>NW_020174793.1:1934872-1983677 GCF_003031525.2 Neophocaena asiaeorientalis asiaeorientalis
AGGAAGAACACTCTTTGACATAAATCACAGGAAGATCTTTCTTGATTCACCTCCTAGAGTAATGGAAATAAAAACAAAAATAAACAAATGGGACCTAATGAAACTTAAAAGGTTTTGCACAGCAAAGGAAACCATAAACAAGATGAAAAGACACCCCTCAGAATGGGAGAAAATATTTTCAAAGGAATCAATGGACAAAAGATTAATCTCCAAATTATATGAACAGCTCATGCAGCTTAATAGTAAAAAAACAAACAACACAATCAAAAAAATGGGCAGAAGACTTAAATCGACATTTCTCCAAAGAAGACATACAGATGGGCAAGAAGCACATGAAAAGTTGCTCAACATCACTAATTATTAGAGAAATGCAGATCAAAACTACAATGAGGTATCACCTCACACCAGTTAGAATGGGCATCATCAGAAAATCTAAAAACAACAAATGCTGGAGAGGGTGTGGAGAAAAGGGAACCCTCTTGCACCGTTGGTGTGAATGTAAATTGATACAGCCACTATGGAGAACAGTATGGATGTTCCTTAAAAAACTAAAAATAGAATTACCATATGACCCAGCAATCCCACTACTGGGCATATACCCAGAGAAAACCATAATTCAAAAAGACACATGCACCCCAATGTTCATTGCAGCACTATTTACAATAGCCAGGTCATGGAAGCAAACTAAATGCCCATCAACAGATGAATGCATAAAGAAGATGTGGTATATATATACAATGGAATATTGCTCAGCCCTATAAAGGAACAAAATTTGGTCATTTGTAGAGATGTGGATGGATCTAGAGACTGTCATACACAGTGAAGTAAATCAGAAAGAGAAAAACAAATGTCATATATTAATGCATATATGTGGAACCTAGAAAAATGGTAAAGATGAACCAGTTTGCAGGGCAGAAATTGAGACACAGATGTAGAGAACAAATGTATGGACACCAAGGTAGGAAAGCGGCCAGGGGTGGTGGTGTGATGAATTGGGCGATTGGGATTGACATGTATACACTGATGTGTATAAAATTGATGACTAATAAGAACCTGCTGTATAAAAAAAATAAAATTAACTTTAGAATTCAAAAAAAATTTCCTTGTAACAGTGAAATGATAGATAATAATTACTTTTGATGTTTCCATTGTTAGTAATTTGTTATATAAAATAGTGTAATTGACTTTTTTATTCAATGTGTAGTCTATATTAATTTATTTGAATAAATGTTATCATTTTTGTATGTCTATAAATCATTTTAACAAAAACAGTTGTGATTTTGTTTCTTTAACCCTGTTTTCCATCATCTTTTGTCTTCTTCAACCTTGAGGTTTTCAGGAATCTAACTTTTTTAATTTGGAAATGTCTGCTGTATATTTACTTTTTAGGGGGTACAGTTCTCATATTACTGCTAAAAAATCCATTTCTTTGAATAGCTTTAAAAAATAAAAATTTTCATGGAGAATGTATGTATACATATGTTCCACTTTTGGAAAAATTGGACTTTGCATATAATCTTTTAGCAAATGCCACCTGAGATATTGTGATATAATAAATACATATTTGGTTTCTGTCCCTAGCTCCTGGCACAGAACTCCTAAAACAATTGACATTTCCTGAATGATAGAGATGAGAGGAGCATGTTTGTTATTTAATAATAAGCCCCTTTTAACCATACCTGAGTTTATGCTAATGAGGTGATAAAAGATGGAGCTTCGTTGCCAGAGGAACCAGCCATGTGACTGGAAGATTAGAACTTTCAGTCCCATCCCCTGAGTTAGTCACCAACAGCCAGTGATTTAATCAATCATGCCTACGTAATAGAAACTCCATAAAAACCCTAAACAGAGGAGTTTGGAGAGCTCCCACGTGCCAGGAGAGTGGTGCACCCCAAAGTCCATGGGGACAGAAACTCCTGTACTCAGGACCCTTCTGGACTTTACCTTATATACCTTTTCATATGACTGTCCATTTGAATCCTTTATTATAAACCAGTAATAGTAAATAAATAGTAAATAAACTGGTAATAAGTAAAGTGTTTCCCTGAGTTTTTTGAGCTATTATAGTAAATTATTGAACCTGAGGAGGGGGTCATGGGGACCCCCAATTAGAAGCCAAGCCAGATAGAAGTGTGGTTAACCTGGGGAACCCAGTACATGCCATTGGTGTTTGAAGTGGGGGGCAGTCTTGTGAGACTGAGCCATTAACCTGTCTGCACTAAGTCTGGGGAGTTTCAGAATGAATTAAATTGTAGGCCATCTAGTTGGTGTCCTTAGAGAACTGGAGAATCACTTGGTGTGGAAAACCCACATTTGGCATCAGCAGTGTTGTGAGTAGAAAAACAGCTATATATACATATATATTATACATATATAAAATAAAAATATACATATTTTTAACCTTTACCTGGATATCCTATTGGAACCACAAATATAATATTCCTACAGCCAAAGCTCATCATTTGTGTTCCTGAAAACCACTACCCTACCTAATATTTCTATCTCTTCAACATTCTTTTCATGGTGATCCAGATTTAAAACCTGAGGCATTTTTGTTTTCCCTTTGCCTCCAGTGATAATCTGCTTCCAAAATGTATTTTCTGCTTCAGGTGGTATTTTAAGTCAATCAAACACCAGACATTTATTAAGCCCCTCCTTATATTCATTACCATGCTAGCTATATTGGGGAACACAAAAGAAACATTAAATTTGTTGCAACAAAAGCAACAGAAGGTCACACCCGGGTGGTCTCACCAATTTCCTTATCTGCTGGAATAAGAAGCACCAGTTTTAACTTGTCCAGCCAGTAGTCACCATGTGCATAGATATGACACCATTTCTATTCAGTGGTGCTTAGGAATTAGATGCCTAATTTGTCAGAGGAATTTGTTGCAAGAATCTCAGCACTTTGAAAGTGGGCTCAAAGTGTAACAAGAAGTCACAGCTCAAAATAACCCACATAGGATCATCCATTATTACATGAAATATATACTCATTTCATAGAGTCTAGATGTTAGATTAGGAACCTTCTTTGCTCCACCTGAGAAGACAGTCGAGAGTATGGATACGAATATTATCACTCCCCCAGCCATGCCTCTTCCCCAAGAAAGCTCACATTGGGTACATGGAATGCCTTAATTTTTGTATCCAGTATCTGTTATGGACCATTATTTCAAAACTATCACTCACCAAATCTCTTTTCAAATGAATTTGTGGTATTCTTACCAATTACAATACTTATGCCATTAACTCCAGCCTTTACAGGTGATCAGAATTCAGGGTGATGATTACCAGGATAGAGACAACGGGTGAGATTCATGGGATTACATAGGACTGGCACCTTCTGTTTGAGGCTGGGACAGAGCAGAGTGGGGATCAAGTTAGATGTTGTAGAGGAGATAACATCTGAACTGACTCTTTTGAAACAAGTGTGAATCCCACTCATTTGAAAGAGATTAGAAAGAGCAATTTAGGCAGAAAGTGTAGAACGTGTAAATGCTTGAAGATATGAGCGAGCATGACACTTTCAGAGAACTGTAAGTTAAGATATGGAGTATGGTATACAAAGTGGGGGAGGGGAGTATAAATGAGGTTGGACTGAACTGGGTGTCACAGGCCAGAGCATGATATGCCATGTTTAAGAGTTCATGAAGGCCATAGGTAATCTGTAAATGATTTAATGAAGGGATGTGACATCATTATATCTATATCTATCTTATAGATATCTATCTATATCTATATTTGCAGTAGACTTTAAAATAATGGATTGTTAGAGGCCAAGACAAGAAACAGAGAGTGCAAGAGTGCAATTAGGAGGCAGCTGCAACAAACCAAGCAAGAAGTAATGAGTATTAAATAACTGCAGTGTCATTGAAAATGGAGAGAATGGAGGATTCAAGAGGATGGTGGTTCAAGGAGCACAGGAAATGAGAGATTTCGGTTTCTGTCTTAGGCAATGAGAAAACAGTGCTGTAACTTAGGGTATAAATAGCTGATGGAAGGGCCCTGCCCAATTTATGATGACTAGGTTTTCAGAGGGTCACTTAAGGAAATTGAAGAGGTAAGGCCCATGGATTTGATTGCTACTAGAGAATTTCAAGAGAGTGACCTAAGTGAAGTAAGGGGGGAATGTAAGCCAAATTATAAGAGCTTCAAGGAGTGAGTAGGAGTGAGGAAGTGGAAAATCTGGTTTAGACCACTTTTATTTTTAGACTTTTGGCAGAGAGAGGACAGTGAAACATGATGGCTGATAGAAGGAATAACAGGGTAAAGGGAAGTTTTGTAATTAATTTAAAATATTATAAATGAGATCTAAGCATATTTTTAGACTGAGAGGAAGTAGGGAGAGATTGGAGACCAAAGAAGAATTAGAACAATTAAAGAAAGAAGGGTCCAGAAGAGCTAGAAAAAAAATGGAGACTAATAAAAATGGTGGGTTTGGTTTTGGGAACAATGACTGTGAATGAATCCTTTTCTCTAAGACAGGAGAGAAGGAAGAGTTGATGTGAGAAAGATAAAAGGAGTTTTATATGGAAAGAAGAGTGTAAGTATGGAAGAATTTAGGGGGGAGTGACAAGAAGTCCCAGCAGCTCATGTGAACAGTGGCTAATTCCTGGGGATGCACTTCATGCTCATGGAAATGGTTTGGTATAGCAGTTGAGGGGATAAGACTCGGAGTCAGTGAGTGATGACTGACAGCAATGCAAGCATGAGCAAGCGCTCATTTGGTATCAGTTAGCGTGAATTCATAGGAAACCTCTTAGTATGATTTCAAACCCTTTTCAGGGTTCAGTTGGCTGTTAGGGAAAGAAATACAAGGGGAAGACCAAGAGGGCGATTTGACAGTAGCCTCCTTCCTTTTCATTTCTCATGTCCTGCATCCACTTTACATAATGTGTTTCTTAACTCATTCATGTTTTCCAAGTTTATCACTAGCTTTGTCTCGACAGTTAGTCACAGAGCTCACCAGTAGAATGCATTTGTGATGGGCATGGAGAAGCACAGGGTGGTAGGTAAGACAGATAGTGCTGGACAAGGAATCTTCTACATCCCAGCCACATCAATGGGCTTACTCTTTCCCGGATGGAAAACATTTGCTTTTTCCTGCCTCTACACCTTTGCTCTGCCTCTCTCCCAGAATTTCCTTCTTTTTACCATCTGAACATAGTTAAGATCTACCTCAAATGCTCCCATTAGAAGTCTTCTCTGGTCACTTCACCGAGAACAGATCTCTCATTTCTGAATGTATTATGCACAACTTTCATGGACTTCATCAGGTTTTATATTATTTCATTTATTGTTTGCATGTGTACCATCCTCATTTAGTTTGTGTGATCCTCAGGCAGAGCAGCCATGTTTTAAATTTTTTTGTATCTTAAACCAGGGACTATCACAGAATAATTGCTCAATAATATTTATTTAAAAAAATACAAAATAAACAAAGGAGAACTACCAAATGATATCTTTGAGTTGCAATGGTATAGTGAAAAGACCATGAGTTTAAAGTTAGGCAGCCTTAAATTTAAACACTGTTTGTAATCAGATTAGTAGCTCTGTGATCTCAGACTAGCTACTTAACCTCTCTGAATTTAACTATAAAGTGAGGATAATAACTGTTTTTACTGACTCGTTAGGAAAATTAGAAATGATGTAATCATCTGGCAAAAACTTGGTAGGTAGTAAATGCTCAGTAAAGAGGTAGCTAATATTGCTATTATTTGCTTTATCCTTTTATTCCTTTTTTTTTTTCAGCACGCGGGCCCACCACCGCTGTGGCGTCTCCCGTTGTGGAGGACAGGCTCCGGACGCGCAGGCTCAGTGGCCACGGCCCGTGGGCCCAGCCGCTACCGTGGCATGAGGGATCCTCCTGGACCAGGTCACGAACCCGCGCCCCTCGCATCGGCAGGTAGACTCCCAACCACTGCGCCACCAGGGAAGCCCTGCTCTTTTATTCTTAAAACTTAAGTAACAGAGTTGCAAAGACCCACATATACACTCTATAGCTTAAATAGTAACAAGAGGAAGCCAGAAACAAACTATTGACATGCTTTAAACTGAACTGGAAGAAACCCAGGACATTCTGTTTATACTCTGGTCTTGGATCTAGTTAGCAACTGACCACAGCTGCTGGATGGATGCACTATACGAACGCCAGGTGCTCCCAACCTCACTGCTCGGTGCAAGTGCTTATCCAGGGGTCCATACTAACAACTCAAAAATGGCTTCATGCACAGATGGTCTGGGCTTCACTTCATTTAGTTTGTATAGTTGACCACAGCCAATCTGTCACAGGGAATAATCCTACCCTAACCAGATGGAGGGATCAATTCACCAAGTATTGTCTCTTTCTCGTCTCTAACAACTATAACACGATGAAGTAATCTTTCTATTCAGCAAACATCTTTTACACTAACAATAAATCTCATGGTTACTCTGGAGGAATTCTTTGCTCAGGAGCTCTGGAATTAGTACATGTGTTGTTGGATGAGCAGCAGGGAACTGAAGTCTGCCACCCAAAGTGAAAACAGGCCACAGTGCAAGAGCAACCGCTGGGATAAATGGATGCGTGCATTCAGGGAACCACAAGGTTGCCAAGGAAAAATGCACTGTGAGGGGCTATTTAGAATAGAGCAAGTATTTTAGGAAGAGTAAAAAGTATCCAATTCTATTTTGCCAGACATCTTTTGTAAATATCTTTCCATCCAGGGATGAAAGATTATATGCAAACAAGTACGCCAATAACTCTTCAACAAACGCTTCTCTAAGCTTGGCTAAGAAACTTAACATTGCCAAGGAATTTGTTGCAAATGGTGTGCTTCTCTTTGCTAATATCAAACAGTCCTGAGCTGGCTAAACCATGCTCTGCTCAGAGTCACATTCTGGGAAGGTGTATGTGTAGTGCTGTGGGTGCAGCAAGCTCTGTGACTAGATTACTGGAGCTAGTAGTAATAATCTGGGCGGCAGGTTCTGATGGTGCTTTAGGCGTTTCCAAAAGGTCATCCTCTGGGCTCCCTCCTTCCCAGGCTCATGTCCTGACACTCTTTTGCATATTCTCTGCTTCAGTTATTCTCAGCTCCTTGAAGTATCTACAGTAGGCTATGCTCCTATTTTCGCCTCCAGCTCCTCTCTGTATGCTGTTTCCTGTGCCTGGACACACCTGCTGTATTTTTCCTCCTGGGTCATTCTTACTTTTCCTTCAGGTCTCAGAAATGCACTGTGATGGGATGTCAAATCCCTCCCTTTAGAAAGTTTTCCCAGAATACATCCTAAGATACCTGTCCTCTGTTCTCCTCTACCACCTGGTATTTCCCCAAACATAGCACAAGTCTCATTACATATGATGGCTATCTGCTTATTTGTCTATCTCCCCATCAGTCTAAAACTCGTTAGAGGCAGATGCTAGATCTCGTTCATAGTTAAATTCTCAGCGCCCAGCAAGTTACTTGGGACATGATGGATGATCAGTAATTGTTTGTTTAACAAATGAATGAATAAATAAATAATTGTACTCCCCAAGAATACCAAAAGTTGAAATGATGTGTTGGTATAATGCTAAAGAAATCAGCCATGAAGGAGGTGAAACAAAAAATTTGGTGGGAATGTTTTACTTTTAAAAAATAGTTCACTTTAAAAGAAGCTTAATTCACAGAAATAATTCAAGAACAATACAAAGAACTTTTATGTACTGACCCATTTGAGAGTGAATTGTTGATTGGTTGCCTCATCATCTCCAAATACTGTATTGTGTATTTTTTTAAAAAAGGGGCATTTTCCAACTTAAAACACAATACAGATAATCAAAAAATTAACTTGATAAATAAGCTACCAGGATATATTGCCCAGCACAGGGAATGTAGTCAGTATTTTATAATAACTTTAAATGGGGTATAATCTATAAAAACTTTGAATCACTATATTGCACACCTGAAACTAATACAATACTGAAAACCAACTGTACTTCAATAAAAAAAAATAAAATAGAAGGCTAAGTTGGATTACCATCTAATCCTCAGGTCCCCTTCTAGTGCCACAAATTATCCAAAAGTCCAGTCTAGTCCAGAATCACAGGTTACATTTAGTCATTACGTCTCCTTAGTCTCCTTCAGTCTGGAGCAGCCCTTCAGTCTTTTCTTGACTTCCATGACCTTGACATTTCTAAAGATTTACAGGTCACTTTTTAAAATCAAATTAAATTTATTTAAAAAATAATATCTTCCATTCTGGATATGGCAGACATTTTTCATGATTAAGTTAAGATTAGATTGGCAGGAATATCACAGAAATGATGTTGAATTACTATCTTTGCATTTTATCAGACGGCACATGATTTTGACTTGTCCCATTATTGGTGATGTTCATTACTTGAGCAAGGTGATGTCTGCTAGGCTTCTCTACTGTAAATTTACTCCCCCCAGCCCTGCCCCCCAGCATGCCCTCTCACCCCCCCTTCCTTGAAATTAATAAGAACTTCTTGGAGAGTTACTTTGAAACAATGTAATATCTTGTTTCTCAACAAACTTTCTATGTCTGCCTGTCTGTCAGTATAGTTTTCTATCTTCTTTTGTAGACTAAAATTCGTTGCTATCATTTATTTGGATGCAAAAAGAGACCCATATTTGGCCAATGGGAGCACTTTAAAGCTGACTTTTGTATACTTTTGACATATCCACATCACTCTTGGAGCATTTCTTTACTTTCTGGCATAAGAAGATATCCAGGCTCATCTTATACTTTCCTTGCTGCAGTCCTGGAATCAGTCATTTCTCCATGGAGCCCTGTTTCATTTTAAAGGTTTATGGTGTTTACGATATGATAGCCTTTATTTTAGGGGTATTATTTATGCTACGTGTGCTCATTGCCATTGGGTCCTGCTGCTCCTATACTCTCTCAGTGGACAGATCTAAGGAATCTATAAAAATTCCATTTATATTACGTCTATATTTATTTACATATCTATATTATTGAAAACAATGAGTTCACAGTGATATCTCCAATTTCAATCTAACACCATAGCATTCTGTCTCATTCTCTTCTTTTCCATATTTGTAACTCACTTTTACAACACTGAGAATCCTGGCTCCCATTATCCTAAATATGCTTACTTAATTGATCCTTATCCCCTGTATGTAACAACCTCCCATCTCTGACGCCACATTCCTCCTGTACAGACACCTTCTTTATCCTTGTTGAGCTCTGACGTCCCTTGGGTCACTACTGTTGCTATCTCTTCCCATGTTGTAGCAGGACTTGTCAGTATAACCAATAGAATATGTGACAAGTGATGGTATGTCACCTCCAAAGCTAGATCATTAAAAAACAATTTCTTGGCTTCTGCCTCTCTCTTTTGGATCATTTGCTCTGGGGAGAGGCCCACATAGTGAGGAACTGTGGTCTCCAGCCAACAGTCATAGTAGTGAGCCATCTTCAGAGTAAATCCTTCTGCTCCAGTTGAGCCTTCAGATGGCTGCAGTGCTGGTCCTCAACTTGACAATAATATCATGAGAAACTCGGAGCCAGAACCACCTAGGTAAGCTGCTCCTAAATTCCTAACCCTCAGAAACTGAGAGATAAATAAATATCCATTGTTTTAAGCCACTAAGTTTTGGGTAATTTGTTATGCAGCAGTTGGTAACAAATACAACATGTTAATAGGGTGACTAAATCTCCTGCTTTGCCTTTAATGTTCCTGACTTTAGCACTGAAAGTCCTGTGTCTTGGGAGATCTCTCAGTCCTGGGCAAATCAAGACAGTTGATCATTTTACACGTTAGCCACAATATAAAGTATGTTCACACTGTAATAATTCATCATGACACAGAGTCATGAGTTAATGTGCATGACAGATAACAATAGCTTAATCACCAGTGTAGTTAATATCATCTTTAAAATGAAATAAGTAAAGCAGATGTATCCTAAATCCCTTCCCAGCCCAAAATTAATCCTGTGACTTAAGTTTTTGAGTGGTGGCTGTAAAAATGATTCTAAAAACTGGTAAGCTGAGGGTAGTCAGTAAATTTTAATACTAAAACTTCATCACTGAAATAAAGGGAATGTCTTGCATCAATTCATGACCCACAGAAGAGTCTCTGAAACCATGGGATTTTTAATCTAACTCTTGCCTGACTGAAAAAGATTTAAGTCCCTTTTTTTCTCTGTAGTCTATGTGGGATTTTCCAAAAACACAAATTAACAGTCCCAATCATCTGTCACTTAAACAAAAGAAGATTTATTACTTTTATCCAAAGAGCAAATTATTACCTAGCTCAGCAGAAGTTTTGTGTGAAACTGCCCTTTTGTATGTGTGTGTGTGTGTGTGTGTGTGAGAGAGAGAGAGAGAGAGAGAGAGAGAGACTCCTTACACACTTTATTGTTGAAAAGGAATCTTATTTTCCCCTAGAAATCTCAGGAAATTCAAAAATAGATAGTAGCGGAGGGTTCCATGGGGGAGCAAAGGGCACTTGTACAATCTGAGGAATCTGAGCACGGGCACAGTGGGCCTTCCGGGAGGAGAAATACTGGATGAGAGACAAAGAGGATGAGGAAGCTTAAGAGAGGCCCACCGGGTCATAATTAACACAGAGAGTGGGGAGGTAGCCATCACTTTCTCTGAAGACGGCTGTGTGGAGACCTGGGGCAATGAGATGGTGCTGTTCATGGCTGAGTAGTTCCAGTCTAACATTCAACAGAGGTTCTGCAAAGCCTTGGAGAGCAGAGATAACCATCATAGCAGCCAAGGAGATGCCAGAATTCTTGTCAGTTTGCACTAGACCTTTCCTGAATTTCATGTTTATATTGTGTCCTTTGGGGGTACTATGTGGTACGGAGGACAAGGGCAAGCAGAAGAGGATAAAAATGGATCTTCTGATATGGTTGTTTTAAAATATGTTAATAAATTCTCCAAGCTTATGGGCCTCTCATAACCTTCCTCATCCTCTTTGTCCCTCATCCAATATTTCTCCTCCAGAAAGGTCCACTCCATGCAAAATGTGGAACCCAATCCCAAGAGGATTTGCTTCTCATGAATAGACTGTTGGAAGTGAAGATGCACGACTTTTGAGACTATATTGTAATAGGCATTGTGGACTTCTTCTTGCTCTCTCTTGGACCACAAGTTCTTTGAGTCATAAGGACACTCAAGCAACCTTACAGAGAAGTCCATATGGTGAGGAATTGAGCCTACCTGCCAACAATCAGCAATGAACTAGACTGAGCATCCTGCTAACAGCCATGTGAATGAGCCACCTTGAAGCAGATCCTCTAGCTCCAGTCAAGCCGTCAGATGACCGCAGCTCTGACCAGCATCTCGATTGCAACCTCATAAGAGGCCCTGAGGCAGAATCATGCAGCTAAGCAACTCTCGGATTCCTGGTCCAGAGAAGCTGTGAAACAATATATGTTCATAATTCTTAAAAATCACTAAATTTTAGAGGAATTTGTTATGTGGCAATAGGTAACTAGTGTATCTGCCAATCTAGAGATTGAATCTTAGGCTTGTTTTAATAAAGTTTGGTGCAATAAAGGAATATGACTCTACTTACACTCTGAGTAGAATATCATGTGGACCCAGTATAACAGGGATTTTAAACATAATGGGAAATGGTAATATACACCCCAGCTTGTGGGCTGTGTAGGCTACCAGGGCCTTTCTAAGCATTTCCTCTTCTGCCCTGCTCCCTGGTTGATGGGAGTCTGGTCTCTGGAGACTGGTATTCTGAAGGTGGTAAACTCTGGAATCATCATGTCGTTTCAGGACCTATGACTATATTCAGTTATGACAAGCCAATATAAAAAAACTGGTCTGTGGAGACAAGAAGAAAAAATGGAGCTGAGTTTATTTGCCTCCTCAGAGAGGGGAGAAGTATCTACATGAGGACCTTAGTTTTCAGGAGGACCCACTATATTTTCTGCATTTGAGCTCTATGAGATTCCACTCTATCCTTTCAATTGCTCTATTTATAAATATTTGAGCTAGTTTGAATAGTTTCATCTTCCTTGCAACCAAATGATCTCTGTAAGAGAGTATTCCAGGGCCTTGTTGCTGACCCCTTGATTTTACTCTATAACAGCATCTGGGGAACAGAAGCAATTGCCCTTGGGGTCATATTTTCCACAAGGCTAGTTCTTATAACACAAGATTGGACAACATATATGGAGCTATTCTTATAGAAAGAACTATTTTTATAGCAAGCTAACACCTAACAAGCAAGCCATTCTTGGAGGGTTTCAGGGTATAAGTCCAAGGTAAAGAACAGTCATTTCATAGCTGAGTTTAAAGACAATAGAAATATGCTCCTTTCTTGAGTCAAATGTGTTCTAAGCAATCTTAAATTCTGGTGAACATGAATTATTTCAACCAAAAATGATTTAAAAACCATATAAGATATTTCCAGATAATCAAAATGTCTCTAGATTTTCTCATCTAAATTTCAACAAATATTTGAGACATGATAATATGAAGTACCTATAACAATTTCAGGAACTTATTACAATTAAAAATAAATAAGATTCAAGAAAACAAAAAAGAATATCAACTGTTTTAGCCCCAGAATAAAAAGCCTGTGAATAGTTTCCCCAGGAACTGAAAGCCTTCTGAGCTGTGCCACATTTATTCTTCATTGTTAGGTGAGCAAATGTCATTTTGCAAAGGCGGAGTGCATTAGACAGACATTTACTGGCAATCTTCCAGAAAAAAATACCCCTTATGGGTGGAAATTCAACATAGCTAAGGTTGCTGTTTAAAAACAGAGGCATTTGCAGGGTGAAAAGACTTGCCTGTACTACCCTCATTCCAAATACAAGCTAGTGATTTCTCAAAGGTTTTGTTTACTGGTTCAATCATGACCTGATTCAGGCCCCTGGGAATTCCCCATTGGCAGCTTCAATTGTAAAATTTAATTTTAGTTCAGAGATGATTTAAATAAAAACTGATTGTTCAGGTTGTCAACACTATGAACATGTAGAAAGAGAACCGCACACATAGAAAGAGAAGCACACACACACACACACACACACAATTCCAATAGGAAGATATTGCTACACTTCTGGTAAAATTTAGTTAAAATTAATTCTTCTGCTCAAAAATGCCCTTTGCTAAAGACTAAAAATAATTTCACAGTACACTTATTGGACAATTTTGAAAAAATCTTAGGTGGAGATTTTAGAGGTCAGAGCATGGATGGGAAGAAAAAGATCATTCAATCAAATGATTTCTTTCTAAAAATGTTAAGGAATCTCTTCAGAGGCTCTAAATGAAGCAGTTTGGTTTCTTACCAAAATGCCCGTGCTCATTTAGAATGCTGAGTAGATGTATTAGCTTTGCACTTTTGGAGATCTGGGTGGGATGGAAGAACACAGTGGCATTTGGGGTTTGGCAAAACCTCTGAAATTATTTTTCAAACACTTTAGGTTTGGCAAAGGCAGATTGGATTTTGCCAAATGCCTTTTTCCTTACTTTGGAACTCAAGTGTGCTTCAAGGAAAATTTAATCCATATGCTTCTGATTTACTTATTCTTAAGTCATCAAATTATTGTCTTGAAACAATGGATTAATGCTCAAGAAATCTTTTGAACAATTTCATGAAATTGTTGTAAATCTCCCTGCACTCCATTCCAATTACTTTGCCCTGAATGTCAGTGCATGTGATGTCAGCATTAAATCAAGCCACAATTTTGGAAACTTTACATTTGTTTCCTAGTTAGAACCCTGCAAATATGAGGTGTGTTGACCTAAAATTAAAAGATTACCAGTTATTTCTCCAGCCAAAAATGGGTTTCTTTGGGATCAGCAAAGAATTGCAATTTGGGGTCTGCAAACATGGCAAGCCATGTGCAAGCCCCCATATGGCAAGGGAAGGAGAATGTTTTTATAGAGGGGAAAAGGAAGCTGGGGAGGGCTGTAGTAAGCAGAGAGTCCATGGCTTTTCATTGGTGAGTCCTTGTCAGCAAAGAGGAATCTTTCTTCTTCCTGTTGGGCTCTGGGAGAGCTCCCCCTTCTAGTCTCCCAACCGTTTTTAATTGAGGCTTCTGTTTATTTTTTACAGGTGGTTCTAAGATAAGCCAAAAGTACAGCTTATTGTTACTGGATGATATGATTACAGAATTATACAACTTTTGAGGTCAATCTTTACCTCTGAAAGGTTACTTTTTGCATCCTTCTGAGCCAACAATCACCCACCCTCCGTAGCAACCCACAGCAGGAAATGGTCCCTTCTAGCATTGGATAACTCTAAATGCAGGGCTTTTTTTTTTCTTAATTCATGACTAAAGTTCACAGTAGGTGAAGTGGTTATTATCCAGGGAGATTATGCCATGGTGACCTGGGAAATGTCAGCTGTCCCTGGCATAATTTCTCGAGGCTTTGGCTAGACTCTTTGCTTGTGTGGTTGTTCTAAAGACACTGAAAATCCCAAATGTTGTGAACTGATCTAACTTCTATATCCAAACCTACTTTTTATTCCTATCTTTTCTGGCTCAGAGAATGGTTCCAGACTCTCTCCTCTGAGCCTTCTTCAGGCAAAGCCTACCCTTCACCTTGTCTAGCAAGGGGACTCAATCGACAAGCATTTATTGAGTGTTACTTTGGTTAGCAAATGAAAAGGGCTGAAGCCAAAAAGAGAAAGGTCAAATGGATATTGAATACATACGCCAAGTTCTGTTCTGTTCTGAGTTTAAATGGCAAAGTGAGACTGGTCAGAACTTTGAGGTAGAAGTGCTTTCTGGTAATGTCTAGCCAAGCAGAGGCAGGGGACGGCCATAGTTCTAAACCATTTGATAAGATCAGTATCGAGATTATGATGACAGCATGTCCTCAATTGACCCAGAGGCGTCCAGAGGTTTTTTTCATTAAACACTTTTTTCAGTGGGCCTCAAATTCTGTGACAGATTTTTGGTCATGTTGTTGCCATTAAAAAGTACTGATTTTAAAAACTAATAACTTAAAACTGTCACACACAAAACAAATGACTCACAAAACATTCTCCTTTCCTTCTAAAGGTTTTACATGCATTGTTATCACTAACCAGTTTTCACTATTAAACCTAAATGGCCAATCAGACAAACTGACAAATCAGACAAACTGTTCTTGCACCACTGATCAAGGCTGGGGTGGCAGGTATTGGGGATAATATTCATTTAGCTTTCTGAGCTTTCTGGGCAGACTTGGTGACCTTGCCTGCTCCAGCTGCCTTCTTGTCCTCTGACTTGATGACACCCACAGTAACTGTCTCGTCATGAATAGCATAAATTCCTTGGGCTATATGACTATTACCTTACTCATTGGAAAGTGACTTTTGTGTAGGAGAACAAAAAATTGTAGGGGGATTGACTTGGATGGGGACAATGGCCTAATTTAGGGGATGGCACAAGGTGGAGATGAATGGACTACCTGGGTTAAGAGGACCAGGCCATGAGGCTGGTTCATCTCCTGGCTGTGAGGGGTCTTGCAATGAGCACACAGCGTGCAGTTCTCAAATAAACCTTTCCTCATGCTTGTAGTCAAGAGAGTCCTATCATTCCCTGTAGTACACAGATGTCTGGCCAAACACTATGCTATGAGTTCTTGGTGCTAAGAAGTATGTGCCAGGTATGCATAACTTTATAATTTTCTTTAGAACATTCAAGAAAGCAAATGATATAATAATAAGTATGTGACAGGACAGAGTATAATGGGTGCTTCTAGCAGAGGCAACTGTGATTAGAATGATGAGGAAAGGTTTACCAGAGGAGGTGGCAGATGATTTGAGTCTGGAAAGACAGCTAGGAGTAATTCCAGTAAGAAAATGAAGGGGGACACGTAGAAGGATATTCCTGGCACAGGTATAGTTCAGAAGACAGACATGCAGGTCAGGAATTTTTACCATATGGGTGGCTTTTGCACTCAGAGAAGAAAATGTCCTCTTTCTGGAAGAATATATATGGTGGAAAGAGAGCTAAAGACAGTCCAGTGGCAGAGTTTTCTGCCCGGTGTAATATAGCACTGATTTTCCATGAGATACTGATCCCCTCACATTAGGGAAGCTGAGTGGGATTAACAGTATTCAGAGTCCCTGGGCAGGTTGCCTCTAGATGTGGCAGCCATTTTTGGGGATCCTCAGTGGG
Organism: Neophocaena asiaeorientalis asiaeorientalis; assembly: GCF_003031525.2. Taxonomy (NCBI): domain Eukaryota; kingdom Metazoa; phylum Chordata; class Mammalia; order Artiodactyla; family Phocoenidae; genus Neophocaena; species Neophocaena asiaeorientalis. Next base: position 1,950,967 of record NW_020174793.1, read on the forward strand.
ATGCTTGAACATAGCATTCTTGTAACTTATGTTGCAGTCTTGAAGTTTTCTAGCATGATGAGGGTTTTCTGTAACTTTCATTGCTGCAAAAATCAGAATATTGTCAAGGATATAATCTACCACCTCAATATCTATTTTAGAGTGGAGGTAGCCAACTAGGGCATTTCTGGAGGAATTGATGGTCTAGGTACCCAAGAAGCCCTAAATGTGGACAACTGAGCAAGATGGAAGCTAGGAGGGTGTTGGTGGTAGGAAGGCTAGACAGGGTGGTAAGTGCAGCTCCAGGTGGTGGCCCCAAATCTCTGACTTCACGTACAATGGATAGGTCTGTTAGTTTGTGGCCAGGGTGGTACCCAAAGTATCTGTAATACTGCAAGTACTTCAGGTAAGGATGTCACCATTTTGAAATCCTTGATATGAAAAAGTTCAGTCAATCAGATTAGAAATTTGCTCATATTTTCACAAGAAATCTCAACATTACATTTGTCAAGGAAATAAATGGAAGAACTATTAGATTCTGGAAATGTGATGTCAACTGTTGTAAACATTTGAATAGTTATCAAAATTAAGAAAATATTTTTATCACCTACTTGAGTGAACAAAGTTTCTTGTTGATGGTAACTTACCAAGAGTATGAAGAAATTACCACTTTAAAGCCTTGACAAGAAATTGTGAGTAGCCATTTCAAGAATAAAAAATTAAAAAAAAATTGGAATTTCAAACAAATTCAGTATTTAATATCTTTTCTAATTCTTCTTTTCTTATTAAAAATTATACAATATAAAGAGAAGACAATTACTTTTTTCATCAATACCGTTTAGATACTTCCATATAGTGTCCAGTTTATCCCAGAATATTGTAGAAATAGTTTCATTATCCATGTACATTATGAGGTAGCAAAGGTTGGAAGGTACTGACTTGGGAATGCCAACATTTAAGGCATAAGTAAAAAAATAGTCCATGAAGGAAGTCGAGAAAGACTGGCCAAAGAATGGGTATCGAATAAAGAGAGAGTGATATCAAGGAAGCCAAAGAAGTAAGTGAGTGCGGTTCACAGTGTCATAATGCATAGAGAAGTTAGATGAGATGAGAAAACCCCTCTCTACTTAGCAATGAGGAGATAATTGATGATCTCAATGAGAACAGTGTCAGTGTGGTTCCCGGGCCCAATGTGGTTTGTAACAGGTTAAGGAGTGAAGGGAAGTTAGGATGTAGAGGTGATAAAATATTCATCACTCTTTCAGGAAGCTCTATTTGAAAAACATGGAAAGGATGGCAGCTAGAGGGAGAACCATAAGAACCAATAAGAACCATAGAACCAATAAGAATTGTGAGGTTTTCCCTCACAGAACTGGAAAAGAGAATACAGTCATGAGTTGACATAAAAGCCAATTGAAAGAGAGTGGTTATAGCTATAGGCAAGGGGGAGGGTGGTGGGGATAAGTAATGGAACAGTCTCTGAGGAGTAAGAGATCAGAGTACAGGGAAGACAGTTAGCCTCCAGCACAAGGGGCATACCTTTCTTGGAACTTGTAGGAGTAGAGATTAATGAGATGTTCTCACGATGTGGCTACAAATATTTGAGGGCATACAAAACACATAGTTTTGATTTTTCTTAGTGTATTAGGAGGTTAATTTAACCTAGGAGAAGAAAACTTGAGAAGAGTGGTTAAGTTTGAAGAAACTATGGCTGGAGACTTGTTTGCATAATGGTGCTAACCTGAACAGTTGGGTGATTTTCTCCAACCATATTCAGCAGATGTAATAGTAGAGAAGACAGATGGTAGGGCTGATCCAAGATTGAGAGTTTGCAGAGTGACCACAGTGGATAAGCTAGGTGGCTGGAATGATGAATGTGCTGGAAGGATGGTTGAAAAGACAAACCACAGCGTTTGGACAACAAAGGGAGGAAGTGAAGCAACTTGAAATCTCCAGGGTAGTAGTGGGACTAGGCATAAACCAGGTTTCACAGTATTCAAAGAATGAAGGGGGAGAAGACGCCTTGTGCATTGTTTGAGGGGGCTTAGAGGCTTTTACTTCCAATGAAATGAAGATTCTGCAGACACAGGGGAAAGCCTTGGGGAGGGCTAAAGAGCAATGGAAAGAAAAACAAGAGTGAGGAAGCACAAGGCAGGCAGTAAGAGGAAAGAAGAGAGGATGCGGGAGGTTTGTGTTTTAGGTGGAGTTGTAGGAGGTCTAGTTGTAGGAGGAAGCACAAGGCAGGCATGGGAGGGATCAGTCTAGATGTCCAGGGGGAAAGAAGGATGAATAGCAGACCAAAGGGCCCCAGGAGGCTGCTGTGGCCTTCTCTCGGGTCCTAAACAGAATATGGTAAGGAAATATTTGGTCACTCAAGAGGTGGAACTGGAGAGGGCGACAGTGATGAGAATTCAGCCTGAGGGGCCACCTGCTCAGGGGGTCACTCATCCTTTAAGCCTTATCTCAAAGCTCAACTCCTCCGCGGTGCTCTCTCTCCTGCTCAGGTAGTGAGCAAACATGTGGCCAGGAAGGACACTGGGCAAAGAAATAGGATGCAGCAATGTGCTGGAGCAGGAAGCAGCTCTACCTTGGTGGTGTCTCAGTTTCACCGTCCAGGAAGTGTTCTGGACAAAAGGATCCTGAATCACAGTCAGCAGGTCCAGCTAGAGCACCCCATGACACTGGGAACACTGCCACGTGCAAACCCAGTGAAACTCCCAGAGTCTAGCCTCTCGCCTGTAGGTCAGTCCAAGTAAAACACTGCTTTGGCTCAAAAGAAAAAGGCATGTTATCATCCAACTTTGCCACTTGAAATGAAACTAGAAAAACATCCTCAGAATAGAGGTAAGTCTTGATTCACCCTTTTTTTCCTGAAGGAGTTAAGGTTTTAATTACTATATTATTTCTGTCCTAAATCTGATTCAATAATGGAATTATATGATTTTTGATTATTTACAGGTTTGATGCTGTATGTAGCATTCATTTTGCCATAATTGTGTGAGTTGATCTGATGAAGAGGAAATGCTCGTTTTGGGGGAAATGCTATTTGGAATATCTTTTTCAGAAATAGGATAACCCATAATGGCATTACGAACCTTATTTTTAAAAGCTGTGAGACATAAGTATAACACATGTTTTAAATTATAGGCCTTTAAAATATTTTTTATATAAAAATGGAATTTTGTTTTCATCAGATGCTTTACTTAATTTTCTTTAAAACAGTTGACAGCACTGAGAAAATGATGGGGAGAAGAAGGGGAAAGAAGTAGGTTGCCTATTCGTAGTTTGATATTATGTATTTAAATAATGTCTCTGCCGTACATTTCATTCCATCTCTTGACCCTGCCCAGTATCCTGCTCGTCACTATTCTGGTTCCCTTCCTTGTACTCCAGAGGGCAAGGAACATATCTGGTATTTTGTGGTAACCTTTTCCTACACACTATGAAAGATATAGGCCTTCTGCCCAGAAAAATGCGTATAGGCACTCATGGGCACACACACACACACACACACACACACACACACAATTTCAGGAGACGCAGGCATTCTGCATCCACTCTACCCCCTCAAATCCCATCCTTAGGCTCCCAGATTAAGTCCCCCTACTCTATAAAGGGACATTCAGTACAGAATGCCAGTCAATGCCAGGGGCTGCCTCTATTATCTCTGTATCCCTGAGGTGCCTAATGCCTTCCCTGGCATGGAGAAGGCATTCAATCATGTTTGATGAGCTACACTACAAGAAAGTCATGCTATTTCAACTAAGAGTGTGTAGGGAAGAAGGCGGGAGTCTTGAGCCTTGGGTTGTTAGGTGAGCACTGGGGTACAGGGAGGGCTCTCGGAACAAAGGTAAGATGACTGTTTATTGAAGTTTAGCACTTGTTTTCTCTTGAATCTCAGCCAGCCAATTAGATAGACTGGTAAAGAAGCATTCTTTGGTTAAAGAAAGGAATCCTAAATTTCTGAACCTGCACTGTGTTGACCGTAGGAAAAAGTTGGATAATCTCAGAAACCAGACTAACTTCTAAAGAAAGATGTGGGTAAAAGAAATATTTAAAGGAGTGTTGAGACAGAGTAAACCACAGAGATGCCAGCATGATGACTACTACTGTCAACATTTTATAGGTGAAACTTTGCCCCCTTGCTTTTATAGAGCAAAGCAAGGCTCCCGAAGCAGTGGGTTTAGGACACAGCCGCTGCCTATATTGTTCCCTCCTAGACAGTGGTACGAGGTCACTTATTCCACGGTACTCTCCTATATCTCCTGGAGGACCAGAAATCATGCTGCATTTGTGTGGCATTTCCACCCAGAGAGGTTGAATCACTGTCACAGTCAGAGAAAGCTCTGGACTGCTTTCTCTGCAGCCTGTTTCAGCTGGAGCTGGTGTGCTCAACTCTTGCCAGAAACGAATTCCTGATGTAGAGGACTAAAATAAAACTGCCTGTGAAAAGCTAGTTTATGCATTGAGACAGAGACATAGCTCTAGCTGCAATTGTATTTACAGGGAAAAAAAATAACAGAATAGATCATCAAATAACACTCTCTCCTTCTTTCTTCCCAACCCAGCTTTCGTTCTCTTTTGTGCTCAACCAGGATCTCTTTGTGGGTAGTTTATTTTATCAAAGAAGCTGTTTGGTCAACTTGGAATATATCAGCTGAAAACAAATCTATTTGATCTGGAGAAGAGTGTCAAGAACGCTTTGTCTTTAATCTGAAAAAATGGCTGCTGAGATGATAGTTACCATGGGGACAGAGGAAAGACATCATAATTTCGGGGTCTTCTATCACTTTTCACTTGGATTCTACTTAAAACAAGGTCAGCTTCTCATCCACACAGCAGTTGAAGGTCAAAAATCACTCCAGATTTTTTTTTGCTGCTTCCCCAATACAGCCCTGATGTGTCAGTTTAGGACAAAAGAAGGTAAGACCTTCCTGTAGGTTCTTTCCCTCTAGGAGATTCTGAGGGAGGAATCTGTTTTGTGACTCTCCTGGTAGGCAGGGTACACATGATACTGATCTACTAAAGCAGACCATTTTACAGCTGAGAGGAAAATAGCTATAAACTCTCCACCTCAGTTTGCTGGATTATTTCATCCTCTGTCGTGATACAAATATCGATGATGTTAGAGAGAGAAGTTTGGTCCGAGATATTATACCCTTATCAAAATATGTATTCATTATTGTTAAATCACAGATTGATAAAATATGATCTAAATCGTTGTTAATAATCAGGATTTGGTTTTCCTTTGGCTTAGCTTTTCCCATCTGGTTTTGGTTTTGTGGTTGCCTTTCCAGTTCTGAGTAAATGTAATAAAAAAAGATTAAGAAAATAAAAACACAATATGATTTGTGAATCTCATCCAGTTCAACCCTCTAAATAAATAGATTGTTTAGGAAATCAAAACTGAGTATGATATTATGCTTGAGACTCATGTATTAAATACCCAAACCAGTATGCAGACAAAATGAACGTATTTCATTCTTTTTCTTTTTAAAAAAAAATCCTTGCTTTTTTTTTTTTTAATTTTATTTATTTATTTATTTATTTTTGGCTGTGTTGGGTCTTCGTTTCTGTGCAAGGGCTTTCTCTAGTTGCGTCGAGCGGGGGCCACTCTTCATCGCAGTGTGCGGGCCTTTCACTGTCGTGGCCTCTCTTGTTGCACAGCACAAGCTCCAGACGCGCAGGCTCAGTAGTTGTGACTCACGGGCCTAGTTGCTCGGCGGCATGTGAGATCTTCCCAGACCAGGGCTCGAACCCGTGTCCCCTGCCTTGGCAGGCAGATTCTCAACAATTGCGCCACCAGGGAAGCCCCATATTTCATTCTTGAATGCCATGTTCAACAGAAAAAAGTGATTATTGCACCCCACGCTGATACTCTGTAACAATGACAAAAACAGAAAAAAAGAAGGAAAGAAAGAAAAGAGAAAGAAAGAAGGGAGAGAGAGAGGGAGGGAGGGAGGAAGGAAGGAAAGAAGGAAGGAAGGAAGGAAGGGAGGAAGGAAGGAAAGGAGGTAGGAAGGAAGCAAGCAAGAAACTCAGCCATGAGGGGAAAAGAACAAAAATATATTGGTTAGAGTGGCCAAGAGCTTGGAGCCTAGTTCTTGTGTGTAACCATCAACCCTCCTCTTGATCCAGAGGATCCTAATATTCTCCTCCACCAGATTTCATCTATCATGACACAGTGAAAGCAAGTGCTCTCTGTGTCATATTGGTCACCCCCAACTTGGGACTATGGAGTCTGTTCTAAGTCTACTGGTCATAACGTGAAAGTAATAATAGTAATAATGATAGTTCAGAAAAATTGTGTGCCAACTGTGGTATCAAGTAATGTATCAAGTACATTATAGGCATTATCTTTGGTCCTCCCAGCAGTCCTCTATGGTAGGCTGTGTCAGTATTACTACTGATGGCTGTGTTGGGTCTTCGTTTCTGTGCAAGGGCTTTCTCTAGTTGCGTCGAGCGGGGGCCACTCTTCATCGCAGTGTGCGGGCCTTTCACTGTCGTGGCCTCTCTTGTTGCACAGCACAAGCTCCAGACGCGCAGGCTCAGTAGTTGTGACTCACGGGCCTAGTTGCTCGGCGGCATGTGAGATCTTCCCAGACCAGGGCTCGAACCCGTGTCCCCTGCCTTGGCAGGCAGATTCTCAACAATTGCGCCACCAGGGAAGCCCCATATTTCATTCTTGAATGCCATGTTCAACAGAAAAAAGTGATTATTGCACCCCACGCTGATACTCTGTAACAATGACAAAAACAGAAAAAAAGAAGGAAAGAAAGAAAAGAGAAAGAAAGAAGGGAGAGAGAGAGGGAGGGAGGGAGGAAGGAAGGAAAGAAGGAAGGAAGGAAGGAAGGGAGGAAGGAAGGAAAGGAGGTAGGAAGGAAGCAAGCAAGAAACTCAGCCATGAGGGGAAAAGAACAAAAATATATTGGTTAGAGTGGCCAAGAGCTTGGAGCCTAGTTCTTGTGTGTAACCATCAACCCTCCTCTTGATCCAGAGGATCCTAATATTCTCCTCCACCAGATTTCATCTATCATGACACAGTGAAAGCAAGTGCTCTCTGTGTCATATTGGTCACCCCCAACTTGGGACTATGGAGTCTGTTCTAAGTCTACTGGTCATAACGTGAAAGTAATAATAGTAATAATGATAGTTCAGAAAAATTGTGTGCCAACTGTGGTATCAAGTAATGTATCAAGTACATTATAGGCATTATCTTTGGTCCTCCCAGCAGTCCTCTATGGTAGGCTGTGTCAGTATTACTACTGCGTTATTGAGGGAAAAATCAGAGCTTGGAGAGCTTGGGTCATACAGTTAGTAAGAGTGTGGAACAGGATTTGAAACCACACTTGCATGTCAGCCCTTATCCTTTAGCCTAGATCCCTGTAGTGTGAGCTAGGCACCAACCAGGAAAATAAAACTACCTGGAAGGGCTGGAGCTGTCTCTCTTTAGTCTGTTTGTGCTGTACATGCCCTATCAGCACACTGATTATTGCAGTTCATCTCCTCATCTGTCTACTTGTCTTTCTCTTCTACTAGACAAGCTCCTTGACAGTGAATCCAGAACACTGACAATGCCTGACCCATAGTAGGTACTTAAAACATTGGGTGAAATATGCTAAAAATGATTACATGCTGGGGATTTATAATAATAATTGAGACCAGTCTTGCATAGCTAATTCTGCATTCTTTTCCAGATATTCAATAGTTTGTTTATAACTGGGTACCAACTTTTAAAATGTAGGCAGGTGTAGTTGAAAATACAATTTGATGCATTATTGCCATTATTATACTTGGTATTTGCAAATTTAATTCTAATTACAGAATTATCTGTTGCATTGTATTGAAAAGAAAAGGAGGTGTTTTAATTTAACATTTTGGTAGGAAGTGTATGCATATTTACTAACTTTATTATAAAACTATCATCAAGCAATTTTTGAATATCTAGGCCAAGAAAAAATATTTAGCTTTTTTTGATGGAAGATGTAGTCTTGGAGGTCGGCGGGAAGATGGCGGAAGAGTAAGACGTGGAGATTGCCTTCCTCCTCACGGATACACCAGAAATACATCTACACGTGGAACAACTCCTACAGAACACCTACTGAAGGCTGGCAAATAGAGGCTTGTTTTACTCACAGCATTGTGTTGTAGTTAGCTTGGTTCTCAGATGCCCTCTAGTGGTGATAAATAGTAAGTAAATAATAAAGTAGTTGAAAATAAAATGAATTTATCTGGTAATGGCTACTTTACAATCAGTAACCACGTCTGTTTTGACATATTATATAGATCAAATATAACAAAAAAGATAGAATATTTGCTTTGTTTTACCAGGTTAAAGTAACAGCTTTTAAAAATATCTCATAGTATTAAAATATACTAGTAAAAGAACACACACACAATGAATAAATAGGTATAGAGAATAATGAAACAAATGTGTGTGTACCTAGGACCTGGCTTAAGAAATAGAAAAGAAGAACACTCGGTATTTGTTTGATTTAAAAGGCCATTGTCATTCCATGATGTCATACTACATTCAGCCCTCCCTATCTGCAAGTTCCCCATCCATGGATTTTGAGCTGCGGTTGGTTGAACTTGCAGATATGGAGAGTCAACTGTCCTATGTCATTTTATATAAGGGACTTGATTTTGGTATCCGTGGGGGAAGGGCGTGTGTGTGTGTGCGCACCCTGGAATCAATCCTTCTCACCAAGGGTCGACTGTATTTCCCAAGAAGCAAAACAAGAAAACTCATGCCCATGTGAATAATATCAACCCTCAGCCACATTAACAAACATGCTGTAGCCAGCTGATCAAAGCAGTAGGTTTTAGGAGGAAAAAGAAAGCAAACATTCATAATGCCTTGTACATAGTTAGCACTCAATAAATAATTATTTATTTGTTTTGTACTTAGTAATCCATCTTCTGCTAATAAGCCTTGATTTTTGGAATCTTTTAAAAGATATAGGGGGCGCCAAGGATTTTATCATGGAGAAAATTTAATACTATCTATCTGCTTTTAAATTATTTTAAGTCATTCCCAGAGGAAACTGTTTCATTTACATTCTAAAAACAGAAACAAGATAACTGTTTTAAATGTCTACTGGTATAAAACTCATGCAGTATTACTATCAGGATCACATCTCATGACTCTATCAATTTAGACTACTTATGATTCAGAAATAATTTATTATTTTTCAACATATTGGAAATGAAACTGTTATCTTAAATTTGTATAGCACTAAACTATATTTCAATGGTCAACATCTCAAATGGAGTCTGATGACAATGTCTACTTCATAAAGAGAAAAAGTAGTTTTGAAACATTCAGAAACGTACAGATGCAACTCAGCATGCTTTTCCCACAAGATGTCACTATGGTACCAGTGAAATATAATCATAGATGTATATATCTGTCTGTTACTTTGTTTTTAAAAAACAGAAAAGATCTGTCCATAAACATATGATACTCAAATTGAGCACACACAGGAAATAAGTGAATTCATAGATATCCAATATCTAATATATATGTATATATACATACATATATATATATATATATATATATACATATGTATATATATGTGTATGTGAAAGCAAACATATTTGTTTGGATACATACTGAAACATTAACTGTATGCATCCAAAGAGTAGTATAAAACTGATAATACAAAACAAGGGCCGTATTCAAGATTATTCATTCTCTGACAAATACTCTAAAAGTACCTAGCGTGTCACTCATACCATGACTCTTCTCACCAAGTATGTGATACACTCATGGCTGCTTACAGATTGCGTTTACATCTTTATGTGCATGTGTGATGGTTAAAAGATGAGGGAGGGTGCGGGGAAGACGCAAGGGGGAGGAGATTTGGGGATATATGTATATGTATAGCTGATTCACTTTGTTATAAAGCAGAAACTAACACACCATTCTAAAGCAATTATACTCCAATAAAGATGTTTAAAAAAATGAATACTGAGTGATTTCTGAAGATGAACAACTGGCAAATTTACACCTGTCCTTTGTTTCTGCTTTAAGTGAGCTAGAGTTTAAGAGCCAAGAAGTCAGATAGAGCAGAGTTCAAAATCTAGCTCAGTCAACCGTATATCCTCTGCCCAGTTAATTCACCTCCTGAGTCTGCTTTCTTATTTATAAAATGGGTATAGTTATATCTATCTCATGAAGGTTGCTATGACAGTAAACTGAGACAATGCATGTAATACACCTAGCACAGAAGGGATTACTTAATAAATAATAGCAGTGATTATGAATTTCAAGAGGGAAATGTTAATCAGAATCACATTTTATTCTTTGATCACAGGTCGTAGCATATGAAAGGCCTGAGTTTTAGTCACAGATGTGAAATGCTTATGTAATAAAATTCAAGCAGATCTATAAAAATTTAAACACTTGTAATAACTGATATTCCATAATGGTCTCTAATAACAGTTTTGTTTGCTAAACCCAACTATTTGTTTGAAGAGCAAATAGAGGTCTGGCCTTGCTTTTTGGAATGACTCCCTTCTGCTGGTGACAGTAATTGAAATTTGCCTTAACTTTGGTAGCTGCACATAGTTAAACATCATTTGGCCAATTGTTAGGCAACCTGTGGGGTTTCTTATCCTCTTGTGTTAGTCCGCTTGTGTAGCATTGTATTATTCTCCTATTTTTAAGCCTTCCCTAGTTCCCCAAGGCTCTGAGGACAAAGTACAAACAGGCAGTCATCTACAGCTTGCCCAGTTGGTTGAATCAGCCTCAGATGTCCTAGGCTAGATATTCTCATAAGCAGCTCATCAGCCATACTTTATAAATGAGGAGTCTGGGTGCTGGAGGCTGAAATGACTTTCCCAAAGGAATACTGCTCCTAAATGGATGAGCTAAGACTAGAAACCAAATGTCTCATTGGCCCCATCTCTGGCTGAGGAGGACTCCTAGTCCCAGAAGAGCAAGGATTATCTTCTTCAGCTAAGTGCTGTTAAAGACCTAGGCCAGGCTGGGACGGTGGAGAACCGCAGGGTACTTGCTTTTCCAAAGCAGTCAACTTTTACCAAATGGTGAGAAGGTGTTTCAAGGGCCATAAGAAAGACATCTTTTTGTTTGATATCTCTTATTTATTTCTAACTTTATTTTCCTCTAAAATTTAAAATTTAACTAGGTAAAATAAATAATAGTATATTGCTAATCATTTCTGCCAGGCTAACTGGCCTGTGGGCCACTCTGAGGTCCAGTCTTACCCTGCCAAGTGGGGACTCTGGGCTTCATTAGAAGTATTTATAGCAGTTATAGCAGTATTGACAGTAGACCTTTGCTACTCAAAAGCATGGTCTGCTGGTCAGCAGCACCCATATCACCTGAAAGCTTGTTGGAAATGCAGAATCCCAGGCCCATCCAGATCTTTTGAATTGAAATCTGCATTTTAACCAGGTTGCCAAACGACTGGTGTATATATTCAAGTTTGAGGAGCACCATCTTTAGCGCTATATGAAACAGTATTCTTCATGGAAACTATTCTCTTTAGAGTCCTTCCTGATGATCTGGCTTGGTTGCCCAAGGGAAAAACTGGTGAAGTCCTTGGCATAATTATTGATACTTCTTTGAAATTCCACAAATGATACTTTCCTTCTCCTTTCTTAGAGTTTTATTGACTCTAGTTTGTCTGACACGAAGTTAGTTTTTAAAAAATGGACAGATTGTTTGGCTTCCTCTTTTAATTGTAAAAGAAACATTTTTTTCTTTAGAGGTAATTTGGATGACACATTTTGAAAGAAGAAAATAAACCATTGACTCAACCATCTCGGTATATTGTCTTCCATATGTATATACAGACATATATGTATTTAATATTTTGAATAAGTAATGCAGTCATACGGTTCAAAAAGTATGAAAAGATATATAATAAAATCATTTGCCCATTTAGGTATTGGGTTGGCCAAAAAGTTCCTTCAGTTTTTAAGTAAAAATAAAAGACACATTTTTCATTTTCACCAAGAACTTTATTGAAAAACATATCCATCGTTTTGTTCCACTACCTTCTGCCATTTTTCAGGCAGCTTCATGATTCTACCTTCCCAAAACTTTTTATCATTTTGAGCAAAGAACTGTTCCAGGTGCCTTTTACAATCTTCCAAGGAATTGAAATTTTTTTCCATTAAGAGAATTTTGTAAAGACCTAAATAAATGGAAATCTGAAGGTGTACTGTCTGGTGAATATGACGGATGAATCAGAACTTCCCAGCCAAGCTGTAAAATTTTTTGCTTGGTCATCAAAGAAACATGCAGTCTCGCGTTATCCTGATGGAAGATTATGCATTTTCTGTTGACTAATTCCGGATGCTTTTCATCGAGTGCTGCTTTCAGTTGGTCTAATTGGGAGCAGTACTTGTTGGAATTAATTGTTTGGTTTTCCGGAAGAAGCTCATAATACAGGACTCCCTTCCAATCCCACCATATATACAACATCACCTTCTCTGGATGAAGACCGGCCTTTGGTGTGGTTGGTGGTGGTTCATTTTGCTTGCACCACGATCTCTTCCATTTCACATTATGGTACAGTATCCACTTTTCATTGCCCGTCACAGTTTGTTTGAAAAACAGAATGTTGGACTTCACCACAACAGTGAGGGGCCCCCGTACCACAAAAAAAAAAAAAAAAAAATACATATATATATATATATATATAAATAAAAAACAGAATGGTTTTGTTACATTTAAGTAGAGAATCACATGGGGATATACGGTCAAGAAGGATTTTTTTCGCTTAACTTATGTGGAACCCAAACATCAAAGCAATGAACATAACCAAGCTGGTGCAAATGATTTTCAGTGCTTGATTTGGATATTTTGAGTATGTCGGCTATGGCTATCTCTCGCATGGTATAATGCTGATTGTTCTCAATGTCTCAATTTCATTGCTATCAACTTCAACTGCTCTACCCGACTGTGGAGCATCGTCCAGCGAGAAATCTCCAGCATGAAACTTCGCAAACCACTTTTGACACATTTGATCAGTCACAGCACCTTCTCTATACACTGCACAAATCTTTTATTTTGCATTTCTGTTGCATTTTTACCTTTCTTGAAATAATAAAGCATAATATACGGAAAATGTTGCTTTTTTTCTTCCATCTTAAATATTAAAATGGCTACACAAAAATTCACCAATTTTGATATGTTTTTTTAAAAATGCACGCTGTTATGACAGCTGTCACAAAGTTGTTTCAAATGAAGTTAAAGACAACTAAACGCCACTAGAGCCATCTTATGGGAAAACTGAACGAAGCTTTTGGCCAACCCTTTACTATATTTGCTCAGTTCCACCCCAACCCCAATAGATAACTACTCAATATTTTTTTGTGTATCCTTCAACAGATATTTTTAAATATAGTCACAAAAATATTATGTGTATACATTCTCTATTTTATCACAAATGATAGCTTTATTACACAGTTCTGCACCTTATGCATATGTTTATACATTTTGTAAATTGCATTTCACTTTATAGTTTACAATCAGCATTTCCCAAGTTTTTACAAAGTTTTCATAAATATCACTGAAAATGGCCACACAGAAGTTCGCTGTTGTGTATTTGCAATAATTTACTTAAACAGTAGGGGTTACTGTTGCACAGTTTGGTCCTTTCCTCTCCCCCCTCTTCTATTGAAGATAACTTTATGATAAAAATCTCTGTGCATAGTTACTACTACCCAATGAGTACTGGGGGAGCTTGGGTAGATACACCCAACGACTGCTGCTGAGAGCCCAGAGCAGCCCATATTCTTTCCCTTCCTCAGTCTTGTAGTTCAATTCCTTTTCAATTTTAGGGATTACTCTGTAGCCTACTAATATAATCTCTCCTTTCTCTTAATATATAAAGAGGCATTTATAGCTTGCAACAAATAAAGCTTAACTAATACATAAAACAATGGGAAAGAGAGAGAAGATGACTCTTCCATCTGTCAATGTGTTAATCCCATATTTGATAGTAAAGGAATGGGATTACCTAATGAGGCAAGTAGAAATGAAAAACAGACAAAAAGGAACCCAAACTCACCTAACACTGAGGAAATGACAAAGGAACATCATGGGAAATGAACATCATAGAGGAGTTAGTTCTTGCTACAGGAGGGAGAAAGATTGGAAAAAGAGAAGTCTTTCATTGAAAAGTTTTCTTGAACGTCTGGGGAACTCAAACAGCTGAGGAAACACAGATTGTCAGGGAGGAGTGCGTGGTCTACCTTCCATCTCTGAAGCAACAGGCTAGGAAAGTATCAAACAGAAGAAAGTTCTTGTCAGAAATTGAGACTGATTCACTAACCAGAGCAAACTCCTAGTGCTGTAGTTTATCTCCAGGCAAATTCTAGAGCAGGAGGCAGCCAACCACTGCAGTGTAAAGAGACAAGAAAGGATTGGGAAATACATAGAGAAAAACACGATTCTGGGACTGTTGGGGAATGTCCATTCTTATGGCGGGATAGGTAAGGATAGCAAGAGCCAGTTAACTCTGTCTGGGGTGGTGGGGGGGTGAGGGGTGGAGTTACTGTCTTCCAATCCAACACAATTTCATCCTATCTAATCCAATCCAATCCTATCCAATATTAATTTCAGCCTCAGAGAGTCAGTCAACCAGGGGTTAGAGGAAGTTTGAAGCCTCAATTATTTGTGATGGATTCCAAAAGGAAAGAGGTCTTAGAAAAGACCTGAGGACTGGAGGGATGCAATCTTTTTTTTAAAACATCTTTATTGAAGTATAAGTGCTTTACAGTGTTGTGTTAGTTTCTGCTGTATAACAAAGTGAATCAGCTATACATATACTTATACGCCATATCTCCTCCCTCTTATCACTGTGCTCTCTCATTCTCTTACATGGTCCATAGGAAATCTGCAACTTTGATGCTTCGTAAATGGGAGTTCACTTACTCTTAAAATGTTTCCAGAGACTCCACGGCTATAGGTCAACCCAACTAGCATCTAACTCTTTGGATTACTCAGTCATGAGTAGGATACCAATACCATGTTTACCAAACTCATAGCAGACATATTTAATTCTAGAAGCCATTCTTCACTGGGCTTCAGGGAAAGGAGAACTCCATTCCTTCAATGGGTAGGGAAAGTTCTCACAAAATCTTTTCTTACCTCTTACTCCAACTCTTGATAGGCTGAAGGTGTGTAGTTAGCTAAGGGCTATAAAACTGACCACTTGTTTTGTAATTCATAGTTTGGTGGTCTTGCACCAACAGTTTTATATATGGTGTGATTAAAATAGTTAACTTTTAGTCATTTTTCATAATTGATAGGCACACACATATGTAACTAGTTCATGTTCAAATTCACATCAGTGTTAGAGTTGCTTTGTAATATTGAAGATTCTGAGAAACTTGTGTGATATGTTATTCTACGAACAGCACAGCCTAGAAGGGTGTTGAATTTTCTTGAATTTCATTTTTATGTCAAAGGGATTGCATAGTCTTGAAGATTTAAACTTTCAGGTTGGAAGTGTATTTTATTTTCCTGGGAAAGTTCAATACCATTTTCTAGAGGAATAAGGAAATGAAATGCCACAAGTGAGGAAACAATTTAGGTTGGGGATTGTGTATGTATGCGTAAGCTGCTGGATGTCTATGAAACAAATCTGTGTGAGAAAATGTCATTTTGGGATTATATTTTTATGTTGTGGGAAGGAGATAGATGAATAATTGACCCTTGCCATTTTAGTTTCCACTGGTTTCTCCTGCAAGTAGAGAAAATGCATAAATACTAAATGCACACATAAAACCACTCCTTGGCAGATGTGGATTATATTCTAAAGGGACACATTTAAAGAACATCACCCAAGTCTCTTATTTATTCTGTAGCCCCTAAGCATGTCTCAGGGCAGGTCTACAGTATTATCAGGTACAGTTTTACACAGCTCTCTGTAATTGTTCTTTTGCTGTTTTAACCCTGAGTGAACCTCGTTTTGAGCAAACCTCCTATACAATTCAGCTCGAGCAGGTTTTTAAATTGTGGTTGGAATATTATTTTTTTAATACTGAACAACTTTTCAGTTTATAAGTGTCACTATAAATTTTTTCTAATATTAAATCTTCTTCAGTGTAGTTTTAAAAATTAAATTTATACCAGTTGGTCTAAACAACATACTTTTAGTAGCCTGGAGTTTCCTCAGAGGACACTAAGGGCATACACAGTATAGAGGTGCCCCCAGCATCTGATGGACAGTGGAAGACACTAGACAGGGAGAATGGATGCAGACATATTCCTGAATACACCTGAGGCCAGCCCTGCCTTTGAGGGCTGTGGAGGTAGCTGGGGGGGACATTAGGGATCCTGTGTAGACAGGTAGGGGATGTGAGTCAAAAATATTTGCTTATTAATGTTAATATCCTCTCACTTGTTCTCACAGACAAAGGGTGAGTGTGGAGGAGGAACTGGGGAGATTTAGGACATGTGTCTTAAGGAGTTTCTTTTCCTCTGGGCCTTGTTTCTCGAACAGGATCACTTACCTTTAAAAACAGGTCCAGATTTGGCAGCTTGGTCAGGATCTAATGGCAGCACATAAATAAATAGCAAGATGAGTCTGGCACAGGGAGCCCCAAAAGAACAAGCCATGTCTTGTTCTAGCATGAAAAGTGGGCAAAAAAGTAAATGTTCACGTGGACTTCTTGAAGATGGGGACAATGTCCTCAAGAGTGGCCATTCAATAAATGTTGCTTAATAAAAGAAGGACTGAATCAAAGGACAGGCAGTAGAGAGTCTGCTAAGATGTCAGCCCCAACTCTGATGTAGAGCATCAATTTCTCAGAACATGAGTCTTGGAGGGCAGAGCTCACCTGTGTGGCTTTTAGCCTCTCCCTCCCCTCCCTGCCTCCCTCCTACCTGAAAGTACCAAGGAAGGATTGTATATCCACTCCCAGCCTAGTAAATGATTGTCTGGGATGATCAGATTAGGGTCATTATAAATGTCTGAGAAATATGGCTGGTACCATTTTACTTTTGAATATTAAGAATTACATGAGACATATATGTGCAATTTATAAAGAGTGGAAAATAGATAAGTTAAAAAGAAGAAAATAATTCACTATGGCACTAATTAGCAATAGCAAGATAGATAACTGTACAAAAATGGGATCACACTGTACATATTGTTTGTGTCCTGTTTTTTTCCCTGTGTGACAAACTATGAACATCTTTTATTGTGGTGTGATTTTAGAAGTTCTCTATTAATGTAATGCCTATCTCTTATGCTCTACTCTAACCAAGATTAATCAGCTACAGATTGTTTTAAACTAAACTTGGTAGCTTCCTCCCTGCTTCTAATGAATAGCTATCATTCATTAGAAGATCCAGCAAACTGTGTCAGTTCTGCATGTGATACAGTAAAGAAATGGGCTCATCTAAAGAGGGAAGTTAAGTTTAAAAATCCAGCTAACAGTACACAAAAGTGTGGCAAAACCTCAAGGAAAAGCTGAGCTTCAGCGTCAAGAGAGTGAGGCATTGTGGAGAACATGGCACAGCCACAAACCTCCCCTCCCTTTCAAGCACTGGTTCAGGTGCAGGGAGATACCAGGAGTGGTGAAGAAGCAGCTCCTTGGAACAGAGACACTCATTCATAGAGATTATTTGGGTTTCAATAAATTTGTGACAGCGGTCCTAATCCTAAACTCAAATTCAGAACCACCCTGTTGTAAAATCTATGAGATAAGAGCGGGGTGCCTGGGAGAGAGCTGGACCCTGTCTGGTGCTGTAGACCTGGAGATGGGGACACTCCTCAGAGATTCCAAGCTGTGGACTTTGCTTTCTCCCTTCAACCCCAGTGAGGATGTGACCTCACTGGTTGGACTTTAGTTCAATAAACAGAGAGCCTAAATTTTTTAATGTGTACATTTCAGTGGGTTTTAGTGTGTTCACAAGGTTGTGTAACCACCTCCACGATCTAATTTCAGAGCATTTTCATCACTTCAGAAAGGAGCACTCTACCTAATAGCAGTCACAGTCCATTCCCCTCTCCCCCAACCCTGGCAACCTAATCTCCTTTCCATCTCTATGGATTTGCCTCTTCTGGACCTTTCATATAAATGGAATCATGTAAAATGTTGTCTTCTGTGTCTGGTTTCTTTCAGTTAGCATGATGTTTCCAACACTTATACATGTGGTAGCATGTATCAAAACTTTATCCTTTTATGGCTGAATAATGTTCCATTTTATGGATATACCATCTTCTGTTCTTCCATTCATCAATCGACAGATGTTTGGGTTGTTTCCACTTTTTGGCTTTAATGAATCATGCTGCTTTGCACCTTTTTATGTGAATAAATAGTTTCAATTCTCTTGCAGAAGCCGATGAATATTTCTTTAAACAAAACTGCAAGGATTGGGGAACAATTTGTTTTCAACTTTTCTGTAAACCTAAGACTGTTTTATAAACAAAGTCTGCTAATTAATTTTAAAAATGCATGGATCATTACTTTTTAGTGTGAATAGTGATTTATGCCTGTGTGTGAAAGGCAGTGGCACACCAAGAATTTGGCTGTTTTCTCCCCCCCGCCCCCAGCTTTATGGAGGTATGGCTGAAAAATAAAAGTGTATATGGTTGACTCTTGAACAACAAGGGTTTGAACTGAACACAGGTCCATTTATACGTGGATTTTTTTCAATAAATACATGGCCTGGCACACAGCTCTGCATCTTTGAATATGGAGGCCCACTGTGGGACTCGAGCATACCCAGGTTTTGGTATCACTGGCAGGTCTTGAAACCAGTTCCTCTGGGGATACTGAGGAACAATTGTATATTTAAAGTGTGCAAAATGATGATCTGATATATGTATGCATTGTGAAATGATCATGTCAATCAAGCTAGTTAAGATATCCATTGCCTCAATAGTTACCCCCCTCTCCCCACTATTTTTTTTTCTGGTGAGAATGCTTACAATCTGGTCTCCTAGCAAATTCAAGTATACAATATTATTAACTATAACCACATGTGGTACGTTAAATCCTCAAAACTTATTCATCATATAACTGAAAGTTTATACCCTTCAATCAACATCTCCCCATTCCAACCACCTCTCCAGACCTTGGCAATCACCATTCTACTCTCTGTTTTCATGGGTTCCACAATTTTTTTTTCTTCCAGATTCCACTTGTAAGTGGTACTATACAGTATATGTTTTTACGCCTGACTTATTTCGCTTAACATAATGCTCTTCAATTTTATCCCAAATTTGTTGTCACAAATGGCAGAATTTCTTTCTTTTTTAATGACTGAAATCTTTATCTGTTTATATCTTTAACTATTCATGCATTGACAGACACTTAGGTTTTCTTTCATATCTTGGCTATTGTGAATAATACTGCAATGAACATGGGAGTGCTTTTGATTTCTTTGAATATGTACCCAGAAGTGAGATTTCTGGACCACATGGTAAGTTCTATTTTTAGTCTTTTGAGGAACATCCATACTGTTTTCCATAGTACCTATATCAATTTAAACTCCTATCAACAGTGTACAAGGGTTTCCTTTTCTTCACATCCTCGCCAAAATTTGTTATCTCTTCTCTTCTTCATAATAAAAACTTGGCTATTTCTCAATGCTGATCAGAGTGACCAACAGTCCCACAGAGAAGCCAGGCCTGAGGAAAAAGCCAGGGCAGGAATTACTGCATATTTGCCAGCTCTGTGCAGCTGCCTGTTTTCCGTTAAATTCATTTGTTGCCTAAATAAAATAGAGCACACAGTAAGAATAGGAGAATATGTGGTCTCCTCCCCATATGGTAATCTGGAATGCTGCAGGTAATATTCTTTCCTTTAATATATTAAAAATTATAAAATAGTTCAATTTGGTTTGAAGAAGTTAGGAAACAGAGATGAGCATAAAGAAGAACTTAATTCATTTCCACATAAATTAGATAGTATTGTTAATATTTCCTTTTACAAAACATGAAATCACTTTTTTGATGACTGTAGTTTGTGCTCTGCTTTTTCCTCTAATCAATGAACTATGAATGAATTTCAAAGCATCTGGTTAGCATTATCTACTAATGTGGTACTGTTTTTCCTTTATGTTCTGCTGTAAACAAATTTAATCATATTAAGACTTTTTTCCTTGAAGAAAACATAGGGTGAGCAATTCTCTTTCTAGTACAAAGCAGGCACTTCCATTTATTTTATCCTAGGATCAAACAGTGCTGACTTTACATGAGGCAGACAGCACTGGGTCTCAGCTAAAGGGACACACAGACATTTAAAAATTATAGTGGATCTGTCTGGAAATGGTAGAAGAAACTCAGGAGAAAACGGAAAACCAGGAAGAGAGAGTTTGGTTATGTTATAGGATGAGAAGATATAGAAAAAGGAAGTCTGGAGTTTCACTGTGGTGGCAGGGGTTACTTGACCTGGAAAATTTGAAAGCCAAGGAAAGGGAAGTCTAGAAGAGCTTAGGACTTGGAATTCCCAGACCCCACTGCCAGACACCCAGGTTGTGCCAGCAATCTGAGGTTAACAAATGCTTGCTGGTGATGATCTATTCAACAGACAATTTGTGATTATTATCAAAAGCAGATGTGATGTGTTCTGTTTCAGAGGTAATATTTCACCATTAAAGTGTTAAAATCATCTGCAATATATGTTTATTTGAGGATAACTAGAAAATATAGGTAATAAAAATGAAATAAATTTATTCATTATGTTTCTTCACTTAAGGAGGTATGAAAGTATCTCTTTTTCTAAATGGCATGATACATTTTTTTTGAACAACATCTTTATTTTTTTTTAATACAGCAGATTCTTATTAGTTATCTATTTCGTACATATTAGTGCATATATGTCAATCCCAATGTCCCAATTCACCCCACCACCACAACCCCTCCCTGTTTTCACCCCTTGGTGTCCATACATTTGGCATGATACATTCTTGCTATTGGTATCCTGGCTTTTCCCATATGTATCATCTATAAAAATATTTTCAGTAGCATAGCTTTTGGGAAATGTATTGCTGATTTGGTGATTTCTCTCCTTACCTTCAATTCTAACATCAGATAATGAAAGTAAGATATTTTCTGTATAGAGCAAGCAGGCATGCTTCCCCTTCACACTTCTGGTCAGTCACTGCCATACGATGTGCCTTCAGAATCCAATAAGGAACATTGGCACTGCATAGTTAGAGAAAGAATGGGACCATGTAAAGGGGCATGTGGAAGCTAGAAAAAGAAAGAAAGAAAGAAAGAAAGGAAGGAAGAAAGAAAGAAAGAAAGAAAGAAAAAGAAAGAAAGAAAAACAGAGAACTTCTGCTTCTAGTGTGCTTGTCCCTGTGGTGAACCACAGCCACCCACTGCCTCTGCAGGAGACCCTCCAACACTAGCAGCAAATCTACAAGGAAGCTATGATTCTCCATTAACAGATAAGATAACTGAGGCTTAGAAATACTCTTCCAAGGTCACCCAGTTTGAATGTGTCAGAGCTGGTGTTTGTGCCCTAAAGATCACCCTACATGCCTTGGAGGATAAGAGAACCCTGAACTGGGACCGTGAGAAGGCATCAAATTAGAGAAAGAGTGGATTTAAAAACTCAGACAGAGAAGCCCAAGCCGTGTGGCTGATAGGGTCTTGGTGCTCCGGCCGGGTGTCAGGCCTGAGCCTCTGAGGTGGGAGAGCCGAGTTCAGGACATTGGACAACCAGAAACCTCCTGGCTCTGCATAATATTAATCGGTGAGAGCTCTCCAAGAGAGCTCTGTCTCAACGCTAAGACCCAGCTTCACTCAATGACCAGCAAGCCCCAGTGCTGGACACCCCAGGCCAAACAACTAGCAAGACATGAACACAACCCCACCCCTTGGTAGAGAGGCTGACACCCCAAGTTGTCACAGACACCCCAAAACATACCACTGGATGTGGTCCTGCCCAATGGAAAGACAAGATCCAGCCTCATCCATCAGAACACAGGCACCAGTCTCCTCCACCAGGAAGCCTACACAACACATTGAACCAACCTTAGCCACTGAGGGCAGACACCAAAAACAACAAAAACTGCAAACCTGCAGCCTGTGAAAAGGAGACCCCAAAACACAGTACGTTGAACAAACTGAGGAGACAGAGAAATATACAGCAGATGAAGGAGCAAGGTAAAACCCCCCAGAACCAAACAAATGAAGAGGAAATAGGCAGTCTCCCTGAAAAAGAATTCAGAGTAATGATAGTAAAGATGATCCAAAATCTTGGAAGTAGAATGGAGAAAATACAAGAAACATCTAACAAGGGCCTAGAAGAACTAAAGAGCAAACCAACAATGATGAACAACACAATAAATGAAATTAAAAATTCTCTAGAAGGAATCAATAGAAGAATAACCAAGGCAGAAGAACAGATAAGTGACCTGGAAGATAAAATAGTGGAAATAACTACCACAGAGTAGAATAAAGAAAAAAGAATGAAAAGAATTGAGGACAGTCTCAGAGACCTCTGGGACATTAAATGCACAAAAATTCAAATTATAAGCATTCCAGAAGAAGAAGAGAAAAAGAAAGGGAATGAGAAAGTATTTGAAGAGATTATAGCTGAAAACTTCCCTAATATGGGAGAGGAAATAGTCAGTCAAGTCCAGGAAGTGCAGAGAGTCCAATACAGGATAAATCCAAGGAGAAACACGCCAAGACACATATTAATCAAACCATCAAAAATTAAATACAAAGAAAAAATATTAAAAGCAGCAAGAGAAAAGCAACAAAGGACACACAAGGGGAGCCCCATAAGGTTAACAGCTGATTTCTCAGCAGAAACTCTGCAAGCCAGAAGGGAGTGGCATGACATATTTAAAGTGATGAAAGGGAAGAACCTAGAACCAAGATTACTCTACCTAGTATGGATCTCATTCAGATTTGACGGAGAACTTAAAACCTTTACAGACAGGCAAAACTCAAGAGATTTCAGCACCACCAAACCAGCTTTACAACAAATGCTAAAGGAAATTCTCTAGGCAGGAAATACAAGAGAAAGAAAAGACCTACAATAACAAACCCCAAACAATTAAGAAAATGGTAATAGGAACAGACATATAGATAATTACCTTAAATGTAAATGGATTAAGTGCTCCAACCAGAAGACATAGACTGGCTGAAAGGATAAAAAAATGATAACTGTATATATGCTGTCTACAAGAGACCCACTTCAGACCTAGGGACACATACAGGTTGAAAGTGAGGGGATGGAAAAAGATATTCCATGCAAATGGAAATCAAAAGAAAGCTGGAGTAGCATTTCTCATATCAGACAAAAGAGGCTTTAAAATAAAGACTATTACAAGAGACAGAGAAGAACATTACATAATGATCAAGGGATCAACTCAAGGAGAAGAGATAACAATTGTAAATATTTATGCACCCAACATAGGAGCACCTCCATACATAAGGCAAATGCTAACAGCCATAAAAGGGGAAAACGACAGTAACACAATCATAGTAGGGGACTTTAACACCTCACTTTCACCAATGGAGAGACTAACCAAAATGAAAATAAATAAGGAAGCACAAGTTTTAAATGACACGTTAAACAAAATGGACTTATAATTGATATTTATAGGACATTCCATTGAAAAACAACAGAATACACTTTCTTCTCAAGTGCTTATGGAACATTCTCCAAGATAGATCATATCTTGGGTCACAAACCAAGCCTTGGTAAATTTAAGAAAATTGAAATTGTATCAATTATCTTTTCTGACAACAATGCTATGAGACTAGATATCAATTACAGGAAAAAAACTGCAAAATACACAAACACATGGAGACTAAACATAACACTACTAAATAACCAGGAGATCACTGAAGAAATCAAAGAGGAAATAAAAAAAAAATACCTAGAAACAAATGACAATGAAACACAACTGCCCAAAACCTATGGGATGCAGCAAAAGCAGTTCTAAAAGGAAAACTTGAAGCATTACAATCCTACCTCAAGAAACAGGAAAAATCACAAATAAACAACCTAACCTTACTCCTAAAGCAATTAGAGAAAGTAGAACAAAAAAAAACCAAAGTTAGCAGAAGGAAAGAAATCATAAATGTCAGATCAGAAATAAGTCAAAAAGAAATGAAGGAAACAATAGCAAAGATCAATAAAACTAAAAGGTAGTTCTCTGAGAAGATAAACAAAATAGATAAACCATTAGCCAGACTCATCAAGAAACAAAGGGAGAAGACTCAAATCAATAGAATTAGAAATGAAAAAGGAGAAGTAACAACTGACACTGAAGAAATACAAAGGATCATGAGAGATTACTACAAGCAACTATATGCCAACAAAATGGACAACCTGGAAGAAATGGACAAATTCTTAGAAAAGTACAAACTTCCAATACTGAACCAGGAAGAAATAGAAAATATGAACAGACCAATCATAAGCACTGAAATTGAAACTGTGATTAAAAATCTCCCAACAAACAAAAGTCCAGGACCAGATGGCTTCACAGGTGAATTCTATCAAGCATTTGGAGAAGAGCTAACACCTATCCTTCTCAAACTCTTCCAAAATATAGCAGAAGGAAGAATACTTCCAAACTCATTCTATGAGGCCACTGTCACCCTGATACCAAAACTAGAAAATGATGTCAAAAAAAAAGAAAACTACAGGCAAGTATCACTGATGAACATGGATGCAAAAATCCTCAACAAAATACTAGCAAATGGAATCGAACAGTACATTAAAAGGATCATACACCATGATCAAGTGGGGTTTATCCCAGGAATGCAAGAATTTTTCAATATGCGCGAATCAATGTGATACACCATATTAACAAACTGAAGGATAAAAATCATACGATCATCTCAACAGATGCAGAAAAAGCTTTCGACAAAATTCAACACCAATTTATGATAAAAACTCTCCAGAAAGTAGGCATAGAGGGAAGTTACCTCAATGTAGTAAAGACCATATATGACAAACCCACAGCCAACATTGTTGTCAATGGTAAAAATCTGAAACCATTTCCACTAAGATCAGGAGCAAGACAAGGTTGCCCACTCTCACCACTATTATTCAACATAGTTTGGGATGTTTTAACCACAGCAATCAGAGAAGAAAAAGAAATAAAAGGAATCCAAATCAGAAAAGAAGAAGTAAAATTGTCACTGTTTGCAGATGACGTGATACCATACATAGAGAATCCTAAAGATGCTACCAGAAAACTACTAGAGCTAATTAATGAATTTGGTAAAGTAGCAGGATACAAAATTAATCCACAGAAATCTCTTGTATTCCTATACAGTAATGATGAAAAATCTGAAAGAGAAATTAAGGAAACACTTCAATTTACCATTGTAACAAAAAGAATAAAATACCTAGGAATAAACCTACCTAAGGAGACAAAAGACCTGTATGCAGAAAACTATAAGACAGAGATGAAGAAAATTAAAGATGATACAAACTGATGGAGAGATATACCATGTGCTTGGATTGGAAGAATCAACATGATGAAAATGACTATGCTACCAAAGCAATCTACAGAATCAATGCAATCCCTATCGAACTACCAATGACATTTTTCACAGAAGTAGAACAATATTTTTACAATTCCATAAATTTGTATGGAAACACAAAAGACCCAGAAGAGCCAAAACAATCCTGAGAAAGAAAAATGGAGCAGGAGGAATCAGGCTCCCTGACTTCAGACTATACTACAAAGCTACAGTAATCAAGACAGTATGGTACTGGCACAAAAACAGAAAGATAGATCAATGGAACAGGATAGAAAGCCCAGAGATAAACCCATACACATATGATCACCTTATTTTAGGAGGCAAGGGTATACAATGGAACAAAGACAGCCTCTTCAATAAGTGGTGCTGCGAAAACGGGACAGCTACATGTAAAAGAATGAAATTAGCACACTCCCTAACACCATACACAAAAATAAACACAAAATGGATTAAAGACCTAAATGTAATACCAGACACTATAAAACTCTTAGAGGAAAACATAGGCAGAACACTCCAGACATAAATCACAGTGAGATCCTTTTTGCCTCACCGCCCATAGAAATGGAAATAAAAACAAAATAAACAAATGGGACCTAATGAAACTTAAAAGCTTTTGCACAGCAAAGGAAACCATACACAAGGCAAAAAGACAACCCTTAGAATGGGAGAAAATATTTGCAAACGGAGCAATTGACAAAGGATTAATGTTCAAAATATACAAGCAGCTCATGCAGCTTAATATTGAAAACATAAACAATCCAATCCAAAAATGGGCAGAAGACCTAAATAGACATTTCTCCAAAGAAGATAAAAACTCTTAGAGGAAAACATAGGCAGAACACTCCAGACATAAATCACAGTGAGATCCTTTTTGCCTCACTGCCCAGAGAAATGGAAATAAAAACAAAATAAACAAATGGGACCTAATGAAACTTAAAAGCTTTTGCACAGCAAAGGAAACCATACACAAGGCAAAAAGACAACCCTTAGAATGGGAGAAAATATTTGCAAACGGAGCAATTGACAAAGGATTAATGTTCAAAATATACAAGCAGCTCATGCAGCTTAATATTGAAAACATAAACAATCCAATCCAAAAATGGGCAGAAGACCTAAATAGACATTTCTCCAAAGAAGTTATACAGATTGCCAACAAACATATGAAAGGTTGCTCAACATCACTAATCATTAGAGAAATGCAAATCAAAACTACAATGAGGTATCACCTCACATCAGTCAGAATGGCCATCATCAAAAAATCTACAAACAATAAATGCTGGAGAGGGTGTGGAGAAAAGGGAACCTTCTTGTACTCTTGACGGGAATGTAAACTGATACAGTCACTATGGCGAACTGTATGGAGGTTCCTTAAAAAACTAAAAATAGAACTACCATAGGACCCAGCAATCTTACTGCTGGACATATACTCTGAGAAAGCCATAATTCATAAAGAGTCACGTACCACAGTGTTCACTGCAGCACTATTTACAATAGCCAGGATATGCACGCAATCTAAGTGTCCATCGACAGACGAATGGATAAAGAATATGTGGCACATATATGCAATGGAATATTACTCAGCCATGAAAATAAATGAAATTGAGTTATTTGTAGTGAGGCGGATGGGCCTAGAGTCTGTCATACAGAGTGAAGTAAGTCAGGAAGAGCAAAACAAATGCTAACTCATATATATGGAATCTAAAAAAAAAAGTGGTTCTGAAGAATCTGGGGTAGGTCAGGAATAAATATGCAGACGTAGAGAATGGACTTGAGGACATGGGAAGGGGGAAGGGTAAGCTGGGACGAAGTGAGAGAGTGGCATGGACAAATACACTACCAAATGTAAAATAGATAGCTAGTGGGCAACAGTTGCATAGCACAGGGAGATTAGCTCGGTGCTTTGTGACCATCTAGAGTAGTGGGATAGGGAGGGTGGGAGGGAGATGCAAGAGGGAGGGTTATGGGGATATATGTATACGTATAGCTGATTCACTTTGTTATACAGCAGCAACTAACACAACAGTATAAAGCAATTATACTCCAATAATGATGTTAAAAAAATTATAAGAAAAGCCAAAAGAAAAAAAATACAGAAAAACAGCTGTAACTGCAGGGAACTACTGAAGAATATCAGAAAGAATTGAATACTTGAAAAGGGGGTAGGGTGTAGATCTTGCTGCTTTAGGAAAGAGAAATAAAGAAGGAGGAGGGGCTTTCCGTTTAGTAGTAAAGTTTACTGAAGCCATGGGAATTTTTTAAAATGAGGAAAAGCAAGATATTTTATATGAGCACACGGCAGAGTCATGGCTTCATTCTTTGCTGCAGTCTCCACAGAGTTTAGTATGGATGGTGTTGTGCATTTCCTGATAGAGGGTGTACCCTCCAAATACTGTGAAGATATCCATATATTTAATAAGATTATTTAGAAATAACCAGTGTTAGTTAATGATGAGGTTAATATCAAGTTCATTTTCGAAGGTATGATTTTACCTTTTAGATTTTCAAAATGGTGGAAGAAATAGGGGTTTATTTAAGGAAAAATAGAAAGCACAGATGGACAAAATGGTAAAAATTATTCACTATTTTACATTAGGGGAATCATATTGTTCACTTCAAAAATTTTTCCAAAATAAGAAGTTGTAACACACTTTAGGTGGCATCATTTCTGCGGCCCACAACAACTTTCATGGTGTTTCTTTAACCACTATGGATTATTTCAGGACTTTTATTCTGTATTGGACAGGCAGCCATATTTTCATCTCCTATCCCTAGCCAGTCACTACCATCCACTTATCCTCATTGTCAGCTGACTGTGCAGTAAGGTAACGACTGCTCTATCTTCCAGGAACATGCCGAAGTTTTAAAAATCCAGCTGAAGCCTCTTCAAAGTTTAGAAGAACACAGAGGGAATGAAATGCTGGAAAAAAGAGTTAGGTCAGGAAACATGCTAGGTAAAGGGAATCCTGGGCTTTCACTGTGGGTAGTGAAGATTACCCAGAGTTTAAAACCCCTAAAAGCTGAGGCAAGAGCAGGTTTTATGGAGGGGTGCATGGCAAAGTCACTGGCCCCCACCCTCTTTTATCTAGGACAGTACTGTGCACTTACTCTGAGGTTAATGGAACACTTAGATTGACTGGGATAATGGCAGGTTTAAAGATATTATATATATTTATAAATGACCACAATGAACTTAAGGGAGCTGCTATACTCAGTTTCAGTGTTACTGGGGGAAATGGATTTCTGAACCATGTCCTAGGATCAAACTAATGATCAGAGTCACATCAAGTGTGGCGGTGACCCAGCAAAAATTTAACTCTTTTAATTTTTTCCTAGCTCTGTCAGGATTCTATCTGGCCAACAAATGCCTCAGGCCAGCTGCATACCCTGTAGGGAACTCAGGGGTGAGGGAAAAGCTAGACCAAGGTCAGTTGCATTTGTTCTTGCTCTATGCAGTTACTTCACTTCCATGATTTCTGAAATCTTGGCTGTTGAATTGGGAAAATACAGCAGGGTATTTGTGTGTACGTGGTCTCTTCCTGTCAATATGTAACCCACCTGCAGTTATCTTTTTACATTTCTAATGTTTCAAATTCCACAAGTTTATTTAAGGAAAAGAAAAAAAAAAAAAACAAACAAACCCAAAACCCAACAAACCAGGAAACACTGAACTTCAAAAAAAAAAAAAAGAATTTATGGTTACCCAAATCAAAAATAGTAATATAAATATAAAAAAAAATTCACAAATAGAATCATCTTGTATATACTGTCTACATCCTGCTTTTTCTCTTAGTACAGACTGAGAATGTCTTATCCCTAGCATCATATTTGAATTGCATTCAAAACAGCATGCTGTTTCTTCTTTATGCTACTCTCTAACCAATATTACCTACCTTAAAATTTTATTTTCCTGTTGAGCCAGTCATCATTCCCTTTCCTGTCCCACAAAAGGCAATAACACCCCCGTCCTCATGATCCAACAAAACACTGTTAGAGAAATAATGACGTCTTCTAGAATTGAGTTCCTGTGGGAACTGCACGGAAAGGGTAGCAGAATATTAGAGGGAAACAGAACATTAAAGGAGTCACTTCTTTCTGCAGCAGGAGAACAGAGCAGATAAAAGAGACTGGGCCTTTACTGGGCAGTGAAGTTTATTCCAATTTCAGGCAATGCAAAAGCTTCTGAGTCAACACCCTGCAGAGGTGCGAGTGGAAGAAGCTTTCCTCTCTGTCCAAGGAGAACATTGGGTCATCACCAGCCACTGTTAAGAAACACAGTGGATGGTTATGATGAACAAGGAGTTCAAAGAGGTCATTTTTTTCATAATCCTATGACAGAGAGATGTTTTACTTTCAAACTTCTAAAATTATAAAAGTAATACCTATTCATTTAAGAATAGATAAATGTAATGAAGGAAATCATTATTCTATATGCCGTCCACTTATGATAACACTATACCTTATTTCTTTTTCAAAACTGGGATCATGTTGTAAATTCCATGTTTTAGCCTGTTTTCTCCCAATATACTTTTCAGTTACACAGTGACTCATTTTTCTATTTGACCTGAAACATGATAATTGAAAGAAAGTTCATAAACTCCAGCTGCTATGGTACCTTCAGCTGCTCTGGTTCCTTAACTTACTGAGTCTTGAGTGTTAAATTCTTCCTTCAATTCTGTGAGATACTCCAGGGCCCTTTCAATAAAATATTCTTTCTAGTTGAGCTGAGGAATCACCAAAAAGTGATTACACAAGAATTACAGGAAAGATAAAGAAAAATGGAGGAAGACACTCAGAGCTAGTAAAGGTGTTGCTCTCTATGGGGCAAATTGAAGTTAAAAATAAACCAAATGAAAAAAACCATCATCTGAGACTGCATGAAAAAGAGAGAGAAACTTACAGAGAAATGGAACATTATTAAAAACAGAATTAGATCTTGCTGTAGCAAGAAAATATATTAGAAATTGAGGAGTCTGAAATTTCATCAACTTAATAAATGATATCCAGAGCTTTAAAAAAATCTCAAGAAATAAAAAAGGCAAGATTTTAGGGAGGAGTTTGTGGTCTAGGACCCTCTAAGGATGTTGGTGTGAGAAGAACCAAACAGTAGTAATCGTAGCTTCGAGGCTCTCTAAGGATTCTCCAGGTGGCAGATCCTCCATTGTGTGACAACAGTGACTGGATGAAATGCCAGGGAAGAAGCGGGGCATCGGCCAGTATAGCAAGAAAGAAGACGAGAACAAGAATTCATTGTTTCCTCAAAAAAATTTTAAATGTTTCTATATGTTGCAAATATTCTAAATTAAGCATGAACAGGGCAGGTTCTGTTTCCTTTAAGATAAAGTGCACCTTTTTTAATTAAAATTTTTAATTAGTTTACAATTGTCCCATTCAGAAGAAAGATCATGTAAACATATCAGCTCTTCTTAAATAATTTATCATATTTCTCTGTTAATTTTTTCCTCACTTAATTTTGTTAAAGAAATAAGGAGACCAGTTTGAATTAAACTAATATATGCAGAACAAATTGGATACATTAAATCTCTAGGGTAAGTCCATCTTCTTCTAAGGGAAAAAACAAAAAACTCCAGGATGATAAGAGACTACATGTGGATTTTTAAAAAATTGAGTGTATGAGCTGGGAACATAACTTTGTCCCTTAAATTATTCTGCATTATACTGCTCTCAAATTCAGGTCTTGTATGACTACATGTGGTTGGTCTGTGTCCTATTCTATCAAGTTTCAAGCTTGCTACTGTATTTACTGTCAATCAATGTTCAGAGTTTACTAGGGCACTAATGGATCTTGATCAGTGACTGATCTCAGTTCTTCAAAATCCTTAGCCATTATTTTGTATACTTTTAGAAATAGTTATTCATCTTTCCTAGTTGGCAGAGAGAATGGCACACTCATAGACAATAAGCAGTCATTGAGAAGCTAAAATAGATTTCTGACTGTCAGTCTACATTTCAGAAGCAATTACTATTATTGGGCTCAATTCCACTGGTAGTATAGAGAGTTACATTAGTTTTGGATAGCAGTTGAATAGACAGTTACATGTCTGTGGAGTTGGCACTTACTTTTGTTTTTCCTCTAAGATGCAGTATGGACAATAATGAGAGTAATAAATCTGATGACTTCCTTTGAACACATTAACTTTGAAATGGAGGGAAGAAAGGTAAATGGTCCCTGAGACCTCTTTGAAACCACATACTAAGGGAGGAGGAGGAGGTAGAAAAGGAAGTGGTGAAGGGAGAAATACTATAAGTATAGAGAAAAGGTGATTTGTTTTATTTTTCCAGACAGGGTTTCCCAGATAAACATAAGAAAAAGGACAAAGAATTTTAATTCCCATGAACAATATTATTTGTAACTTATTTAAAGCTATATCAGAAATTGACTAAACTTATAAATACTCTTTGCTTTGGTTTTACTTTACAGTTTATGTTGCATTCGAAAAGTTCCAACCTTGTCTCAGCTGAAGTAAAGGAAAAATATTGCTTTTCATTCCTTCAAGCTTTATGGTTTTAAACCTTGCAAGTCAAATCTGCCAGCAAATTCAAAGGTCCCATTTAGGAATCACAGTCAAAGTCAAAAGCTCAGAGACTGTTAAGTATAAGAATAGATTTTGAGGCAAGAAGCAAGATGGAAACTGAGTAAAAAAGAGCCATTTGCCCTCAGAACAGGATTGAGATGCCCAGGCCTCCTTTTTACCAGGTGCTAGTGTCCAATCACTATTCCACTGTTCACAAAATTACTTTTAGAGTAGATTTATGGATGTGCATGAGGTTGCTTCTGGGGATCATCTCTGGGAAGAGGTAGCATAGTCTTCTCTAAATTTATGTCCACGTTCTTGTTTAGCTCCCAGCTTTTATGAGGAGGTCAACTCCATCCCCGAGATGGTTCATTATTAGTATACTTTGCTATATACCTAACTGGTGTCAAAAAGGAACTCTCTCTCAAGTGCTGATCAAGCAGTACAATCTTAAACCCATAGTCGCCAGGTAGCTATACTCTGAGGAGTACTGGAAGGGTATGCTATACATGCATATATGTAGAAACCTAACATTTTCCCATGGATTATCTTTCCATCAAAAAATAGATCCCCAGGGCTTCCCTGGTGGCGCAGTGGTTGAGAGTCCGCCTGCCGATGCAGGGGACATGGGGTCGTGCCCTGGTCCGGGAGGATCCCACATGCCGCAGAGCGGCTGGGCCCGTGAGCCATGGCCGCTGAGCCTGCGCGTCCGGAGCCTGGGCTCCGCAACTGGAGA
>NW_020174793.1:1983716-2019096 GCF_003031525.2 Neophocaena asiaeorientalis asiaeorientalis
AAAAAAAAAAAAAAAAAAAAAAAAAAAAAAAAATTCACAGAACTATTGTTGGTTTTCTGTAGAACTGCTTTTACTGAATTATGTCTTCCTGAGGGGGCTGGCTGGGTAGTGTGTAGGTTGACGTAATTGGATCAGATGGGCTGTTTCCGAATAAAAGATAGCAACTGGTTAGCTTGATTGGTTCAGGCTTTTGGCCTCAATCCTTTCGCCACGTGCGGAAAGGAAAACTGAACCAAGCTATTTCTTACCCAAGAACACTGAGTTGGCATACTTTAAAACTCTGATGAGCCGTTGTGCGTTCTCCAAGCAGTTACACTTTTCTCTGGGTCTGCAGAATAGACTGTTCTTTCTGGTCCATAGATATTTTGTATTCCTCTCTTTAGCAATCTCTCATCTCTGGGCAAAGAAGACTGCTGTGAAAAGGTATCAAAACTTGGAAATAAGGCAAAAGGATGACTGCATGTCCTTTCAATGTCATTTTGGAGTGTTCTCTAATAGGTTTACCAAAGGATTACCTAATTCTTTAGAGAAAAAAAAACCTTTGATTTACTATTTACTATTGACTAGGGCCTGAACTCTATATAGTTAGATGACTAATAAGTTATAAATGATTTTTACCAGTAGAAACTAATTGTATTCTTTAGTAAAAAAATTAAACCTAGAGATTATTGTTTTATTGTGTTACAAACATCGACCAGTATTTAAAAGTCTAATTTTATCTAATTTGTTTCATCACTACTTTCCTGACTGACTGTATAAACCCCTGTTCTGCAAATGCTCTTTGAACCAGTTTTACCATCCTGCTGGTTCCATCATTAATGAGATAAACAAATCTTCGACACGTGGTCACCATATATTTGAATGAAATGTATTTTTAACATTTTGAAAATTGCACTTTGACAAAGCCTTTCCCTATCTGCTCTGTGAAGGCCCATCTTATACTATTTTAGGGTTTCTTTTATCTCTTCTAAAGAGCTCTCTGTTCTTGTACCCCTGTGAGTCAGATTCTTGCTTTTGATGATTGTTATGAAAGGCAGAATAGCATCATGAGCAGACTATTAGTTTTAGAGTCAGCTAGATTTGAGTAGGAATTGTAGCTTCCTGACATACAAGCTTTGAAATCTTTTTTTTAATTAATTTTTATTGGAGTATATTTGCTTTACAATGTTGTGTTAGTTTCTGCTGTACAGCAAAGTGAATCAGCTATAGTATACATATATCTCCTCATATTTGGATTTCCTTCCTATTTAGGTCACCTCAGAGCATTGAGTAGAGTTCCCTGTGCTACACAGTAGGTTCTCATTAGGTATATATTTTATACATAGTAGTGTATACATGTCAATCCCAATCCCCCAGTTCATCCTATCCCCGTCCCCCCGTTTGTTCTCTACATCTGTGTCTCTATTTCTGCTTTGCAAATAAGTTCATCTGTATCATTTTTCTAGATTCTTCATATAAGCAATATTTTAAAATATTTGTTTTTCTCTTTCTGACTTACTTCACTCTGTACGACAGTCTCTAGGTCCATCCACATCTCTGCAAATGGCACAATTTAATTCCTTTTTATGGCTGAGTACTATTCCATTGCACATATGTACCACATCTTCTCTATCCATTCCTCTGTTGATGGACATTTAGGTTGACAAGCTTTGCAACCTTGAACAGAACACATAACTTCTCTGGCCATATTTTTCACTTAGAATGAACCACATGTGTTGCAATCATTAAATTTCTCAGTTTATTCATTTGTAAACTGAGGAAGTCAAACTGGTTGATTTTCAAAGTCCTCTTCAGTTCCGTTATTCTCTGACTCCAACATTTAAGAGCTTCTTATTCCCACTTAACTTTTAAGAGTCAGCGGTTTAAACGTGCAAAGTTCATCTTCCAGTTTAATACTTGGTTATAGAACAGCAATGGTAGGTTGAGCAGGGAAAACTCAAATATCCTCCACAAAGGAGGCTCATAAATTCCCAGGATGCCAGTTCGCCATGTAATCTCCAGGTCACTTCCAGTTCCACTAATAAAAGTATCAGTTTCTTCATTATTGTGTAAATATAAGTATCTAACAATTCAGGGATCTGACATCTAACTTTAAAATAAAGATAGCTTATAGGTGAAAAAAATTATTGCAACTTGTGCCAAAGTCCACTGGGAAAAAAATATCAGATGAAGCTAGTTTATCGCGAGGCTATGATACTATCTTCAAGGACAGACCTTGTCAGATGGTGTTCTTTCAGGGAATTATACAAAAATGAGACTTTAACAAAAAATGATGTTTCTTTGGACTCATAAAACTAACTTTAATATTTCCTTATATAAAATCCTAAAAACAGGGGATACTTCACCATGTTTGTGAGCTTAACAGTCTGTTCCTATTTTAAATTTTTACATTAACACCAAAATACATTTTAATAATGTTCTTTTATAGATGTTGGCATGGTGTTATCCTGATAACATTTTTGACCTCAGTTAACCTGTTTTCACTTTGTAAAGTTATTGAAAAATTATTTTGCAAGGCAGAATAATAATTATAATAATAACCTGAATATTTCCAAAGACAATTATTTTACCACAGAGCTGATAATTTCCTGCGTGTGAAGCATATATGAATTTTCACATCTTCTAGTTTGCTTTAACTAGTCTGAAGTTTGAATCTTATGTAACAAAGGGATGTTTGTGAAACAAGTCCCTGGCCCCTTTCATGGTTAAGGGGAGAGGATTACACAAGGGCATGAATCCCAGAGGCAGGGATTACGGGGAGCCATTTTAGAGTCGGCTCACCACAATTCACAAACAAAAAGAGTCACAAAGCTTTACCTATGATTTACTTACATAGATGTAATATTTTCCAATGAAATCATTCTGTGTCTAAAATTTAAGAGTATCCTCTCTGGTATTTTGACCTAACTGAACGTGCAACTCAGCAACTGTATTAACTTAGACTCTATTCTCTTTGCCACACTTAATTATTTGTTTAGCTATAAATATCTTGGGGAAATAATAAATTTTATATTCCAAAATTCTAGCTGGAGACTTAAAAATTAGCTCCCCTTTTCAAGTGGCAGTAGTTATAATTAGCTATATTAACTCTCATTTATTAGACTCAACTCATATGTCCCCAGTTTGTGCTAATGAAATACTCCTCTCAGATTTGTTCTGCCATACATTTCTACCCTCCCAAAGATAAATGAAAAATTCTATTTTTCTGTTTTTACTTTTTAGAGCTGTTTTGGGGATTTTACATGTCATGAAGTTCTCATGCATATCATTGAGTTGGCTCATTTATGATGGTATTTGAATTGACTGTTGCATGAAGCATGCTTGTTTTATAACTACTGTTATCAAGAAAATGATTTCCATGGAGAGAAGTCTGGAATATTCTTACAATAGGATAATCTCCAAACGTTATCCCTCTATTTAAGCACATAACACATCTAAGTGTTTTAGGATATTAGTAGGGTATACTATGGACTGGGGACTTGTAGTCATGGTAACTTGGGAGCTGGGAGTTGTGCATGCCAAAAGTACAGGATCACCAATGGGGAATCATGATCTACATCATGAAAACATCACAGTAAAGACAAAATTGTGGAATCAAGAAAGCACAAAATGTCACAGCTGGAAATTCTAGGTCTTCTAGCCCAACCCTGGGTTTATTATTCAAAGTTTTATGTGAACAATTTGATGTCTTATAGCTCACTGCAGAAGATCCACTGAAATGCGTTTGATGTAATAGTGAAGAAGTCAAATTGGCTAATCTCCAATCAAGAGGCGTGTGTATTCCCTGAGGAATGGTAAGATTTCAGCCACTTTGCAGTCAGATCTTGCTTTGTTGCTAGATGACTTACACTGGGTCAAGCCAACAGCATGTAACTTTTAAATAAGAGCTTTATGTGTTATACTTAACCAGAAAGCATATAAGCACACCTTATTTAAAATAGCTCTTACAAGCCATATATTTCAATTATTTCTCAATTTCCAAACATTTTCTTAAAAAATTTATTTTAGTTTAATATGGTACACAAATGTAAAAAAAGCTTGTAACATTTTTTCATGTTTACATACCCTACCCCACAGTATATAGTTCCTTCGCACTTCTTTCCAAGAGTTCCATCCAAAGTAGGGGGAAAACAGGCTATTATTCCAGATTCTATCATTTGGAAGGAACTGAAAGGAAGCAACCCAGAAGAAGACAAAGCATTGTGTTTTTAAAATTTAGTTTTTACTGATTTTTAAAAATTACATCAGCAAGGTAGCAGGATACAAGATTTACATACAGAAAACTGTTGTATTTCTTTACACTAACAATGAAATATCAGAAAGAGAAAGCAAAAAAAAAAAAAATCTCTTTTAAAATCTCATAAAAAAAAATACCTAGGAATAAGCTGCACCAAGGAGGCAAAAGACTTATATGCTGAGAACTATAAAACATAGATAAAGGAAATTAAAGATGATTCAAAGAAATGGAAAGATATCCCATGCTCTTGGATTGAAAGAATTATTATAGTTAAAATGGCCATACTACACAAAGCAATCTATAGATTTAATGTGATCCCTATCAAATTACCTATGACATTTTCCACAGAAATAGAATAATTCTAA
This sequence comes from Neophocaena asiaeorientalis asiaeorientalis, assembly GCF_003031525.2. Taxonomy (NCBI): domain Eukaryota; kingdom Metazoa; phylum Chordata; class Mammalia; order Artiodactyla; family Phocoenidae; genus Neophocaena; species Neophocaena asiaeorientalis. Next base: position 1,988,319 of record NW_020174793.1, read on the forward strand.
AACACAAATAGAACCACAAAAGATGCAGAATTGCCAAAGCAATCCTGAGGAAAAAGAACAAAGCTGGAGGCATAACCCTCCCAGACTTCAGGCAATACTACAAAGCTACAGTAATCAAAACAGCATGTTGCCAGTTCCATGAAGAAGAGCCCAGAAATAAACCCACACACTTATGGTCAATTAATCTTTGACAAAGGAGGCAAGAATATACAATGGAGAAAAGACGTTCTGTTCAGTAAGTGGTGCTGGAAAAACTGGACAACTACATGTAAAAGAATGATATTAGAACATTATCTAACACCATATATAAAATAAACTCAAAATGGATTAAACACCTAAATGTAAGACTGGATAATATAATACTCCTAAAGGAAAATATAGACAGAACACTCTTTGACATAAATTGGAGCAGATTTTTTTTACTCCATTCCAGAGTAATGGAAATAAAAACAAAAATAAACAAATGGAACCTAATTAAAATGAAAAGCTTTTGCACGGCAAAGGAAACCATAAACAAAATGAAAAAACCTACAGAATGGGAGAAACTATTTGCAAATGATGCAACCAACAAAGTATTTATTTCCAAAATATACAAACACGCTCTAGGTCCATTCATGTTGTTGCAAATGGCAAAATTTCATTCTTTTTTATGTCTGAGTAGTATTCAATTGTATATGTATATATACACCACATCTTCTTTATCAATACATCTGTTGATGAACACTTACGTTGCTTCCATATCTTGGCTATTGTAAATGCTAGTAAAATTAATGTTTCTGGTTTCATCAGTTATGTACCAGGAATTGAACTGCTGGATCATATGGTAGTTCTAGTTTTAATTTTTTGAGGAAACTCCATAATATTTTCCATAGTGGCTGTACCAATTTTCATTTTCACCAACAGTGTACTAGGGTTCTTTTTCACTATATGCTTACCAACACTTGTTATTTCTTGTCTTTTTGGTGATAGCCATTCTGACAGCTTTGAAGTAATATCTTGTTGTGGTTTTGATTTGCATTTTCCTGGTGATTAGTGATGTAGAGCATATTTTCATGTGCCTGTTGGCCATTTGTATGTCTTCTTTGCCTATTCAATTTTCTGCCCATTTATTAAGTGGATTGCTTGGTTTTTTTTGATATTGAGTTGTAAGGATATCTTTATATATTTTGGATATTAACCCCTTATCATTTGCAAATACCCTCTCTTATTCAGTAGGTTGCCTTTTCATTTTGTTGACGATTTCTTTCACTGTGCAAAAGCTTCTAAGTTTGATTAGGTCCCACTTCTTAATTTCTGCTTTTGTTTCCCTTGCCTGAGGAGACATATCCAAAAAATATTGCTAAGACTGATGTCAAAGCATGTACTGCCTATGTTTTTTTCTAGGAGTTTTATGGTTTCAGGTCTTCCATTTAGGTCTTTAATCTATTTTGAGTTATTATTGTATGTGGTGTGAGAAAATGTTCTAATTACATTTTTTTTTTCACATAGCTGACCAGTTTTCCCAACACCACTTACTGAGGAGACTGTCTTCTCATTGTATATTCTTGCCTCCTTTGTCATAGATTAATTGACCATGTGTGTGGGTTCATTTCTGGGCTATCTCTTTTGTCCCATTTGTCTATGTTTCTGTTTTTTTGTGCCAGTACCATGCTGTTTTGATTAGTGTAGCTTTGTAGTATAGCCTGAAGTCAGTGATGTGGTACATCCAGCTTTGTTCTTTTTGTTTCTATGATTGCATTGGTTATTCTGGGTCTTTATCCAAACAAATTTTAGGATTATTTGTTCTAGTTCTGTGGAAAATGTTGTATTTTGATAGGGATTGCATCAAGCCCATAGATTGGTTTGGATAATATACACTTTTTAATATTGTTAATTCCTCCAACCCAGGAACATGAGCTTTTCATCATTGAGTATGATATTTGCTGTGAGTTTGTCATAAACGGCCTTTATTATATTGAGATATATTCCTTCTATACTTTGTTGAGAGTTTTTATCATGAATGAATATTCAATTTTGTCAACTTATTTTTTGCATCTATTGAGATGATCATGTGATTTTTATCCTTTGCTTAGTTAATGTGGTGTTTCACACTGATTGATTTGCAGATATGGAACCATTCTTGCATCCCTGGGATAAATCCCTCTTAACCATTGTGTACGATACTATTTATGTATTGTTATGTTTGCTAATATTTTGCCAAGGATTTTTACATCTATGTTCTTCAAGTACATTGGCCTGTAATTTTCTTTTTTTTTTGTAGTGTCTTTGTCTGGTTTTAGTATCAGTGTAATGGTAGTAACTCTTAGAATGAGTTTGGGAGTGTTCTCTCCTCTTCAATTTTTTGGAATAATTTAAGAAGGATAGGTAATAATTCTTCTTTAATGTTTGGTGGAATTCCCCTGTGAAGTTGTCTGGTCTTGGACCTTTTTTAGGGGGGCAATTTTTTGAATACTGATTCAATTTCAATACTTGTAATCAATATGTTCAGATTATGTATTTCTTCCTGATTCAGCCATGGAAAACTGTACGTTTCTAGGAATTTATCCATTTCTTTTGGGTTGTCCAATTTGTTGGAGTATATCTATTAGTAGTATTCTCTTATGATTTTATTTCTATTATATCCATTGCAACTTCACTTTCATTTCTGATTTTGTTTATTTGGATCCTCTTTCGTTTTAAAAAATCTTTATCTTTTTAAAGAAGCAGCTCTTAGTTTCATTGATCTTTCAGATTTTTTTTTAGTCTCTATTTTATTTATTTCTGCTCTGATCTTTATAATTTCTTTCCTTCTACTAACTTTGGGTTTTGTTTGTTCTTCTTTTTCTAGTTCCTTTAGATGTAAGGTTAGGGTGTTTATTTGATATTTTCTTTTCCCATGAGATAGGCTTTTATCATTATATACTTCCCTCTTAGAACTGCTTTTGCTGTATCCCATAGATTTTGGATTGTTGTGTTTTCATTTGTTCTTAAGTATATTTTAATTTCTTCTTTGATTTCTTCAGTGATTCATTGGTTATTTGGTAGCATGTTGTTTAGCTTCTGCATGTTTATTTTTGCAGTCTTTTTTCCCCTTGTAGTTAATTCCTAGTCTCATAGTGCTGTCAGAAAAGATGCTTGATATAATTTCAATCTTTTAAAATTTATTGGTATTTGTTTTGTAGCCTAGCATGTGATGTATCCTGGAGAAAGTTCCATGTGAACTTGAGAATAATGCATATTCTGCTGCTTTTGGATGGAATTTCCTGTAGATATTTATTAAGTCCATGTTGTGTAATGTGTCATTTAACACCACTGTTTCCTTATTGATTTTGTCTGGATTATCTGTCCACTGATGTTAGTTGGATATTAAAATCCTGTACTATTGGGTTGGCCAAAAAGTCCATTCGGATGTTATGGAAAAACCCAAACGAACTTTTTGGTCAACCCAATATTATTGTATTACTGTCAATTTCTCTCTTTATGTCTGTTAATATTTGCTTTATATATTTAGGTGCTCCCATATTATGTGCATATATGTTTAAGAATGTTATATCCTCTTCTTGGATTATATCATTATTTCATACCCCTCTTTGTCTTTTATTATAAACTTGGTTTTAAAGTCCACTTTGTCTGATATGAGTATTGCTACCCCAGCTTTCTTTTTGTTTTTATTTGTATGAAAGATCTTTTTCTTTCCCTCACTTTTATTCTCTGTATGTCTTTAGCTCTGAGGTGAATCTTTTGTAGGCAGCATGTAGATGGGCCTTTTTTTTTTTTTTTTGGTTGTTTTTTTAATCCAATCAGCCATCCTATGTCTTTTGATTGGAATATTTAGTCTATTGAGATTTAAAGTGATTTTTCATAGGTATGTACTTATTGCCTTTTTGTTACTTGTTTTCTGGTGGATTTTGTAGCTCTTCTCTGTTCTTTTCTTCTTTTAGTCTCTTCTATTGTGATTTGATGATTTTAATGTTATGTTTGTGTTCCTTTCTCTTTAATTTTTGTGTATCTATTGCAGGCTTTTGATTTTTGGTTATTATAAATTTCATATATGTCAATGTATAACTATATCTACTTGTGTTAAGCTGATAGTTGCTTAAGTTTAAACACATTCTAAAACTCTGCATTTTTTTACCCCCTCTCCTCCATGTTTTGTGTTCTTTATGTTATAGTTTACATCTTCATGCCTATCCCTTAACTGTTTATTTTGGTTATAGATGATTTTATAATTTTTGTCTTTAACCTTAGTACTATCTTATTTAAATTGTTGATCCACTGCTAACTTACTATATATTTACCTTTAACAGTGAGAGTTTTCGTTTCCTATATTTTCTTGTTTCTTGATATAGCCTTTTATTTTTCACTTAAACAAGACCCTTTAACATTTCTTGTAATGTCAGTTTAGTGATGATGAACTCTTTTAGTTTTTGCCTATATGGGAAACTCTTTATCTCCTCTTCAATTTTGAATGATAAGCTTGCTGGGTAGAACATCCTAAGTGGTAGGCTTTTTTCTTTCATCACTTTAAATGTCTTATGCCATTCCCTTCTGGCCTGCAATGTTTCTGCTGAAAGGTAGGCTGATAGCCTTATGGGAATTCCCTTGCATATGACTCTTTGTTTTTCTCTTACTGCCATTAAAATTATATTTTTATTTTTAAATTTGTCATTTTAATTATAATATGTATTGGTGTGAGTCTCTTTGGGTCCATCTTGTTTGGGACTCTCTGTAGTTCCTGGACCTGAATATCTGTTTCCTTCCTCAGGTTAAAGCAGCCATAATTTTATCAAATACATTTTATGCCCCTTTCTCTCTCTTCTCCTTCTGGGGCCCATATAATGCAAATGTTGGTATTTCTTGATGTTATCCCAGAGTTCCCTTAGACTATGTTCATTTTTAAAAATTTGTTTTCTTTTTTGCTGTTCTGACTGGGTGATTTCCACTATTCTATCTTCCACATCATTTATGCATTCTTCTGTATCACCTAATCTGCTGTTAATTCTTTCTAGTGTATTTTTCTTTTTGTTATTGTAATCTTTAGCTCTGATTGGTTCTTTTGAAAAGCACTTTCTAGATCTTTGTTACAATTCTCACTGTGTTCCTCTATTCTTCTCCCAAGTTCAGTTAACATTTTTATTACTGTGACTTTGAACTCTTTATGAGGTAAATTATCTCTGTTCAATAGTTTTTTTTTTAATTTGTTCTTTTGTTTGAAACATATTCTTCTGTCTTCTTATTTATTTGTTTATTTTTTGACTTTCTCTGTTCGTTCTATGAAATTTGTTGTGATCTTGAAGGTATGTGCTTGTGTAGGTGTATCTCTATGCAGTGTATGTGTGCCTGGTGGCTTTGGTGTGAGAGCTGGATCTGAATTGAGCATGGGCTTCATGTTTTCCTGGGGTGTGCTTGTGGCCACTGCCTTGGTGGGAGGTAGGTCTGAAGTCTGAGGGCCTAGAGACATAGGCTGGTGTGAGCCAGAGCTTCTCCTAGGCTCAATGGCAGTCAATGCCTTATTGGAGGGGACAGGGCCTGAGGGGCTGGAGCAGGAGCCTGTAGGAAGTAGGGTTTCTTCCAGGCATGATGGCAGTCTTTGCCTTGGTTGGCAGCATGGCTGTGGCCCATGGGATTGTAGCTGCACCTCTGAGATGCTCTGGGTCTCATCTTTGGCTACAGGTAGAGTTGGGTCCTAAGTTAGCTCAGCAATATCCCTGGTACTTGAGGCTCACAATGGCAATATTGTTTCTGCACTGGCTAGAAGCAAAGTAGGCCCAAGGTGGCTCTGTTCCTTGGTGCACGCACACGCATTGGCAATGGTGGTCTCCACATTAGTGGGGGAAGTGCTGGAGCAGGAGGTGATAGAGTAGGAGCCTGGTGCAGGCTGGAGAGTGCAGTGGGGTGGTCCTGGAAGGCTAGTCAGAGCTATAGGTAGTTTTCAATCTTCTGCCCCTGCATTGCGACTAGGAGCAAGCAAGTCTATGCTCATGCTCTTTAAGACCTTGGTTTCTTAAGCCCCATTGTTTTTCAAACCTGCTAAGAGGGGCATATCTTCCTAGTGTCAGACACCAGGGCTGGGGCGCCTAATATAGGGCTCAAACCCCAAGCTCCTTAAGGAGGATCCCTGAGGCTGTGTATTCCTTTTCTCCTCTGGGGGTACAGGTCTCAATTAGATTGCTGCTCCTCCCTTCCTACCAGTCTGTTGGTTCTTTCTTTACAGCCTTGGTTTAGGAAGAGCCATTTTGCTAGTCTTCATGTAGTTATCAGTGAGAGTTTCTCTATATGTAGTTGTAGTTTTGATGTGTTCTTTGGAGGAAGTGAGCTCAGGGTTTTCCTATTATGTCATCTCGATCCCTCCTCTGGATGTGCAATAATTTAACTAACTTTTTTTCCAATTCATTGACAGAGATTCAAGATGTCTTCAGGTTTTCTCTACTATATTAATGTGAGTTCCTTTTATTTAATGTAATCTGCTTTACAACAAGTAATCCAAGTATATTCAATGGGTAACTTCACATTTCTCTAGTTGAAAATAAAATGAATTTGTCAAAAAAATATTTCTTTAGTAGCTGCCATGTACTGAGAAAGCTCAGTGCTGAGTACTTAGGAATCAAAGTAGTATAATATAGAGGTTTACTCTTAAGGATCTTGTAATAGATTGCTTTAAAGAGTGATGTGTCAAAGGTCTTGAGCTTAATTATTCTAATCTTATGTTTTGATTTAGAATTACTATACAGTGCTGTTTTTCTGAACAAATTATTTAAGTGGATAAAAAATAATAATCATAAATTCGTTATTTGTTATCTATCAAATTACGACAGATTCAGCAGCTTAAAATAACAGCACATTTATTATTCACAGCCTGTGGGTCAGGAATCTGTACATAGCTTACCTGTCTCCTAAGGTTTAAGGTCTCTCATGAAGCCACAATCAAGATCTCAACCAGGGGTCTCATCTGAGGCTCAGATGAGGAAGGATCTGGTACTAAACTCATGTGTTTGTTAGCAGGACCCAGTTCCTTGTGAACTGTCATACTGAGGGACTTATCTCCTTTTTGGATGTTGGTCAAAGGTTTCCCTCTAGTCCTTGCCATGTAGACTCCTCCATATGGTGGCTAATGAAGGCAGAATAATTGTCCCCCCAGAAATGTCACTTTGACATAAGGATTCTTTTGGGTTGAAGGCAATTGAGAAGAAGCATATACCCACTGCCCATATGCTCACTGCCCTCTCCCTATTTGCCTAAAAACAGGACATCAATTTGTAACAGTATCTCTCCTCCCTTTTTAACCAGGAAGGACAGAAGTTAATCATGGGAGACAGCACAGACCCTTATCAGTCCAGAGACTGCACCAAAGGAATCTACATAATGAACTGCATTAACTAACCCTTATCTTCCATTACTTCCTCCATATATTTACTTTCCCACACTTTTTTTCCCTAGGAACTCAAATTCTTTCTTCTTTGTCTTGTCAGTTCTCTAAAAATTCATTATTCTTTTGTTAAGATGCTATATAAGCCCCAGTTCTAACCACTCCTTTGAGTTACTCATCACAGTGCTCCCATGTATATGCATGAGGCATGCACATGTTAATAAACTTCTGTTTGTCTGTCTGTTGTTAATCTGTCATCTATCAGTCTAATTTATAGAGCCCCAGCTGGAAAACCTAAGATGGTAGAGGGAAAACATTTTTTTTCCTCCTTTACACTTGTTTCATCAAAGCTGGCATGACAGAATCAATAAAGAATGTCTGCCAGTAAGACACTTATGTAACAAAATGATACTCCTTTATCTTTGCTGCATTCTGTTGGCTAGAAACAAGTCACAGGTCATGCTCTCACTCAATAAGAGGGGATTACACCGAGGTGTGAATACCAAAAGATGGGGGTCATGAGGTGGGGAGGCATTTTAGAGTCTGCTCACCACAATTCACAAACAAAAAGTGTCACAAAACAATAGTTGTTCAGAAACCAGAGAAGGCACTGTACCAAAACAGATGAAAAACTATTTGCGTGACAGCCCAAATTGCTTTACCTCTCTGGACTTATTTTCATATCTGTAAAAATGACTAGAAGACAGATAAGGTCCTAAACCTCTATGGTTGCAAAATTACTTAACTACTGAGCCTCAGTTTTCATATTCATAACATTTTATTTGTTATTATTATCTTTCAGGGAGAATTCAAAGTCAGAGAATCTGCAAACAGAAGGAACTCATAAGCTTTGAGATAGTCTTATTCACGAAAGCCATTAAAATATTCATGATGTGGCTAAGAATATTTTTGTTTGTTTGTTTGTTCATGATATGTAGGATACTGATTTAAGGTCCTGTTTCAAAAAGTGCCTCCTGCTCTTTGTAAAACACAAATACAGATCTCCAGGCAATGGAAAGCCATCTTAATGCTGGCTGTTGGCCTGAGCCCGTGAACATTGTTTGAGAGTTCTCTGTCATCTGAGAATGGAGAGAAAAAATTAGGTAATTGTTTTCTATCTGTTTTACCCACAAAGCAGAACCACTCTCTGGATATAGGTACCCAGATACTTTCAAACTAAGGGTACACAAAATAAGCCCCAGTGAAATTTAAAGGATTATACATTAGTAGAATCATAATCAGGAGATTCACTAGAAACCAGTATAAAGCCACAATATTTGAATTAGAAAGACAGCAAAGAAAAAAGCATGCTTTGCATTGGCAAGTGCTGAAGAGTGAGGAACATTGGATTATATCAAAACAACAGAAGAAACTGCTCACACAACATCTGAATAAGCAAGTAGAACAAAGTCTGACTAAAAAGGGAGCAAAAACAAGTTGAAATTATCCTACTAGGGCATTTCAACACATTCTTTTTGGATGAATTCTTAAACTTGGAGCTGATGAGAAAGAAAGTATAAAAATAATTTCTAGGAAACAAATTCCACTTCTAAATCATTATTCTTTTACAAATTACCTGTTTTTCTACCTGTCACTTTCTGGAAAGTTCTGTTGACCTTCTCATTATATCAATCAAAGTAATTCCATCTTGAATTTGAGATTTGATTGCATTGTCCCTGTTATGTTTCCTTAATCATACCCCTGGATAATAAATCTGCAATCTCTTTCTGTGTGTGAGTTTCTGAACTTCCTTTCTCTTTTTTCTCTTGAGTTCTGTCATCCTGATTTATTGAAAGGTATTTGAAATGACATCTTGAACTTTTGCAGTTGAAGAATCATTCTACCTGAGTCTTCTCAGGGTATCAGGAGAAGCCTGTTCTCCTTGTGGGACTGCATAAGGGGTAAGGAAAGCAGAAGGGAGCTTCCTGTGCCTGGTCTCAGAGTCCTGCCTGGACTGCACCTGGACAGGCCAGCACATCCCTTAAGTCAGCAGGTGGTGCAGACAGTGACTCTTATGCTGTCTTCATGTCTCCAAATCTAAGGCATCTCTGTTGGATGGGAAGCTGTAAGGAAGTAGTGTTCCCATGAGAAGTTGCACAAATCTGAACAACCCCAAACAAGCATCTCTCAAAGAGCAGGTGGCTTTTAACCTGCCTAGGTACACACAGGCTCATTAAATTCAGATTTCAGCATTTCATGGGTATGTTTCAAGTGTACAAGCTATTGGTTTTGGAAAGGTCAACAAAGATGGTTAAAGTCTTGATTTAAACTGAGACAAACACCAGATTTTTAGACTTAGAACAGAGCTTTGTAGTTCAGACTTTGTATGCATGTGAATCACCCATGGATCTTGGTAATATGCAGATTCAGATACAGTGGTCCTGGCTGAGGCCTGAAGTTTGACATTTCTGGCAGGATCCAGGCTGACCATACTTGGATAGCAAGGGTCTGTCTTACTCCTTCATTTTCCAAGTCACTAAGCAAGTTTCTGAGAGTCAGTCTGATAACAACAGAGCCAGTGAAACTGAGCAGGACCCTGTGGGGCTTCCAGGTACAAATCCTTTCTGTGTCCTCTGTTCCTTGTTTGTAGGAAATAGGCTTCATTCAGTCTCCTTGACCTTCCCTGTGTTCCAAAGGGCAGGTTCAAACAGTTGCTAACCAGGGAAAGGAGGGGGTGCAGAAACAAGGGAGGAGCAAAGAAGAAGTAATAGTGCAGCTTTGGGGCAGGGTCCTGATTGCTCCTCAAGGAATATACATAACAATATTGTAGAGCTCTTTTGCAGAACCAAGACCCCCACCCAGGTGGAGGATGGTAACTTCAGGCTGAGCACAAGATTCCTAGAACACCACCCTGTCACCTCACCACCAACCAATCAGAAGAAAGTCACACACCCTTCATCCCTTACCCCAAATTTTGCCTATAAAAACTTTTTCCCCAAAACCATGGGGGAGTTCAGGGTTTTTGAGCATTAGTCACCTGTTCTCCTTGCTTGGCCCTGCAATAAATCTTTCTCTGCTCCAAACTCCAACATTTCAGTTTATTTGGCCTCACTTTGCATAGGGCACACAGCTTTGTTTGGTAACACCAGGACTATAAGCTAGATTTACTGATTTTCAGTTAGACACACTTTGTCAAATATTTATAACATTCTCTCTTCCCTCATAACATTCCCAATATTAGCATCATTAAATTTTAATATATATAGATTTCAAAGGTATCCAATTTACTAACCAAAGCTAGAGGGTGTGAATTTTTATCTTTGTAGAATTTTATTTCAGTCATATCTCTTTTTCTTTTTCTCTTGGAAGGTAGAACTGGGTTTTTGTATTTTCCTTAATCAAAATGTTCTTGATTCTTTTGGAGTCCCTTAGTTAATATGAAGCATAGGAAAAAAGTTTAAGAAAATAAACTATATACCACTTTCATGAAACAGATCTTCAGTAAACCACAAAGCTGAAAACCCATATATTTTATATCTAGGCTTTCTTCTCCTATATGACCATTAGTACATAAGCAAGAGAAAGGCCAGTGAATGAGAGCAATGAGAAAGAGAGGACTGGAAATACACAGGCAAGGTTGTAACTAGGATACTCCTCTGTCCATCTCAGGAGCAAAAGAACACACAGAGGTGAAAAGCTTTGAAAAGTGTATATTCAAATGCCAGATCTAAAGCAGAAGTAAAACCACACAACACAGATTGGAACTCAAACCCATGGGCTGGGACTTGAACCCAGCCAAGACTAAGATTAGGACTTGAACCAAATGTCTTTTAATTGAAAGCGTGCACCTGGTCTCAGGACTTAATGAAGCTCAGGTTCTTTACGTCTCAGCCCAGAAGGAATTCAGCAAGAGGCAAAGTGATAGGTAAGAAGTAGGTTTATTGAGAGAGATGCACACTCCACAGATAAAGTGTGGGCCATCTCAGAAGGCAAGAGGCCCTGGGAGATATACATTCCAAAGACAGAATGCATTCCATCCCAAAAGGCAAGAGTGGCCCTGAAATATGGTGTGGTTAGTTTCTTTTAATTAATTAATTTATTTTTGTCTGTGTTGGGTCTTCGTTACTGAGCACGGGTTTTCTCTAGTTGCTGCAAGTGGGGGCTGCTCTTCATTGCGGTGTGCGGGCTTCTCCTTGAGGTGGCTTCTCTTGTTGTGGAGCACGGGCTGTAGAGAGCAGACTTCAGTAGTTGTGGCTTGCAGGCTCTAGAGCTCAGGCTCAGTAGTTGTGGCACATGGGCTCAGCTGCTCCACAGCCTGTGGGACCTTCCCAGACCAGGGCTTGAACCCATGCCCCCTGAATTGGCAGGGGGATTCTTAACCACTGTGCCACAAGGGAAGTCCTGGTGTGGTTAGTTTTTATGGGCTCAGTAATTTCTTAGATTAATAAGTGGGAGGATTATTCCACCTATTTTGGAGAAGGGGCAGGGATTTCCAGGATTTGGGCCACTGCCCACTTTTTGACCTTTTATGGTTAGCCTCGGAATAGTCATGGTGCCTGAAAGTGAGTCAGTCAGCATGCTAATGTATTACAATACGTGTATAATGAGGCTCAAGGTTTACTGGAAGTTGAATCTTCTGTCATCTTCGGCCTAATCGGTTCTAACCAGTTTATGTCGTATCCTCAACAGCTATGTCATTCTTTTAAAGGTTGTGCCCTGCCCCCTTCCCTCCTGTCTCAGAAGCAGGGAAAGATAAATTAGAGCTCCATACCCTGGTGTGGAGTGCGTAACAGCTCTCAGAAACAACAAAGTTGGTTTGAACTATTTGGCTTGAGTGCACTGGTCGTCTACAAATCCAACTATATAACATTTGCATATTGAGCATCTCCCTGAAGCAGGGCTGGATGTTCTTTTCAGCAGGAAAAGTCTCCCCTTTTTCCAAAGGCCCCAGTATAACTCCTACAAAGGAGCATACATTGATAAAGTGTTGAAATTGATTTTCTGGGTCAAGCTCTGCATTATAACAAATATGTATTCAACCAGAAAAGTAAGCCTTAAATTGCTTACTCTTTTTTGTAAAAAAAGAGTTCCCTTTGCTGCTGCCTAGATTGTTACACAAGCATATAAATCCTTTTAATTGGCCCACCCCTGGGGCAAACAGCTCACCGCAGTAAGTAATCATGTGGAAGAGTGGAGGCTGCCGAGGTGGGGTGCCTCCTGTTGAACAATCTCTGCTTTTATTTTACCAACTGATTTTAAAAGGCGGCATTGTAACTTGGCATTAAATATTTAAGAATGATATTAAGGTAAGATTGATTCATTTAACAGGCATAATGGAGTAGGGAAACCGCATGGAGTGACTAAAGGGCTTCACAGTGGGAAATCTATGCTAGCAGGCATCAATCTGCACCTGATAATGGCCATGAAAAGGCTCACAGTCTTGTTATTTAAATAAATTGATGTGAAATTCATCTACTGTTTAGAGATATTGGAAATGCAAGGCACTAACTCTGTTTCTTGGCAAGCAGCCCAATTAAGTCCTGGGACATTTATCAGAGTGCCAAGTGTAGTTCAAGTTGCTACCAAGATTTTACCATTTACCAAATGGCAATTTATTCTAAAAGGGGATACAGGGAATGGGGGGAGCTTAAGGGTGTGGTAGAAAAAGATACTGGACTCAGAATATTGCAATTTAATCCTGACTTCTCTACTAATCAGCATGTCATTGAATCTCCCTAAAGTTGTCTCTTTATAATGGGAAGAATAATATGCCTGTTTTACTTACTTCTGAGGCACAAAACAAGATAATAGAAGCAAAAACACATTTCAGTTTTAAAAGTGCTAATCAGGGCTTCCCTGGTGGTGCAGTGGTTGGGGGTCCGCCTGCCGATGCAGGGGACACGGGTTTGTGCCGCGGTCCGGGAAGATCCTATAGGCCACGGAGCGGCTAGGCCTGTGAGCCATGGCCGCTGAGCCTGCGCGTCCGGAGCCAAAAAATGTCAACCTTTTAAAAGGCTCACACCTTATGAGATACATAGGTTTGTATTTCTTGGTGCTAAAATGTTCAGAGAAGTCTTGTAGTTTTATTAGCCACATCTTGGTGAAATATAAATCAATAAAAGACACTTTAAAAGCACTCAAAATGATCGTAGAGAGAAGCTGGCTAATTTGAGAATATTATTTATTTTATGGTAAGACTTTTAACAGATTTTTGTTTATTCCAGTTATTTTGAAACATGCCATTCTTTCTTTCTTCTTGCCCAGGTGGACGTGTTTGGCAGATTTGTTGTGGAATATAGAAATCTGATTTAGCCTTTTAATTTTAGAGAAATATAACTCAGAACAAATTAAGTCCATGCTTTGCATTGAAATGGGAGTTCTGAAAAACAGTATGCTTACTTTTCAATGATGAATTGTCTCCCATTAAAAGTTTGAAACAAGCAATAAGATGGGTTGTAATCACTTGTGGTCCATGTTTCTCTGTTGAGTCAATTAAAGTGCAAGTAGCCCACTTAATGTCCACTGATAGAGTGTGTATATTAGAAATTGTGTTAAGTTGTTTACCATTCTGATTCCTTTGTTGTTTGCTTTTTTAATGATTTTGTATACATTATTAAATACAATACTTAATAAAATGATTGACTATAGTTTGCTGAATATTATTTAATCATTAACATCTAATATACTTCAATATCCTCCATGATTGAACCTGATAGCTTACTTAGTCAAATGAAGATATTTCCATTAAGGGCAAGCAGTGCAGCGATAATTCAACTATACCCAGTGTGACCCTATTCAGTGTCTCCTTTTATGTGACAAGGTGATATTTTCCAACCCTTCTCACTATGCTCTGGCAATTGCCATTATATGGGCTATAACTCATCTGTCTTATTCAGTTTTCCTTTATTGATTTTTATTTTTCCTGTCACCAGAATAATGGTTTCAACAAGAATTTAGTTGATATTAGCTTCTTTTTGCTTAGGAACCAGCATGTGCAAAGAAGCATTAGTTATATTGATAAAATTTAGTTGAAAAACAGCTGGCCACTCTCTTCCCAGATTAACCTGGAAGAGAATGTCTAGTATTTTTCAAATGAACATTCTTCACAAGATATTAAGAAAGAAATAGTATTAGTAGTTGATTAGGGAGATAGTGGGACACTGCTAAAATAGACTGCTGCCTATTGGATTTTTGATCTGAATAGATGCTCAATTCTCTGATGTTTTATGTAATAAAAGTCCAATAGAACTCACAATTCTCTTCTTCTTTTCCTTCCAGTTTTATTGATATATAATTGACATACAGCACTGTATAAGTTTAGGGTGTACAGCAAAATGATTTGATTCACATACATCATGAAGTGATCAGCACAATAAGTTTAGTGAACATCCATCATCTCATACAGTTACAAAATTAAACTGGAAGTGTGTACTTTTTGATTGCCTTCATCCAATTCCCCCTTCCCCCTCTTCCCCTACATCCTATTTCTAGTAACCACAAATCTGATCTCTTTAACCACAAATCTGATCTCTTTTCCTATGAGTTTGTTTGTTTGTTTGTTTTTGAAGTATAGTTGACCTACAACACTATGTTGGTTCCTGGTATACGACATAGTGATTCGATATTTCTGTGCATTTCAAAGTGATCACCATGATAAGTCTAGTTATGATATGTCACAAATGGCAAAATTTCATTCTTTCTTTGGCTGAGTAGTAGTCCATATATATATGTGTGTGTGTGCGTGTATATATATATATATATATATATATATGGCACATCTTCTTTATCCATTTATCTATTGATAGTCACTTAGGTTGCTTCCATACCCTGGCTATTGTAAATAATGCTGCAATGAACATAGGGGTGCATATATCTTTTCTGATGAGCATTTTTGGTTTCTTAGATAAATACCCAGGAGTGAAATTGCTGGTTCATACGGTAGTTCTATATTTAATTTTTTGAGGAATCTCCATACTATTTTCCATAATGGCTGCCCCAATTTACGTTCCCAAAATCAGAGCTTGAGGGGTCCTTCTTCCCCACCTCACAATTCTCTTCTTTAACTCAACTCCTCCCCTTCTCCATACAGTATTGTGACTTTGTAGTCATATTTTTGTTAAACTATAGCTTCAAAATATATAAAATCATGCCTCTTATACAAATATAAAATAAACATTCCAAGGTTTTATTTAACTTATTAATTAATAAGCAAACCATTAAAATTCTATAACTCATTTAAAGCAGAATTTGAAGAACAGACTATGCAATCCGGAATGATGAAATAAATGTAACCTTTTTTTGAGCTAGAAGCCCATGGGGTGGTAGACAGTAAGGAGGGTACAACAGCTTATAAGGGATATTGTCTCTGAGGTAAACTATAGTTTCTGTAACTTGAAAACTCCCAAGGAGACATATGACATTTGGAAGTATGAGTATTTGCCACTGAGGCTTCAATACAGCTCAGAGCTTACTGTAAAGTTCTTTCCTCAGGTAGGGGACTTATGATTCCAGGTGATTAGTGAACCCACTGCCAAATATCTGTGCCTATCCAGAAGCTCTTATAGATTCATAAATCACAGAAAACATTTTATCTTAAATTTTATAGCCCTCTTAGAGCAATAAATTCAATATAAGTGAGGTTCATTTATCTTTAAATAATTAAAATCTTTTTTTTTTTTTTTTCGGTACGCGGTCCTCTCACTGTTGTGGCCTTTCCCGTTGCAGAGCACAGGCTCCGGACGCGCAGGCTCAGCATCCACGGCTCACAGGCCCAGCCGCTTTGCGGCATGTGGGATCCTCTCGGACCGGGGCACGAACCCGTGTCCCCTGCATCAGCAGGCGGACTCTCAACCACTGCGCCACCAGGGAAGCCCTAAATAATTAAAATTTTGATTTTCAATATCTATTAGATGTCCAGGTAGTCAATTGAATCCATTTTTAAAGTGCATTAAAACCTCTATTTTCATGAAATTGAAGGGTGTTTTAGCCACTTGGAGGCAAAAATTCTGGGTCAGATGTTGCAGACCAAGTCTACCCTACTATTTATGATCATTTGATCCTTGAATTAGCATTGCAACATATTTCTGTATACTTTTAAGTAGATACATACAGCAAGTTTGTCTAACTTATTATAATTTTCTAGAAGCAGTAATATAGTACAAGCACCTTAACTTAAACTCCATTCTTAGGTATATGTGTGCTGTCTCTAAAGCTGGGTTTTGTGAGAGAAAGACTTCCAAAGTGAGAAGATTTCTAAGTAAACAGAGGTATAGGGAAAAGGAGGGCTTGAATTTGAGGAGTGTCTGTAGGAATCAACATTGTAATCTTATAAAATAACTAGTACCACTACAGTGGCTTTAAGAGAGCACTGCCCTGTTCAGTGCGGAAATATTTCAGATTGCATTGCCTTGCTTTGCTTTCTAAATTTAAAAATAGATTAAAAAGGGCTTAAAATTTATCGAAATCTTTCTTAGTCCACTAAACAAAATAAGACTTAACTTTGTACTGAGTCATCTACATTAATGGAATCATCCAGTTTTTGGTGTAGGACTATTACAAAAAGTTTATAATTGGGGTAGTCTGCAACTTATTCAATATTGAGATTTTTAAAAAAATCACCTGTTTCACAATGTTCAAATGAATTCATATAATATATCAAGGAAATTATTTTTGGTGAAAATGGATTAATTTGAAATGTGCCTCCTAAAATTGTCATTAATGGAAATTAATTTATAGTCTGCTTATATAAACTTGTTGAAATAGATATTTTTATCTTATTTTCCCAATGTGATGAATACTGATTAAAAACATAATATATAAAAATTACAAATAATTTATGCTGTCTCCATTACTCATTTCTTACAAACAGATTGACTGAGCAGACCTTGATCAGTAGTCCTTTTTATTAGTAATTGCATATACAGGTTACACAGCAGTTGAAGTCAGTGATACTTTCCATAGGGTCCCAGGTACTTAAACTCTCTGTGGGTCGTGGTTTTCTCTTTCATAATAACTGATGTTTTTCTCACTGAGCTGCTTTAAGGGTTAAATAAATCAGTACATGGAAAGTTTAGGCTCTGGCACACACTAAATAATAAATAATGTTCATTATTATCTTCATTATTTGTACTATTGCTTGCTCTGTTCAAGTTCACCTCTGCACTGACCTCATGTAGATTGTGCTTATGCCTCCACACCGTCCATCTTCCTCTCTTGTCTTTGGAAGAGTATCTTCGTTTCAAGGCTCTTTCCTGAGTCCTGAAACCTTCCCTGAGCCAAAGCTCCCCTCTTATGGTTCTGTAGGTTGCACTTTGCACAATTCTAGGTGGCTCCCTTTACATTGTGTTCATCATGTTTGGAGAATTATGATGACAGTATTCTAGCAAATATCATAAAGTGCCTTGAGGAAAGCTGTTTATGCCAATTTGTACAAAGTCAACATTTGGGCTAATGGAGTTACAATTTATTATTCATCATTGAGTTTTATTAGTTTCCAAATATAGTGCAGCAGCTGGAAAGTTAGACTTGGCATGTATGCTCCTTGAGAACGGGGAACGTAGGTGGCCAAGAAATGTTTGTTGAGTGGTTAAGATTAACTGAGCCTTAATGTAAGATCCAAGTTGCATCAATTTTAGTATGAATTTTAGGATAGAAGACCTTAAATCTTATTGGTTGTCTTGCTCAAAGCTATGCCTGAGCACTTGGTCTGCAGTCATAGGAATTAAATGGCTCCCACAAAACATTGAAACCTATGCCACTTCTGAGTGTCAGCTTTCTTATTTTAAAATTGGGCTAAGAGCACTTGTCCCACCTGCCTAATTCTGAAAATCAAAAAAGATCTTGTTTGGGAAAGTGATGCATAAATGTAAAAATATTATATTTTGCTCCACATGTCTTGGCAGAAATTTTTCCAATTTCTTTTTCTTATCATGACCTGCTTTGCCTCTGCCCTCCTTCCACTTCTTTCTTGAACTCCTACATGGAGCACAAGTTGGGCAGGTAACAGCTCTTGCTTGCTGTTCACGGTGTTAAAGAGGCTGTTAATAAAAAGCTGCATCTTGGGAAGGGCCTGATCAGATTTTCAGTCTATTGGAAACCCCCGCTGAGAGGGCGTTTGGGGTAGGTGAGGCCTCCAAACAAATAGAACAGAGAAGCCCAATGTGAAAGCAGGTTTTATCTACGAAACGGAAACAGACTCACAGACATAGAGAACAGACTTGTGGTTGCCAAGGGGGAAGGGGCATGGAGGAGGGATGGACTGGGAGTTTGGGGTTAGCAGATGCAAACTATTATATATAGAAAGAGTAAACAACAAGGTCCTACTGCATAGCACAGGGAACAATATTCAATATCCTATGATGAATCATAATGGGAAAGAATATAAAAAGAATGTATATAACTGAATCACTTTGCTGTATAGCAGAAATTAACACAGCATTGTAAATCAGCTATACTTCAATTTAAAAAAAAGTAAAGCAGGTTTGAGACGGTCAGTGGGAAGTGGGCCCTGGAGTTATCAGAAGAAGCCACCCTTGTTGGGGCCATTTTTCTGGTTATCTAGCCTTTCTCATGACCATAGACTTGTACTTGGAGTTCCTGGAGGCCTAGCCCTGAGCAGACACAATCCATGCAATTTAAAGTTATGAACACTACAATTCAAACTGACACTTGAGGAATCTTAACATTTGGCTCTTGGATTAAAAGAGACAGCTTGTTCCTTTTCACAAACACATGGTTTCCTAGACTGAAGACTGAGCAGTTCTGAATTTGGTAGGCAAGGCCGAAGCGGAACATAAGCTGATGCTTTAATAGAATGAGAATGGATGCTCCTAGTTCCCATAAACATTCATTTTTTTCCAGCTCATGTGCACCTTTTCTTGGGGATGAAATCAATCTTTTTGAAATGAGGAAATGAACTGTGTCACTAGCCCTCAGAGTTATGAGTGAAAAATATGGTAGATGTTCAGCCTTTCACAGGGGCAGAGAATAATTCAGCACACTGAAGATGTCATGTCTATTCCTCAGATGATTTTAGCCAACATTTACCAAAAATCTAGTAAATTTGAACTCTTTAAAAGTTTTTAGATTATCCTGCCTGTTTTTTCTTTTTAAAAATGTAGGAATAGTTAGTGATTACTATGTTTTTTCTTTTTAAAATAAAAACAAAATCATAGATCTTTATAGCCAGAAAAATCGTTAAGACACCCTGTAGTTAAATCCTTTCAACTTAAAGATGAGATACTGAGGCTTAGAGTGGTGAAATGATTGCCCAAGGTCACAGAGCAGAAAGTTGTAGAGCTGGGACTCAACTCAAGCTTTACTCCTTCTCTTTCCTCTACACTGTTAAAAGAAAAAGAATAAATAGGACAGTTTCTTCTCATCAATGACAACCTAAAAGTTGGGTTAAAAACCTTTTGGTTGGAACTCAGCTACATATAACAATATTTAAGAAGGTGGGTTGATATCTGACTTATCTCCATTGTGGCTCTTTCATCTCTGGGACTTTGGGGAAATTAGTTAATCTTTCTAAGTTTTAGTTTCCTCCTTCCTAAAAAGTGGAAAATGACAGTACATAATCACTTAATCCACACAATTATATGATGAAGTAATTCATGTAAAGTGTACAGCATCGAGCCAGACACAGAGTGAATGCTTAATAAATATTAGCTATTATTTTTTTGGTTACATCTGACAAAATTTTTTGAGGATGCTTTTTGTGGTTAGATCCTTCTGCAGTGGAAAAATGTTACAGTGAATGTTCCTTGGACTCTAAGTAATATTGGAATCCTGATGAGCAAATTGAAGTATTTAAAAGTCCAACACTCCATTTGCATATTCAGTATCCTTCAGAAAGACCTGCCAGGATTTTTGACATCAGACAATCAATTTCAGTTATTTTCCAAATGAATAGCAAGTGTAAGAGCTTTACAAAAGAGGAGAAAATAGTTAAGTCAGCTTCCCTGCTTTTGTCTGTGGTGTTCCCTCAGCTTGGAATGCTGTTATCTTTTCCACCTGTCCAAATTCTACTAATCCTTCGTAGTCTTGCCTCAAATGTAGTAGGAACCGTGCACTAGCTTCCCGTGCTTGCTTCTTGAAAACCATTTATCACTGTTATTTACAAGTTTCAAAATAGATAGATGTTGCTTTTTCCAGGTAGCTTTTGGCACGCCTTCCACCCCTAGGTTAGATCTCACCTTTGCACCACAGCACCCGGCATTTTCCCATCCCAGAACTTGGAGAGGTGACGTGACACCTTAGAGCACTAGTTCTGCTGCCAGATCACCTGCGTTCAAATTCTGGCCCTACCATTTCCTTAAATTTGATTTTGAATAGGCTACACACCTTCTCTGTACTTGTTCTCCCCTTTCTAAGATGAGGCTTAAACAGTGCCTATCTCAAGAGTTCAGAATGAGGATTAAATGGGCTAATTCATTTAAGCACATAGTAAAAGTTAGTTAGCCATTATTATTAACTCATATTATCACGATCGTCCACTTACTTGTCAATATATCCTTCCAGATTATAAACTCCATGAAATCTGTACTACTGTTGGTCTCATCATTATATTCTCTAAGGCCAAGCAAAAATATTCATTGATGATGGAAGTGAAGCTGTGTGAGCTTGAAGGGCAGGGATTATATTTTATTCACCTGTATATAGTCAGTGTCTAATACTGGCCTAATACATTGATAGTCAATAAATGTTTGATGAATGAATGAATAAATGAATGAGTGCATATTAGCCTCTCCAACATCTCTCTGCCAAGCTTGGAATTAATTGCTAATTCCTTTGTGCCCCTGGATTCTCACAGCACTTAGCTGGTTCCTTTCCTATACCACTTGTGCATGACCTCCCTGCATTATACTGTTTGTACTTTCGTTTCCCTGACTAAGTTTTGAACTCTTTCAAGATGAGGCCCTGTGTTCATGTGAATTCCTTCAGCACTTATCATAGTGTAAGTGCCCAAGGCATGCTTGCTTCAAAATGAAACTAAACAACAATGACTTTGGTCAAAGGTGATTTGAAACATGTTGAGAATCTTATTGATTGCTGAGTCCCTGGTTCCATCATGATTTCCCTCCAAAAATTTTTTAAGATGAATTTCCTAAAAAAAAAAAAAAAAAATAGGAACTTATTTTTAAAAAGTGACAAGTAGTCATTCTCAGAAAAAATTCCAGGAGAAGTTGTTTTTTATTTACTCCTAACTCTGAATTCAATTATTCAGAACTACATATTGTATTTGTTTTTTCAAAAATTGTCTTCTTTACACTGTGTTATGCTTTGGATCTTATTTAAAAGACAACATGCACTTCATCTTAATTTAAGCTACTGAAATCTCATAGTATTCTCTGGAGGCAAGAGGCCAGCTCGTTACAATATGGACATTGAGATCAAGTTGAATCAGCAACATCTCAGAAATGCATGTTGTAGCTGAACACAGCATCCGGTGTTGTCTGTGTTTTTATTTCAATAGCACTCACATCAGGGTTAGAGCACACATTCTTTCCCTGGTTTGTTAATTCTGACAAAATGTCATTCTTGTCAAAGTGCCTACAGAGGCCCACAATAGATGTTAAAAATGTAGCTTTGTGGGAAATTGCTGTTAATATGATTTAGCTTTTGAAGTCAAGATGCTTTTCTATATAAGCATTTTGGTTTTTGTCGTACCTCAGCATGAATACTTCTATGTTTGTTTGACTTTCATAAAGGAACCAATTTGTTGAAGTATAGTCACATAACTAGTAATTAGGCATTAAGATTATCCCCAAATTCTGCCAGGGCACTGAGGGTCATATAGGCTTGTAGATGTCTAGCTAATGAGTTGGACCCATTTTAAAAAAATCATTTGTCATGCTTATTAGAATGAACCTATATTCCTTTATTACCCAGTACAAATTCTTTCCATATCAAGCCCAGAGCATAAAATTAAAATTGCATGAAACATTGATCTCCTTCTTCATTAATCACACTAGTTAATTGTGTGATAGTGGTGTCAACCTCTATCTAATGGTGGATGCTTTCTGACCACCAATATAGTGCTGAATATTTGCTGTGTACACTTTAAAGGGAACTGAGATGGGTATAATACAAACCATTCTCCTTTCATTATACCATGAGTTGAGAATTTTACCCACATTATACTTAGGGATAACTTTAATTAGGAATATCTGACAGCTAATCCAAGGATAATGAATTTGAGGGCTTAAATGAACAAAAGGATAAAATAGTGTAAAAGTAGGTCAAATTAATTTTTACAAAATTAAATATTCATTTCGATAGTGTTTCGAGAACTTTTTTTGAATTTCTTTGTTTAGCTTACTTAATATGTTACCTGAAATAAGTAATCAAGTAATCACTCCATAATTCTATAATCACATGGTACTGCATCTAGAAAAACATGCAGCATGCAATGCCCTTTGAAAAGTGTTATACAGTGAACATTAACAAAGTCTTGGGCAATTGAGGATAGTCCGATAGAATAAGTCTTCAATCTATTGACTTCCTTTCATTATAACTTTAAAAGTCTTTTCTCATTTAACTTTCAATCAGTTGCCCCCCAAAGAGTAAGATTATATTAAGGTACAGAGTAACATATAAGTTATACCTATATGCATCTCTTACTCTGTTTTTTTTTTTCTAGGAACACCAAAAAATAGAACCTTGTTACTTATATCAGAGATGAATCAAGAACTCCAGGTATTTAGGCTGATGAGATCATTTTTCTTAGGGAAAAAAAAAGAAAATTAAATGTTAACCTAGTCAGTGAGTTTAGAATTGGTCAGCAAAGCTCATTATTATTATTTTAATTTACTTGACACAGATATCCAGTGTGCTAGATATTTAATGTTGAAATTAGCCTTATCTTATTAGCATAAATTGTATGATTACACAGTAGTTCAAGAATTGTTTTGTGAACGTTAACTATCTGTGCATCACTGTGCTAGGTCCTGGGGATACAGAGGTGAAAGAATTCCTGATTTCATGGAGCTCACACACTATTGGGAAAGAGAAATTAGCAAACCAACGATTATAATAATGTGGTTTGTATGGAGTGTTATAGGTACTCAGGGAAGAGGCTCCTAATCACAGAGAGGGAGGTCAAGAAACTCCCTGGGAGAGTGATCCCAGAGGACAGTCTGAAAGGAAAGTTAGTTCCACATGAGAAGACTGGAGGGAATGGAGTCCAGAAAAAGAGAACAGCATGGACAACAGCAGGAAGACTTGGAATAGAACAGTGATATTGTAGCCTGGTTATGGCTCTAGGGTTCAATATGTGCTGAGGAACAGCAAAAGATGAGGCTGGAGAAGCAAGGACCACATCATGAAGTCTCCCATGACATGCTCAGGAGTTTGGATTAATTCTTGAAAGCAACCCAGAGACTCTGAACCATTTCCAAAAAGCTTAGTGACATGGTAAGATTTGATTTTTTTATTACCAAACCCACGCTGATAACAGTGAGGAAGTTAGACCAGGGAGGCCGGGCTAGGTGGTTTTTACAGTATTTCAAATGAGAAATGATAGTGTCCTGGGCCAACATAGTGACAAGAGAATGAAAAGGAGGGAAGAGATGAGAGACAGGAAGACTCAACAGAACTTGGTTATATGTACACATATTAATAGGAAATTTGACCAAAGTCAGTTTGGGTCAATATGTGAGATGTTTTCTCCCTGTTTCTCTTTCTCCTTTTCCCTTGTTTCTTACCAATCAGGTTTTGTTATGTCCTAGTTGCCTCAGGAAGGTATGGAGCAAAGAGAGTAGAAGTAGCCAACATATTTTTGGTTATTGTTTTTCAAAAGCCTAAGGTTTAGGAGAGTGAAGGGGCGTTTGCAGAGTCTATAGAAAGAAGTAGAATGCATGGGAGCAATGATTTGTTATTTAAAAAATATAAAGAAATCCTCTGGATTAAAAAGAGATTTCCTTGTCACCAGAAGGAAGAGATCAGAAGAATTTAGCTGAGTGGCTCTGGCTCTGGCTTCTTTGTGATGTGGCATCAGTCATATGATGGCTTGACTGAAGTGGCAGATCAGCTTCTCATGGCAGTGGCGAGACCAGAGACAGAAGTGGTTACAGGACGCATTCTGGCATGTGGAACTGAGAACAGTTTTGAGACAAGATGTTTGTGCCTCAAGGGTGGCCCAGAAGCAGCAGAGATCCATAGGCTCTGAGGGGATCACGTGACAGGAACAGCAAATGCTCTAGCAGAAACGATTAAACAAGTGCCCCAATAATTAGAGAGTATCCACCGCCATGTTGTTTGACAATGCTTAAGCCCTTAGGAACCTTGAGAGGATCTTGAGGGAAACCTCCAAAACGAATAAAGTTAAGTTTAACACTTGCTCTGAGAAACAGGAATGGAAGCTCCAATTATAGACTGGATTGCTTTCTAGAAAATAAAGGGAAGTTTTGTTTCTTCCACATCTGAGTTTGTAAACTGGACTTTATATTTACTACACATATTTTGGGGCTTTGAAAAATTATACTCCTCACGTTCTTTTCTGAATTCCTCTGGAAAAGAAAGTATCAAGAAACTTGAGCAAATGGAGAAAAGAGTAGACAATATTAGTAAAATATAAGAACAATGAGAAGGAAATAAGAGTATTAAAAAGATTCTTTAGCAAGGACCAACGATATTATAAGAAAGTTTTTCTCATCTGGCAATTTTTTTGGTCTTTCTCTAAAGAATCCACCAGATCTGTAAAATGCTTTGTGTTTTAACTGCTCCAGAGGTTTTTGAAATAATAGCACTTTTTGTGTGTGTATCAGTCTCTGTCTGGAACTTTTTCTTTGTAAGTGAACACTTTATGATAAAACAAAAAGCTTATTGTCTATCTGTCTTCTTTCTTAAAGATGCTCTCTGCTCTGGGTGGGGTCATCTGTCACTAAGTGGGCACAGGGAAGGAGGTAGCACTCCCATTACCTAGTAGTGACTAGAGCTTCCTGGGATTGCTGAAACTGTGGGGTCACAAGCAGTGCTTTGGGGGATCCTATTACATGTTTTTGGTGTTATCATTGCCTTCTCACAGTCTGACTTTGCTGCAAATGATAACCCCAGTTTGTCACAAACCCTTTAAAACAGAACTCTTGTCTGCTTCTGTCATCTCTTTCTCCCCAGTTTTTCTTTAAAGGTAAGTTCTTTACCATCAAAATCACTCATGAAGATTTCATTTTGTCTGTGATACTCCCAAGGCACTGTGGAAGGCACTATCGCAGTTCTGGAATGCCTATAAACTTGTGGCTTTGGTTGTATTCTTTATAGAGAAGGTCTGGGAGACAGCCAGGTTGGTTGACATCCATATATACTGAGCATCTTATTTGCAAGATGTGGAGGCATAGGGGGTGCTTCTTCAATCAACTTCTGGAAAGCTTTTCATACTGAAATGCAGTTCTTCTGTCCACTGTTGTTACATAACCCTGGTTTCTCATTACATACTTGATTATCTTTGTTTAAGAACTCTCCTTTTACCCACATAGGAGCATATGATAAACAATACTAAAACATTTTTCCGTTAGTTTGAAGTGTAAATTCACTATTGATTCAGATCTTACAGTTGATGAAAAACTCTTACAGCTTTACAGACTTCAAAAAAATATATAGTTTAAAACCTATTTGTGTTTTCAGCATCTTCAATGGTTATACAGATTTCTCTCCAGGATCCTGGAGTTCCTTCTGGAGACCCCAAGTACCAAGTTCAAAGAAGAAAGAGATGGTCATTCAGTCATTCATTCTGAGAATGAATATTTATTGAGCACCTTCCGTGGGCCAGGTGCTGTGGTAGGAACCTAGGACATGTGCTGGTGCTGAACAGACCCTCCCCCTGAGAACTCCTCACTTGGAACTTGTGAGGGAGTTAGATAATGTGCAGTGGGATTAAGTGATATAACACACATAAAGCACTTACCACAGGGCCTAGTGTATAGTTAAGTACTACTCAATAAACATTATTACTATTTATTATTACTTCTGTTATCATCTGATGGGTGCTGTTGGACTAACTCTTTAAGCTTCACTGTCTGGGGTTGGGCTTCCAATAGTTGTTGCACTAAGGTCACTAAGTTCATCAACCTCAGAAACTATCTTGGTGTCTGGCATTAGGAGAGAATCTGTTTTAAAGGAAGTGCTGGCCTGCTTGTGTGCCTTGAGTCTAAATTGAAGGAGATATAGCCAGTAACCGCTTCCCATTACCCTGAAGCCACATTTCCAACTTCTAGAATGCATGATTAAAACTTTTTCCTTCACTCTTTCCCTCCATCATTAGTGTGATATGTCAAAACAAGATGCAGCATATCAATCATTTCTTGGAGGAATTCAATAGCAGTTTTTGTGAGTAATGAAAATAATTACCAGGTTGATAGGGGATTTACTATTGACAATCTGATATAACAGTTGTCTCACATGGTAGAAAGTGTCAAACAAACCGGAAAAGAAAACCGAGATACCAGTAGAAGTAACAAAGATGGGATAGAGTTTACTCAGAAAACTATAACTTATGATTAAACATTTCTCACCATGGTTAAGGATCTAGATGGGAAATTATCAACTAAGAATTTCTAGAACACAGACTAGAACCCATAGCCTAATCTCTAGTCATGGATATTCACATTAAGGTAAGATAACTTGTAGACTTTATCTGATATCTCAACATTCATCTCTATTTTGTATTTAATTTGATTTAGTTGTTTGTTCAATGAATAAGATCTTTAAATTTAAAAACAAGTGTGGACTTCCTAACACCATACACAAAAATAAACTCAAAATGGATTAAAAACCTAAATGTAAGGCCAGATACTATAAAACTCTTAGAGGAAAACATAGGCAGAATACTCTATGACATAAATCACAGCAAGATCCTTTTTGACCCACCTCCTAGAGTAATGGAAATAAAAACATAAATAAACAAATGGGACCTAATGAAACTTAAAAGCTTTTGCACAACAAAGGAAACCACAAATAAGATGAAAAGACAACCCTCAGAATGGGAGAAAATACTTGCAAATGAAGCAACTGACAAAGGATTAATGTCCAAAATATACAAGCAGCTCATGAAGCTCAATATCAAAAAAATAAAAAAACCCAATCCAAAAATGAGTGGAAGACCTAAATAGACATTTCTCCAAAGAAGACATACAAATTGCCAACAAACATGAAAAGATGCTGAACATCACTAATCATTAGATAAATGCAAATCAAAACCACAATGAGGTATCACCTTACACCAGTCAGAATGGCCATCACCAAAAAATCTAGAAACAATAGATGCTGGAGAGGGTGTGGAGAAAAGGGAACCCTCCTGCACTGTTGGTGGGAATGTAAATTGATACAGCCACTATGGAGAACAGTATGGAGATTCCTTAAAAAACTAAAAATAGAACTACCATATGACCCAGCAATCCCACTACTGGGCATATACCCTGAGAAAACCATAATTCAAAAAGAGATATGTACCAGAATGTTCATTGCAGCACTATTTACAATAGCCAGGACAAGGAAGCAACCTAAATATCCATCAACAGATGAATGGATAAAGAAGATGTGGCACATATATACAATGGAATATTACTCAGCCATAAAAAGAAACGAAATTGAGTTATTTGTAGTGAGGTGGATGGACCTAGAGTCTGTCATAGAGATTGAAGTAAGTCAGGAAGAGGAAAACAAATACCGTATGCTAACGCATATATATGGAATCTAAAAAAATGGTACTGTTGAACCTAGTGGTAGGGCAGGAAAAAAGACACAGACGTACAGAACAGACTTGAGGACATGGAGAAGGTGTAGGGGAAGCTGGGATGAAATGAAAGAGTAGCAATGACATATATACACTACCAAATGTAAAATAGATGGCTAGTGAGAACCTGTTGCATAGCACAGGGAGATCATCTCCACGCTTTATGATGACCTAGAAGGGTGGGATAGAGAGGATGGGGGAGAGGTTCCAGATGGAGGGGATATGGGGATATATGTATAACTGATTCACTTTGTTGTACAGCAGAAACTAACACAACATTGTAAAGCAATTATACTCCAATAAAGATGTAAATAAAATAAAATAAAATGCCATGTGAAGAATGGGAAAAAATAAAAACAAGTGTGGTGATCATTGTAAGTTTGCTATTTTTTATATAGTCAAGAAGGAACATTTTAAAATATTTTTATCTATTATCACTTAATAAAAGAAAAGGTATTTTAAATACCAAAAAGGTAAAAAGGGCATAATCTCAGAATAAAGAATAGTTCTACAAGTGAATAAAATTAATTTAATAAAAAAATCTACATACTGTCTTTAATTTTCTCATTTTCTAAAGCACAGTAGGACAAGCTGTCAGAGACTGATACTATTCAACTATTATTTTTTAGTGATTTTATATGAACCTGTTGTGTCTTCCTAGCATGCTTCATGAGGGCCAATACTAGAGCAAACCCTTCTCATTCTCCCTGAGAGCACCCACCTGCACTGGACACAGAATAAAATCTCAGTGAGATTGTAATAGATTAGCTCACTGTAAGAATATTCTACTAATGAGGGCTATGTGAAACTGGAAAGGATTATTTGTGTGTCAATAAGTTGTATGTCATTTGAGGTCATCAAGCAGAGGCTGAAAGACTTGTCTGGGAGTGTTATAAAGGGCATTTTTTCTTAACCTGAATTTTCTAGAAAAAGATCCTGAGGCAAGATTTAAAGTGCTAATGATTTATTTGAGAGATGCCAAACCTAGGGCAGAGAGTGAGTAAAAAGGCAAGTGAGGAAGGCAGGCTGTGAAGCAATGAGAAATCAGGTACTATTTCACAACATATTATGAAAAGACATAGGAGGGTGCTTAGTAAGTGACTCTTTTTTTGCATAAGGACATTTTCAGGATGGGCTTTAAAGAGAAATTTTGCCTAGATTCATTTGTGGAAGCAAAAAATAGGGGAATTATACTCAACATTTGCTTTGTGGATTAACTCCTCTGCACTTCCGAGTTTTATCATCTGACACCTTCAAAAGCTGCTCTCTGTCACATCCCATGCCTTGTATGTGTAGTGTTTTGTCTAATCTGGAAGTGATGGGAAGAGCCAGAAACTCCACGTGTGGGATTTGTCAGCCACATTGCTTTGAGGTGGCCAAAGGTGAGAAGGAGCTGGACCTAGGGCAGGTAGCTTATTGGTCTCAGGGGGAGGAACACTGTGGGCAAAGTGTTGTTGGCTGAGGTGGACAGAGCAGCTGAGGGTCCAGGGAACAGCTGCCTCTAAGGAAACCTGAGAAGTATATAAAATTTGTTTCCAAGATAGTATTCATGTATAGAAAGTTGAACCAGACCACTGTTCCCAATGTCTATTACAAGTACCACTTGTGATATGCAAGATGATTTTAGGTGGACTGTGAGTAAATAAATTTTAAATATATGTCTGTTTTAATGTGTATCAGGATAAAATAACTAGTCCTTTAACATAATACTGTTATATACTATAACATATTCAAAACAACAATATAAATTTTCTCTTGAGCATAAATGTTTTAAAACAAAAATTAGAGTTAATTTAAAGAATAATAAGTAAATCTGAATATAGATTATATACAGATGTGACAGAAGTAGCTGTATAATAACTGAAGTTTAGAAATATCAGACCAGATGATTCTTCCACCTCAAGTGTCCATGATGTGATGAATGAACAACTACATAAATTTTGTCCTCATGATAATAGAAGCTGCTAAGATGTTGAAAAGTCAGGGGCCCTCTTCTCCAGTGTGTGAATTGCTTTGGCTTGGATTTGATTTTAGGACCCTATACTTTTTCTCAATAAAGCTCTGCTAAGCCTCCCAGTTTGGTTTTATAGAGTCCCATTTTTTCTTTCATTAAATATTTATTTATTCTAGTGCCTTAAAGTGGGAAAAAAAGTAAACCTAATAGTCATTTGTAGGGGTACTTATTCTCTCTCGCTGCACTGAAGCATTAGCACTAACCAGGACGATTCATCTTCATCCTTCATTAGAGTGTGTTATTCACTGAAGTGGTTTATGGTCAAATAGAGTTGTTGGCCTTGCAGATTCTCTTCGGGGTGGTACTGAATCAAATGTGTTCTTCATGTATAGATAAATCATTCCTTAGATTTTCGTGGTTGAATTTGTGTTAATTTCCAAAACTAACTGGCAAAACTGATAAAACCTTACTAAAAAGCATTCTAGTGTGTGGACACTCTAATTCAAATGGTTTCTCATGCAATACATCTTATCTTAAATACATACTTAAATGAAAAATTAAGATATTTTGTACTTTCCAATGAAACTAAAAACTAAAATATATGAAAAGATGAGGGCATATTTTTGATGACAGCACATATAAAACTTTTTATATGAGAGTAAAATAAAGGCAGAGCAGCACTGTCAGGATAGACCTGTTAAAAATCAACAGGAACTGGATCTGGGAACTTTTTTGTCAAGATGGACACTTCCCTACAGACAATAGCAAGTGCTTCTTTTTTTTTTTTTTTTTTTTTTTTTGGGTTTGCGGG
>NW_020174793.1:2019820-2036406 GCF_003031525.2 Neophocaena asiaeorientalis asiaeorientalis
CACAGAAAAAGAAAAGTTTTTTTTTTTTTTTTTTTTTTTTTTTTGCGGTATGCGGGCCTCTCCCTGTTGTGGCCTCTCCCGTTGCAGAGCACTGGCTCCGGACACGCAGGCTCAGCGGCCATGGCTCACGGGTGCAGCGGCTCCGCGGCATGTGGGATCTTCCCGGACCGGGGCACGAACTCGTGTCCCCTGCATCGGCAGGCGGACTCTCAACCACTGCGCCACCAGGGAAGCCCAGCAAGTGCTTCTTGATGGAACTTAAAATATGATTATAGAGATCCTGTCCCTGTAACTTCTTTACAGGTGATTCTCACTTATTCCTTATTGAAATTTTGACAAAAAGTTCTTTTGATGACAATGCTGTAAGGGTATCAATAATAATAGCTGCTATATTAAAACACCATATAATAATCACCAATACTGTATACATTATATTTATTATTTCATTGAGTTCTCATCATGACCTCATGAAATGGATATTAGTATTTCCGTTTTAAGTAGGAAAAGGAAGGTAATTAATTTGTCCAAGATGGCACAATTGGGATTTGAATTTGATTTGTCTGTTTGTAAATTCTGCATTTTTAACCATTAGTCTGTTCCTACAAAGACTACAGCCAGAGAAAAGCAAAAGCAAAATAGATCAACTGGAGATGTATCACCCCGGTTTAGCCTAATTAAGAGATTGGAATGGTCAATAATGAATAAATAAAATTATAAGAAATGGATGTCCAGGGTGAACTTCTCTTTGAAAAATGACCTGGACAAGGGTTCTGTGGTCTGAACTCTTGTAATAACCTTTTTCTTTCTCCTCATCTTGGATTGGAAATGGTATTTAAGAAATCACTAATAATGCACCCATAGTTACTTTCTATTTTTAAATAGCCAAATCTGTCATGCTGGATAAAATGTTAGGAAGATACAGCCCTGAAAAAAACGTTGATCTGGAAATTAATGATGAACCTCATTTTTCTCTACCTCTTTGCTCAGGAATGTATGAGTAACTTGAATTACTAAGATTTCTTGAGAATGAATGGAGATTATTTCAATTTGACGAAATATATAGGATGAGAGTCTTAAGGAGGAGAGATGGAAGAAACAGTTACTCTGATAATGAATCCTAAGAAAAGATAGTGACATTAATAGACTCAAATTAAGATCAGGAGACCCTGATTTTTTAGCACCTTAGTTGTAATAATGGGAAAGGTAGATGGAAGTAATAACTGCTCAGGATGAAACTGGAAAAACTGAGGTGTTTTGGTAAAAGTGAATTAGAAAGATGAAATGCGGGAATATATAATCATCACTTTGTTTCTATACCTTGGGTTTAGTTGGCTTATCTGAAGCTCTGAACACACTAACTTATGCATGGATATAGAGGAGACCAACAATAAGTAATAATGTGCAAATGTTGACACTGGAAT
Organism: Neophocaena asiaeorientalis asiaeorientalis; assembly: GCF_003031525.2. Classification (NCBI taxonomy): domain Eukaryota; kingdom Metazoa; phylum Chordata; class Mammalia; order Artiodactyla; family Phocoenidae; genus Neophocaena; species Neophocaena asiaeorientalis. The sequence goes on from NW_020174793.1 coordinate 2,021,242, forward strand.
TCTTCCATTTGAGAAGGTGGCTCTGTAATTGGACCAGAAGAAACATGGTTATAGAAGGCAGAGGAAATATGGGATTAGTCTGATGCTTAAGCAGGCCACATTCTTCTGGGAAAGTGATAGGCTGAATCTCAGCACCACAGTTAGGACTTCACTGCACTTTTCTCCTGGAGGTTGAATGCAAAGGTATGGAGGCAGCTCCATGGATTCTGGTGACAGAATTCCAGATACTTTCCTTTTGCAATACTAGGTTATAGCTCATCCATGTCTTGGGCTTACTGAATGCACTGTTTCTCAAAGTATGGTCCTTGACTCTACTGTATCAGAATCTCCTTTGGTGTTTATTAAAATTATAGATTTCTTGGTCTCACCTTTGGAGGTTTGGCCAGAAATTTGCAGTTGTAGGAGTGTCTTAGGTCAGATTCCTCAGCAAACAGACTCTGAAGCAGAGTTTTGTATTAGAACGCTTACTGGGAGATTGCTCTCAGGTACGGCACTTGTAAGGGAGTGAGGGAAGCATAACTGGCTATTGTAACAGAAACCTCAGCCAATCCTACAGGGGATTTTGGAGCTAAGGCCTTCAGATTTGCCATGAACTGAGGCAAATGGACCAGGCCTTTGTGTTTTTGCATTGAACAATTATTTATTATAGGCATGGAGGGAGTGTAACTTTGGGTGAGGCAGTTTCCCTTAGCTAAGCACAGTTGTAATCATCCACATCAGTAGCCAACACTCTGGGTTTCTGGAGGAATGAGTGCCTCCGTCTACAGAAGCCACTATCGTCCATTCTTTCCACCACTTGGGTATATTTGTAGCATTTAGTAAGTTCATCCCATTTGGTAAAACTTGCCCCAGGATTCCAGTTGGTCTGTTTTCTGGGGAAACATAAGAAGAAAGTCAGTGAGGTGAATTATAGCTTCAGCTACTGAAACTAATCTTGAGACTGCAATGAGGACTGATTGCCTCCATTCTCAACATGCATTCTAGATTCCTCTCACCTTGACTAACATCTCTGTTGGTCTAGGAGGGTAACTTGGTGGAGTGAGTTAGACTCTCATCTCAGAGAGGTCTGAGCTTCTGATCACTGTGCTCTTCTCAGGCTGTGATTGCCGCACTTGTCCATTTACCATCAAAATTAAGAAGGAAAGTGCCACAAGATGCACTGATGGATCATCTGGGTATCAAATAATTCTTCCCTGCCAGCACTGTGTATGAGCAGTCCTACTTTTTCCTGAGGATCAGGGTCAAGTATACCTGCAGATATGGTGACTCATTTCTATGTCACTCATTTCTATGGCAAGTTCATGTATATACTTAACTTGGTCATTTTTATTCCAACAAAGTGGTTGACTAGGTATATCCTCAGATCCTCAAAGCTCTACCCATTGAGAGGATTCCCCTTACTGCTATATTTCAGACCACCCCTGAGTGAGGCTGTAATGAAGCATCCATCTTCATCTTGTACACACATACTGACAGACCCATTTGTAAAACAAACTCAGCCTTTCCTTCTCCATCAGCTGGTCATAAAGGCACCTCTTCCACCTTCCCTCTGCAGCCATGGGTGTGAGCTGATGGAGAGGTACAAATAAAATACTGGTAAATGACACAGAAGTCTGGACCACTTGCCTATGCCATTTACTTTCTCCCTGTGGCCTTACTCATGATCAGTATGGTCCCTAAATGTATTGTTCCCTGCTTCCACCTATGACTTGGTATATCTGACTATTTACAACTAGTGATGGGTAGGTAGCTCTAACTGCATGTTCTCTTGAACTTTCAAGGTCAGATACTACATTTCCACTAAAGTTTAGTAACATGCCAGAGTTTTTGAAAGCTGTATAGTTCCTTGCTGAAAATGGTATGGCCTTGCACCAGATCTCTAGAGGATGTATACTATTGTTCTTCTATTGGAGCTTGCCATAAGCTTTACAAAGCATCTTCTCCCACTATAGATACTTTTAGTGCCATAGGATCTACCATGAATTGTGCACCACATCCTGAACCTGACACAGAGCTGTCACTTGGAAAATAGGTCAGACAGTATTCCCAAGTGTGAAATATGTTGTTTCTGGAACATGCAGAGACCTGCCAGATGGTTGTGTTTCCCGCCTGGTGATGGGAGTTCTGAGGTATAATGATTTTTCCTTTATTCTTGAGCAATGTCTCAGCATTCCCCAGACTACTGGATCTCTGAAAATTTCACAGATGTGGGCCCATAGATCTTCACAGAGTTTATTTTCCGTACCTTACTTTATGACTCTTACCAAGACCTCTATCATATTTGCTGCTTCTTGTTCTCTGGTCTGATTATCATGATATCATCAACAGAATGCACTATTTAAATATTCTGTGGAATGTTCAAATGATCCAGATCCCTTTGAACTGTACTATGACAGAAGGTGGGAGAGTTAACATAGCTTAGGCACCACCATAAAGGTATTTTGTTGTTCATCTCATAAGAATATGAAGTGCTTCTGATCCTTCTTCTTGAGAATGGAAAAAATGGCATTGGCCAAAGTAAGGGCAACATACAATGTCACAGGGGCTATGCTGATCTTCTGAAACAGAAATACCACAGTTGGCAAAGCAGCTGCAATTGAGACTAAAATTTTTGAGTTTATATTAGTTTACTGCCATTTGCTAGCATTGAAGGATGTAACCTTGGGTCAGACAACTCCCTTTGGCTTAGGGAAATGCCTGGAGAGGGACTCGGCTGTGAGTCATCAGTAGCCAATAATCCTAGCAGCTGGAAGAGAGAGTGCATCAATCCAGAAGGTGGGGTCTGGGCAGCACACCACAACACGCAAAACAGGCTCTTTTAGTGAATCTTATACACATTGACATTTGAGTACACTCTTCAGGGAAAGCACCCTATATTCCTCAGCTATGAATTTTAAATGTTTCCTTTGGACCATTGGAAAATGTCCAATTTTGGTTTATATTCCCCTTTCAGTTTATTTTAGCCATTAGTTTATGTCTCTGTGTTTTTTGAAAAGTATTAAATTGTCACTTTAGAACTATTTTCTATTTTTCAAACTTCAGTTATAAAATTCACTAAAATTATCCAGGCATTAAAAGTGAGTACAATTGAAATAGACAAACTGGTATTTCCTATTTTCAGAAGAGATATAGTGATTCTCACCCTTAAAACACATACAGGCCACACTTACACACCACATACACACACATACCAGTTTTGGGTGATTATGAGTAAAGTTGCTATAAACATTTTTGTATGGCATTTTGTGTGAACATAAGTTTTTATTTACTTAGGTGTATACTAAGGGATGGGATTGTAGGATCATGTGGTAAGTGAAGACTTAACTTTATAAAACAACTGCCCAACTATTTTCCAAAGTGACTATATCATTTTGCACTCTCTCCCTGGCTCCAGCAGTGTATGAGAATTATAGCTGTTTTGTGTCCTTGCCATCATTTGGTAGGTTTTTTTAATTTTACATTTTTTTCATTCTAATAGGTGTGTAGAAGTGTCTCACTTTGGTTTTCATTTGCATTTTTTCTAACAGCTAATAATGTTTGAGAATCTGACTCAGAAACCCTGTTCTGCCACTTGTCTGGTGGAGTCACCACCCATATGTTACACAAACTCTCTAAGCTTCAGTTTCCTCAGATAGGCAAAAATGCTCTTATCTCATAGGACTGAAATGCAGTTAAATGTGAGAATGTATGTAAAGGACAATACACTGTGAGGTTTATAATAGATGTTCAATAAATGTGAATACTTATGAATCTTCTCAACTTGTTTCATTGTTCTCAAAATTCCATGCTTAAAAAATAACCCTTCAGATATTGAAAAATACACTTGGACCCAGGTAGACCCAACGAGCCATGTAATCATGTCCTGATAAGTTTTCCAGGCCACTAGTTACACAGGTACATGTTGCCTAATAGACTTCCAAAATTTCAAGCTTAAAGGAAGGCACTTGTAGCCAATATGAGTGCATTTATATTTTACCTGAAGCATTGTGTGTTCTCTGTTCTTGCCTTGCTAGATAATGAAAGATGCATTAATGGTTCCAATTACAAAGTGTGAATTTGATTTATAGCTCTTTGTTACTTTCTCTGGCAGTTACCATGCAGTAGGAAAATCCACACACAGCAATCTAAAGACTGAAATTGTTCTTTGCAATTTAGGCATTTAATTAGGGGTTTTAAAGCTTAATTAAAAAGTTAAATCATTTATCTTTATTTCTGAAACAATGCTATTGTGGATGGTTCAATTATGTAAGATAAAACATAACAAGATAGGGCTTCCCTGGTGGCGCAGTGGTTGACAGTCTGCCTGCTGATGCAGGGGACACGGGTTCATGCCCCGGTCTGGGAAGATCCCACATGCCACAGAGCGGCTGGGCCCGTGAGCCATGGCCGCTGAGCCTGCGCGTCTGGAGCCTGTGCTCTGCAACGGGAGAGGCCACAACAGTGAGAGGCCCGCATACCGCAAAAAAAAAAATTAAAAAACATAAAAAAAAAAATAACAAGATAGATATGTCCATGTCTGAAGTTATAGCATCATTCACACATACAGCACAGTCCCATAAAATGTATTTGAGAAGACAGAGCAAAATTGAAATACAGAGTCATTAAATAGGTATTGAAAGTAACTTCTGGTCTATGAAGTTGTTTTTCTCTCTTTTGTTTCATGGTCTTAGCAACATATAACTTCTTTTTCTAAAAATGTAAATGATGAGAAAAAAGATTTTATGTTTATTACCTATAATTCCATCCAAAATGGGCACACACAGAAAAAAAACTAGAATGAAACTTCTTATCAATCTTCAGTTATTTAGCATTAGGAAAGAAACTGCATGGCTTGTTTCTGTGTAACCAGAAACATTCCTCAGGTGTATAAATGTACTTTCTAATTTTTAAGGAACTATACCGAGGCTTCCACTAACCTAGGTCCTGAACCTCCACATTTTTGGAAGATTCTTGGTGCTTCCTTACATTTCCACATGTTCTAGGAATTCATTCTCTTGTTCTTCTATAACTGCCTTGATTTTGTGGAGTGATGTCTTTTGCTTCAAGATAGGCTGTGAAATATGTGAAAATGCACATGAGGTTATATACCTGGGTTATAAAACTCTTGCTATTGTATAAAATTAGGATATATTAGATTTGTGGTATTTAAATGTTCTTGAATTTGGTGGCTCATATGATAAGGAATGATTATATCATGTTATTCCTGGATAAGACCAAGATAGCAGATGACAGCTGACAGTCTACTGGAGAAGGGCTGGATGCAGCCAGGAGTGAGTGTTCTGTGATGACTTAGATTTTATATGTGTGGCCTGCACCTGCGCTCCTAGGATATTCACCCTCAACTTTGTCTGTACATGTTGGGGGCTAATGGAGCAAGAATATAAAGAAAATGCTATGTAAAACTTTCTTATTGGATTATGTTGATATTAGGATTTCAGGAATGATATAGAAAATATCTGTGAATTGTGGAAGTCGATTTTGATGGGAATAAACAGGGATACTGCAACTTGATAAGACTAGTCCCACCTTATGGCTGTGGAAGAGGTTAGTTCCTACAGTGATGTGAATGTCCTCAGGTAAATTAAAGTGATCACAATCTAAGATTGTGTTGACTGGCCTACAATAGATGTTACCTGGGCCTTGGTGTCTGTACTATAGAGCTGGAGTGCCTGGGGGAGGGCTAATGGTAAAGCATAGTTTATTTACCTTACCATTTCTAAGGAACCCTGAAAACAGGTACTGTGTGTTTGTAGTGGATCCTATGGTGAGCCATGCAGAGTACATCAGGACCGAGCCACTCATCCTCCCAGCTTTTGAGATTGTAAGTGGCTGATGTGTCTCAGCTGACTCCAAACTGGGTCTTGCCGTCAGTGGAATAGAGCCGCCTCACTCAAGGTCACAGCCCTCCCGGGGGACAATCTGTATCCAAAGACTGGTCAACGCAGGGTATACAGTCCTGTTCTCCCATCTCCATTCATGACAACCATGAAGGATCACCCCAACTCTAGAGTGCCCATAGTATTGGCTGAGGTTACACAATTTGGGGTTTGGTAAATTTTGCTAAAGAATGGAGTCTTAAGTAAGAATAAGAATACGACACCTACTAGCTGTAATAAGGTCTTGAGCTAGTGTCCAACTTTTGGAGATAGAGAACTATTTCAGAATAATAATACATACGTTTTTTTGAGTACTTATGATTGCTTTTCATGTATTAACTCATGTAATCTCATAATATCACTATAAAATAGGTACTACTATTTAAGTATGAAGTGATTTCTGCTCTACTGTGTTTATCTTCTTATCTTTGGTGATACGTATTATCAAAAATGTTTTAAATAAAAAAACCTTAGAATGTGAAAGTAGAATTATACCAAAATAAGGGTTAATCTACATTTTTGGTTTGGTAATCATTCATAATTACAAAGCTAGAAAGTAACAGAGTCACAATAAAATATTATCTGGTTGTTTTAGGGAAAATCCCCATGACCTGGTTATTCTTAGTCATAGTCTGAAATGGATATTGCTTCTCCAAGCCTGGCCTGGCCAAATATCCCACCTCAGTGCTATTATGCTAGACACCCTGCAGGTATTCTCCTTTTGGTGCAGACATTCTTAAAGTTTTTCTTGAGACATTCCTTCAAATGGAATTCATAAATTTATTGTTGTGGATGTTTGCTGAGCAATGATTTCTCTCTTGCTTTTAATATTGTGCTCCTTTCTACTTTCTCTTTCCTCCTTCCCTTCTTCATCATCCTCACTTTCTGTTCTCACCTCCTTCCCTTCTTACATGCAATGGTACTATCTTCATCTTGGCCTCCTTCAGCTTATCTTTTCTGACTTTTCATGTTTTTCTACAAATTTTCTTTTTGTACTTGCTTTGATCATTTCATCATGCATTCATTCCATATTTTAATTTGCAGTATCACTGTCCTCCAAGTCAACCTGGAAAGAAAACTCAGAACTGTTGCTAATCCCTTTCTTTCCTTTGTACTGAGAGACAAGACTTTGGAATCAGTTCTGGATTCAAATGCCAATTCTGATCCTTCTACTGATTCTTATAGCAAGTGCTTTATTAAGAGATCAAGTTAGAGAGACACAGCTAATATCAATGGTCTCAAATGTCCAAACGAAGACTAAAAACTTTAGTTTGCAAGTAGAATTAATTTGGTCATCAAAGCACTAGTTTCCTTACCAATATGAATTCTTTGAGGATATAGTCTGTATCCTATTCCCTTTGTATCTCCAGTGCCCTGCACTCTGCCTAATAAATATTTGCTGAATGAAAGTAGTAGGAATCCATTGGAAATTTTTAAACAAAGGGGTGACATGATCAGATGTATACTTGGAAAGTTAATCTGTGGGTTGTATTTAGGTTGGAGTGAGGTAGGAAGAGTCTGAAGTTTAGGTTAGAGAAGACACAAAGAGAAAGAGTGGAGAAAATGGGCACAAATTGTTTTATTAGAGAACTTATTAATTCTGAATAATGGATGATGAAAATGTAATATTGCTGCTGTTGACTTGTTGATGGTAGCAGAAATTTTGTAAAATAGAAGAGACATATATATTTGAAAGCAGTGGGGAAATTGTTTAAACATGCATAACAGTGTGACTGAAGATATGAAAGAGTGTGGAAAAAGGTATCAAATTCTTAGAGGAGGTGGGATGCAGTGGAGTCAAGGTTAGTCTTGAAAATCAATAGGCATATTTCTTCTATGAAAGAAGAAAGTTTAAATTAGGTTACAAAAAAATGTTAGCATATGTGTGCGTGTTTGTGTGTGTGTAGAGGATGGGGTGGTGCTGTTGGAAGTTGAGATAATTGGTGTCAAATGACCAGATCAGTGGTTTTTACCATTGGCTGCAGATTAGAATCACTTGGGGAGTTCTTAAAAAAATAATAATACTGTTGTGTAGATTTCATGCCAGTCCAATGAAATCATAGTCTCTAGGGGTGGAGCCCAGACCCCAGGATTTTTAAACACTCCCTAGGTGAGTCTATTGTGCAGCCACAGTTGAAAGCTGCTGGCCTATATCTTCTTAGTAACATGGCGACAATGCTTCCTCCTGTGAGCAAATTGGAGTGAAAATAAGACAAAGTTTAGACAAGAGATAATAATAATGACTGGGGAAACTCAATGAAAAGTCAGTAAGCTATTCTAAAAATGTTCTGAGCACTTGGGGGGCTCAAATGATATTAAGTCATTTGAAATTTAAAGCAAACAACCAGTGTGGCATTGTGATGTTATCTAGCAATGTATGACAACCAAGGAGTGGGGAAAACAAACATTAAGGTAATTCACAGTAGAGAACTGGCATTGTTAATTGTTCCCAAATCATGCTGAGCATCAGAATAATCCAAAAATATTTAGAAAAAAAAGAAAGCTCCAGGACCTCACCTCCAATGAGCTTCTTTCAGTAGATCACTGCATCTGGATTGGGGCTGGCAATGTGTGTTTTTTTTTTTTTTTTTTTTTTTCTCTCTCTCTTTTTTTTTTTTTTTTCAGTACGCGGGCCTCTCACTGTTGTGGCCTCTCCCATTGTGGAGCACAGGCTCCAGATGCGCAGGCTCAGCGGCCATGGCTCACGGGCCTAGCTGCTCCGCGGCATGTGGGATCTTCACGGACCGGGGCACGAACCCGTATCCCCTGCATCGGCAGGCGGACTTTCAACCACTGCGCCACCAGGGAAGCCCTAGAATTGTTTTTCAGCCTGAGACGTTTGTCTCTTAATCTCTCTATGTGTCTTCTATTCCAAGCAAGATGCCGTGGAGGATACATGTGGTACAGAGATCCCTCTCGATTTAAATCTAAACTGGGATTCAGACAAATCTGATGGGTATAGACCTGCCAGGCATCTTCTATAAGAAATGCATGTTTATCCTCAGAAAAAAGAGATTCTGCAACCATCACAATGTCTGCCTCTCACATTTGTCTCTTGTCTCAGTTTTCCCATGCACTCTCCTGAAAATAGTTTACCTCAATTATTTGAATAACATAAGAGGAGTATTAAAATATAAAATTATGAACATTCTACATATTCCATCTAACCCCCCAGTCCCCTTATCTTGCCACGTGCCGTGCAATCCAAAAGTTCTTTTTCTGAGATATACTTCAGTAAAAAAAAGCTATGGTGATTTTTCTTCAAATCTCATAAGTTAGGTTTCTAGGTTAATTCTAATTGTAGTAGTATTTAAAGTGACTTTAGTCATCAGACCAATTTAATAATATTGGAAGAAAATCTAATAGTCAACTTTGTTCTGATATACTCCTCCTTTTGCTAAAGGTTTTCATGCTTTTACTTAACTTACTAGTTTGTCCATTGTTTTATAGATAATTATTACTTTATAGAACCTTGATGCAGTCAGGACCATCAAATGTAAAGAAAGTATGGCAAGTCTATTTGTTAAAAGTGAATTATCACTCTTTATTTCTAAGGATTGACAACCATTTATTATTTCTAACATCTACAAGGGGACAAGTGTGTTTTCTAAGAAAATTGATTTTATTACTTTGGAAATGGAAGCCTATTATTTTCATTTCAGTAATTTCACCAAGTGGCCATCACATTTAAATATTTCTTTCTAAGTGAGACTTTTCTATCTATCCCTTTATGTTCTTCACTGAAAGAGAAAGATGTAGTTTATTGCAAATATGATATGTGAGAAGGCAGAGATAATGCTGTGGTTCAAAAGGACATGAGTTTTTTCCTTACTGTATAATTAAAACATGAAATAGTAAACATGAATCATATGTTGAATTGTATGCTGTCAAAATGAGACTGAAAATGTTATTTAAAATATTCCTTTATCTATGCTCAAAGTACTTCTAAGGGACTGAGGCAAACAGTTTATAATCTGTTCTTTTGCTTTTGCTACTTTCCATACAGGTTAATTACATTCATGTACCTTTTCTACATTATTTATTAGACTGTTTCTGATTATACCAACCACATAGCGTTCATAGCTCACAAAGTCAAGATAAGTCCAATACTTATAGTTGGGGGGAAAAAGAAACCTCAAGGGATAATGAATGCAGAGATTGGGGTAATGCATCTACAAGCCAAGGAATGCCAAAGATTGCCAGCAAATGATCAGAAGCTAGGAGAGAGGGGTCGAACAGATCCTCCCCTGTAGCCCTCAGAAAGAGCCAGTCCTGCTGACACCTTGATCTCAAACTTTTAGCCTCCAGAACTGTAAGACACTAAATTTCTGTTAAGCCACTCAGTTGTGGTACTTTGTTATGGCAGCCCTAAAAAAAATAATACACAAGATATTTATTCATCTCTCTGTGCCACAGTTTTCTCATATACAAAGTGATAGTGATAATAATATTTACCTTCTAGGGTTTCGTGAAGATTAAGTGAGTTAATGAATATAAAGTACTTAGAATTGTGTCTGCCACATAGAGGCATAGGGCCGACATTGCTTGGTTAAATTGACAATTCTTGTTTCCTTCTCTTTTGCTAAATGCTAAATAGCATCTTATTTGTAAGAGGGATTTTCTACCTACTTGAAGATCAATAATCCTCTACTGATACAAGGGAACAGAAAACAGATTTTTGTTTTGTTTCGTTTTGTTTTGTTTAGCATGGTGTAAGTCACAGGTTATAAGAAAGAAGATAGAGGACGAGGGGAAGATGGCGGAACAGTAAGACGTGGAGATCACCTTCCTCCCAAGCTAGCCACTGCTAAAAGCGCGGAGCCCAGAGACGTGCATGAGACGCTAACGCTGCTGCTGCCGCCACCAAGAAGCCTATGAGCGAAGAACAGACGCCCTCCAGCGGCCTACACGCAGAGGCGGGACCAAATCCAAAGCTGAGCCCCTGGAGCTAAGAGAACAAAAGAGAGAAAGGGAAATCTCTCCCAGCAGCCTCAGAAGCAGCGGATTAAAGCTCCACAATCAACTTGATGTACCCTGCATCTGTGGAATACCTGAATAGAAAATGACTCATCGCAAATTGAGGAGGTGGACTTTGAGAGCAAGATTTATGATTTTTTCCCCTTTTCCTCTTTTTGTGAGTGTGTATGTGTATGCTTCTGTGTGAGATTTTGTCTGTATAGCTTTGCTTCCACCATTTGTCCTAGGGTTCTATCCGTCCATTTTTGGTTTTTTTTCTTTAAAAATATTATTTTTTCTTAATAATTATTTTTTATTTTAATAACTTTATTTTATTTTATCTTTATTTTATTTTACCTAACCTTTCCTTCTTTCCATCCTTCCTTCCCTCCTTCCTCCCTCCCTCCCTCCATCCCCTCTTTTTCTTTCTTTCTTTCTACTTTTTCTCCCTTTTATTCTGAACCATGTGGATGAAAGGGTCTTGGTGCTGCAGCCAAGAGTCAGGGCTCTGCCTCTGAGGTGGGACAGCCAACTTCAGGACACTGGCTCACAAGAGAACTCCCAGCTCCACATAATATCAAATGATGAAAATATCCCAGATATCTCCATCTCAACACCAGCACCCAGCTTCATTCAACAACGAGCAAGCTACAGTGCTGGACACCCTATGCCAAACAACTAGCAAGACAGGAACACAACCACACCCATTAGCAGAGAGGCTGCCTAAAATCATAGTAAGTCCACAGACACCCCAAAATACACCACCAGATGTGGACCTGCCCACCTGAAAGACAAGATCCAGCCTCATCCACCAGAACACAGGCACTAGTCCCCTCCACCAGGAAGCCTACACAACCCACTGAACCAACCTTAGCCACTGGGGACAGACACCAAAAACAACGGGAACTACGAACCTGCAGCCTGCAAAAAGGAGACCCCAAACACAGTAAGATAAGCAAAATGAGAAGACAGAAAAACACACAGCAGATGAAGGAGCAAGATAAAAACCCACCAGACCTAACAAATGAAGAGGAAATAGGCAATCTACCTGAAAAAGAATTCAGAATAATGATAGTAAGGATGATCCGAAATCTTGGAAGTAGAATGGACAAAATGCAAGAAACAGTTAACAAGGACCTACAAGAACTAAAGATGAAACAAGCAACGATGAACAACGCAATAAATGAAATTAAAAGTACTCTAGATAGGATCAATAGCAGAATAACTGAGGCAGAAGAACGGATAAGTGACCTGGAAGATAAAGTAGTGGAAATAACTACTGCAGAGCAGAATAAAGAAAAAAGAATGAAAAGAACTGAGGACAGTCTCAGAGACCTCTGGGACAACATTAAACGCACCAACATTCGAATTATAGGGGTTCCAGAAGAAGAAGAAAAAAAGAAAGGGACTGAGAAAATATTTGAAGAGATTATAGTTGAAAACTTCCCTAATATGGGAAAGGAAATAGTTAATCAAGTCCAGGAAGCACAGAGAGTCCCATACAGGATAAATACAAGGAGAAACACGCCAAGACACATATTAATCAAACTGTCAAAAATTAAATACAAAGAAAGCATATTAAAAGCAGCAAGGGAAAAACAACAAATAACACACAAGGGAATCCCCATAAGGTTAACAGCTGATCTCTCAGCAGAAACCCTACAAGCCAGAAGGGAGTGGCAGGACATACTGAAAGTGATGAAGGAGAAAAACCTGCAACCAAGACTACTCTACCCAGCAAAGATCTCATTCAGATTTGATGGAGAAATTAAAACCTTTACAGACAAGCAAAAGCTGAGAGAGTTCAGCACCACCAAACCAGCTTTACAACAAATGCTAAAGGAACTTCTCTAGACAAGAAACACAAGAGAAGGAAAAGACCTATAATAACGAACCCAAAACGATATAGAAAATGGGAATAGGAACATAAATATCGATAATTACCTTAAATGTAAATGGACTAAATGCTCCCACCAAAAGACACAGGCTTGCTGAGTGGATACAAAAACAAGACCCATATATATGCTGTCTAAAAAGACCCACTTTAGACCTAGAAACACATACAGACTGAAAATAAGGGGATGGAAAAAGATATTCCATGCAAATGGAAACCAAAAGAAAGCTGGAGTAGCAATTCTCATATCAGACAAAATAGACTTTAAAATAAAGACTATTACAAGAGACAAAGAAGGACACTACATAATGATCAAGGGATCGATCCAAGAAGAAGATATAACAATTGTAAATATTTATGCACTCAACATAGGAGCACCTCAATACATAAGGCAAAAACTAACAGCCATAATAGGGGAAATTTGACAGTAATACATTCATAGTAGAGGACTTTAACACCCCACTTTCACCAATGGACAGATCATCCAAATTGAAAATTAATCAGGAAACAGAAGCATTAAATATACTTTAAACAAGATGGACTTAACTGATATTTAGAGGATATTCCATCCAAAAACAGCACAATACACATTTTTCTCAAGTGCTCATGGAACATTCTCCAGGATAGATCATATCTTGGGTCACAAATCAAGCCTTGGTAAATTTAAGAAAATTGAAATTGTATCAAGTATCTTTTCCGACCACAACGCTATGAGACTAGATATCAATTACAGGAAAAGATCTGTAAAAAATACAAACACATGGCGGCTAAACAATACACTACTTAATAATGAAGTGATCACTGAAGAAATCAAAGAGGAAATAAAAAAATACCTAGAAACAAATGACAATGGAGACACAACGACCCAAAACCTATGGGATGCAGCAAAAGCAGTTCTAAGAGGGAAGTTTATAGCAATACAATCCTACCTTAAGAAACAGGAAACATCTCGAATAAACAACCTAACCTTGCACCTAAAGCAATTAGAGAAAGAAGAACAAAAAAACCCCAAAGTTAGCAGAAGGAAAGAAATCATAAAAATCAGATCAGAAATAAATGAAAAAGAAATGAAGGAAACAATAGCAAAGATCAATAAAACTAAAAGCTGGTTCTTTGAGAAGATAAACAAAATAGATAAACCACTAGCCAGACTCATCAAGAAAAAAAGGGAGAAGACTCAAATCAATAGAATTAGAAATGAAAAAGGAGAAGTAACAACTGACACTGCAGAAATAAAAAAAATCATGAGAGATTACTACAAGCAACTCTATGCCAATAAAATGGACAATCTGGAAGAAATGGACAAATTCTTAGAAATGCACAACCTGCCAAGACTGAATCAGGAAGAAATAGAAAATACGAACGGACCAATCACAAGCACTGAAATTGAAACTGTGATTAAAAATCTTCCAACAAACAAAAGCCTAGGATCAGATGGCTTCACAGGCGAATTCTATCAAATATTTAGAGAAGAGCTAACATCTATCCTTCTCAAACTCTTCCAAAATATAGCAGAGGGAGGAACACTCCCAAACTCATTCTCCAAAGCCACCATCACCTTGATACCAAAACCAGACTAGGATGTCACAAAGAAAGAAAACTACAGGGCAATATCACTGATGAACATAGATGCAAAAATTCTCAACAAAATACTAGCAAACAGAATCCAACAGCACATTAAAAGGATCATACACCATGATCAAGTGGGGTTTGATCCAGGAATGCAAGGATTCTTCAATATATGCAAATCAGTGAACGTGATACACCATATTAACAAATTGAAGGAGATAAACCATACGATCATCTCAATAGATGCAGAGAAAGCTTCCCCAAAATTCAACACCCATTTATGATAAAAACCCTGCAGAAAGTAGGCATAGAGGGAGCTATCCTCAACATAATAAGCGCCATATATGACAAACCGACAGCCAACATTGTCCTCAATGGTGAAAAACTGAAAGCATTTCCACTAAGATCAGAAGCAAGACAAGGTTGCCCACTCTCACCACTCTTATTCAACAACCAGACACTACAAAACTCTTAGAGGAAAACATAGGCAGAACACTCTATGACATAAATCACAGCAAGATCGTTTTGACCCACCTCCTAAAGGAATGGAAATAAAAACAAAAATAAACAAATGGGACTTAATGAAAGTTCAAATCTTTTGCACAGCAAAGGAAACTACAAGCAAGTTGAAAAGACAACCCTCAGAATGGGAGAAAATATTTGCAAATGACGCAACTGACAAAGGATTAATCTTCAAAATTTATAAGCAGCTCATGCAGCTCAATAACAAAAAAACAAACAAACAACCAAATCGAAAAATGGCAGAAGACCTATATAAACATTTCTCCAAGGTAGATATACAGACTGCCAACAAAAACATGAAAGAATGCTCAATATCATTAATCGTTAGAGAAATGCAAATGAAAACTA
>NW_020174793.1:2036521-2173581 GCF_003031525.2 Neophocaena asiaeorientalis asiaeorientalis
GAGGGTGGGAGGGAGGGAGACACAAGAGGGAAGAGATATGGGAACATATGTATATGTATAACTGATTCACTTTGTTATAATGCAGAAACGAACACCATTGTAAAGCATTTATACTCCAATAAAGGTGTAAAAAGAAAATCAAATCAGAAAAAAAAAGAAAAAAGAAAGAAGATAGAGCAAATCAAAGTGGCTAGTTTCAGAAGGTTAAAGTTTTTGTTTTTCCGCCAGGAAGTTAAGAGTTTTAAAAGAAAGAATAATGATTCAAATGGTGTAAGTAGTCAAATGTCAATATTTTTAGAAAAAGTGAGCAGAATTGTTAATCTGTCAGACACATAGATGTGAGCCAAAGGATGGAATGCTTTAGATACCTTCCTTCATCCGCTCTGATCATGGTGCTGTTGATCAAGGCATTTGTCTTCATAAAGCTGTTTTAAAATGAAAATGTTACATTAATGTGCTTTAACTCTTTTTGAATTATCAGAGAAGTTTGTCTTATTGACAGAAAGTTGAGCAAGCCTTAGGGAATAAAATGTTCATTTTAAAAAATATTTTATTCTTTTTTTTTTTTTTTCTTTTTCTCAACCACTGTGCCACCAGGGAAGCCCTCCTTTATTTTTTATTGGGGTATAGTTGTTTTACAATGCTGTGTTAGTTTCTACTGTACAGCGAAGTGGAGTTCCCCGTGCTACACAGCAGGTTCTCACTAGTTATCTGTTTTATACATATTAGTGTATATATGCCAATCCCAATCTTCCAATTTATCCCACCCCCCTTACCCCCCTTGGTGTCCATACTTTTGTCCTCTACATCTGTGTCTCTATTTCTGCCTTGCAAACCAGTTTATGTGTACCATTTTTCTAGATTCCACAAATATATGTTAATATATGATGTTTGTTTTTCTCTTTCTGACTTACTTCACTCTGTATGACAGTTTCTAGGTCCATCCACATCTCTATGAAGGACACAATTTCATTTCTTTTTATGGCTGAGTGATATTCCATTGTATATATGTGCCACAACTTCTTTATCCACTGCAACATCATTTGGGACTTGTTCCTCCTCTAATCTTGACTGCTAACCTCCCTCTTGTGAAAATGAACATTTTAAGTCATGGAAGCAACCAAGAGGGAGACTAGCAGTCAAGATTATGGGAGGAACAAGTCCCAAATGATGTTGCAGTTGGTAGGAATAGGGGAAGGGTTAGGCAACCTGGGGAAAAACTGGAAGGTTAGGGATTGGAGGTAGAGTGAGGTCATGAAGGTTGGAAGAAAACAAAAGGAGAGAAAACATTATGTAATATAGTATATGCTTCTTACGAGTTCTGTTATCTAGGATAACTTAATATGTCTAAGCCTCAGTGTATTATGTTCTATAGGGCTGCTGTAGCAAATTAACACACACTAGGTGGCTTAAAACAACAGAAATTTATTCTGTCACAATTCTTGAGGCCAGAAGTCCAAAATCAAGGTGTTAGCAGGGCCATGCTCTCCGTAAAGACTCTAGGGAGGATTCCTTCTTGCCTCTACCTAGCTTCTGGTGGTTGCTGGCAATCCTTGGCATTCCTTGGCTTGTAGACACATTACTCCAATTTTGACCCTCATTGTCACATGGCATTCTCCCTCTCAGTGTTTCTGAATTCAAATTTCCTTCTTCTTGTAAGCACACCAATCATTGGGTTATAGCTCCCTTTAATCCAGTAAGACGTCATCTTAACCTGATTATATCTGTGAAGACCTTATTTCCAAATAAGGTCACATTCACTTATTCTGGGTACATATGAGTTTTTTGGGGGGACAAGATTCAACCCAGTACAGTCATCTTCTTTACTATAAAAGTAAAGGATTATACCATGCCTCAGTTTCCTCATCTGTAAAATGGGGAAGTTAATATTATCTACTCTGAAGGTTGTTGTGAGATGTTTGTTGTTCTTCGACTTCCCATTTTATCTTCCTTGCAATACCCTGATTTCCTTTGGAGAAATTTTTACTTCCTCTGTGAATTGAGTTTAGTGACCTGGTAATCATGAGTTCAGTTTTCCCTAGCTGGTGGGCATATATATGATCCAACAAATATCAACTGGATGGATTATTTGGAGGTCTAATCTTGACCACTAGAATGAAAAGACTAAAAATGGATGAAATCTGTAGTATGTTGGTTAAGGGCACAGTTTCTAGAGACAGGCCGTATGTATTTGAATACTAACCCCATCACTCACCAACTGTATGACTTTGGGGTATATTTAGCTTCCCTGTGGCTCAGTTTCCTCATGTATAAAATGAGAATAATAGTACTTATTTCATCCAGTGCCAGCTACCGTCCTTGGCATTAGGTATGTATCAGTGAATAAAACACACATGGTTTCTGCTTACATGAGGCTTTCAAACTTTGAGAAAGATAGGTACCAAACCGAGAAAATAAATAATTATTACAAATTTTGATATGCATATATATACTAAGTAAAATGCTTAAAATAACACCTAGCACAGAGTCAGTAACATGTAAGTGTGAGCATTTACTCTTATTTTAGTAGCAATGTTCTTATCACACATTATCCATGTAGTTTCTGATTCTTAGCTCTGTGGAGATAGCTTAGATCCTGCTCATTTCTGAGCTTGGTTTTCTGCCTTTCCCAATGATGCTGAGAACTCCAAGATACTTCCACTAAATTTCCTTTCACTTAATTTAGCGGGAGTTGGTTTCCATTGCTTGCAACCTGAGAACTCTGATACAGTACTTCACAGGGTAGTTGTAAGGATTAAATAAGATTGTGTACATTAAGTGTGTACAGGCTCAATAAACATTAATTCTGGGAGGGGCGACCTAGGTATATTGAAAGTGGAAAGGACAGGGTCAGAAAAAAACATTAGCAAATGAATTTAGTAGAAGGGAGACACAGAGGACTGGCATGGTGATAAAGGAGGGCTAGCTTTCATTTCTAGGGCCAAAAATCTGAGACTGGTTGACAGGTCAATCGGAGAAACTAACAGAATTGAGGAATTGAATGGATTACACTAAAGATATTGTTTTACTGTTGATAGTATTGTTCCAGAAGATTTCACCTAGTATATGCTGTCCTATACGAAAACAAAACCTTTCTGCTTTTTTAGTATCATCTGAGAAAGCATTCTATAAAAACAACATTTGAAGGAAATGGTCTTTGTTTTTGGCATAAAGGACTACAAAAGGAAAACTAGTAAAGAATGGTAGAGTCATTTGTTTTACACCAACCCATGCAGACACATTAGTCTAAAGTACAGAGTTATATATTCTAAATCCAGGAGGAAGGGTAATATTGTGCTGATGGATGCAATATCATAAATATGCACATGCATATTCATATGATGCCAATTATTCTTTTGAAACTGTATAAGTAAAACTCTTGAAAACTCAGAACTGAAAATATGATACATATGGAAAACTCATCAGCATTCTAAGATAAAAACTGAATGAAAGAGGATTACTGTAAAAGCTCTTTTCCTGTCAGGTTTCTTCTATTCCATTTGTAATCACCAAATCCTACTCAGTCCTTTTAACTACACACATAACCCAATTATCCTTTAGGCATCAGGATACCGGAAGTGTTCCAACCTTTATCTGTTCCCAGTGCCAAGCTCAAACTTAGCTTTTGAAGATAAGCTCCTATCCTGAATCACAGGGCCAAGCCAAAACAATGGTCAGCTCCAACCCTTTCCAGCATGCCATTAGCTAAAATATTCATTCATTCATTCCACAAGTCTTTATGAAGTCTACAGGACTTGATACTGGGTAAACATGGTAAATAAATACTGTTATTGTCCATACAGAGCTTTTAAGCTCATGAGGAAGACAGATAGTAAAAAGAGAAACAAGGGAATATATATTTTCAAGTAGTGGTGTGTGCTATGAAGAAAATGAACAGGAGGTTAGGAGAGATGTTGAACAAAGGGTGGGATCATGCTGGAGAAGCTGGTCCTATTTAGATGTAAGACCTTCTTTATAAAGTGAAGAATGCAACTATGAGTGAGACCTGGTCCCAGGCCTCAGGAAGGTTTTTCTCTGGTGTTGAAAAGGCAACTAGGATGCGGTGGCAGGGGTTCTGAAGTTGGAGTGTCTCCATGTGTGGAGGCTGCTTTTGTGGCACCCGCTGCTAGAGCTGGAGCATTTCCCAGCTTGTTGGCCCCTGCATTTATTTTTTTTTTTTACAATTATCAGTCCTCCTATTTCAATGAGGAGATGACTTGAAGCTAGCAGAGTCAGGAAAGGGTTGGTACTTAGTTTCTCTCATCCTCGAATGACCATGCTTCTTGGGGTAGCCCCCATCCTGAGTGGAGTCCCTGTGACCAATTTTTCAGATTCTCTAAGTGCTTTGGCACCTTTCTCATCTTCCCTTTTTAGTGTCAGTAGTCTTCTGGCTTCTTCTCACCCTGTCCTGGGCTCCAGAGATTAAAAAAAAAGAAAAAAAAATTCCTGTGGATTTTTCTTAGGTGTGCCAGGCATGGTCTTATTCCCTGTGCTCTCACATCCTGTTAGTCTCTTTCCCATGCCAGGGCACTGTTGGCCTTATTTTTCCCTGTTAGGAAAAAAAAAAGAGTCAATTATCATTAGATAGAAAGTGCCAACTTAGTTATTAATGAAAAATTATGGCAGAGGACACAAAAAGCACCTCCAGTAATGGAATCAAGGTTATAATGTACAATTCTTGCAGCTGGGGGCAAAAGCATCAAGAAGCATTCTCTCCAATGCACTCCTACCATCCGCATCTTGAATGAGAGATCCTACCTGATAGGTCCCTTATGCTAGATCTTGGGCCTCTGATTTGATTCCACAGGCTAGCAGTGAACTTATTTAGGGTAAACAACAAGCCTATCGGTGATGATGATGGGTGGCAGGAAGAAGAGTGGGGACATGGTTATGAACTATCTTTGGTTGCATGTCATAGAAGCAGAGGTTCACGTGTGGGATTTATTGTTGGGGAGCTCTTCAAGAAGGACCTGTGGGGGGAGAACAGAGGAGAAAAGGTGAGGGTAAAGAGTGGAGTAAGGATGAGGTCTCAGGTCAAGTCTAGACTTGAACCAGGGGTTGGGGATGGGGACTGCAGTGCATAAACATCACTGAAGTATTGACCTCTTTGAGACATGGAGCTGGCTTTTGTACTCCCAACATGTCAATCATTGGTTGCGGGTTAACCCCATATACCGTGGGTTAGGAATGTTAAATGCTTAGGGTGGCAGCTCCATCAGCTGGGGGTGATTACTCAATACTTATATCAGCTAGGGATGGAAATACTGGTCTGGTAAAGGGCTCTGAGGGGAATGGGTCACCCAACATTGACCTCATGGAGGTTAAAAAGTTGGTACAGGTAGAATCTTTAAAAATAATTGTAGGGTCACAACTTCTTTATCAATTCATCTGTTGGTGGACACTTATGTTGCTTCCATGTCCTGGCTATTGTAAACCAAGCTGCAATGAACATTGTGGTACATGACTCTTTTTGAATTATGGTTGTCTCAGGGTATATACCCAGTAGTGGGATTGCTGGGTCGTATGGTAGCTCTATTTTTAGTTTTTTAAGGAACCTCCATACTGATCTCAAGAGTGGCTGTATCAATTTATATTCTGACCAACAGTGCAGGAGGGTTCCCTTTTATCCACACCCTTTCCAGGATTTATTGTTTGTAGGCTTTTTGATGCTGACCATTCTGACTGGTGTGAGTTGATACCTCATTGTAGTTTCATTTGCATATCTCTAATGATTAATGATGTTGAGCTTCCTTTCATGTGTTTGTTGGCAGTCTGTATATCTTCTTTGGAGAAATGTCTATTTAGGTCTTCTGCCCATTTTTGGATTGGGTTTTTCGTTTTTTTGAAATTGAACTGCATGAGCTCCTTGTAAATTTTGAAGATTAATCCTTTGTCCATTGATTCATTTGCAAACATTTTCTCCCATTCTGAGGGTTGTCTTTTGGTCTTGTTTATGGTTTCCTTTGCTGTGCAAAAGCTTTTAGATTTCATTAGATCCCACTTTTTTATTTTTATTTCCATTTCTCTAGGAAGTGTGTCAAAAAGGATCTTGCTGTGATTTATGTCATAGAATGTTCTGCCTATAATTTCTGCTAAGAGTTTTATAGTGTCCAGTCTTACATTTAGGTCTTTAATCCATTTTGAGTTTATTTTTGTGTATGGTGTTAGGGAGTGTTCTAATTTCATTCTTTTACTTGGAGCTGTCCAGTTTTCCCAGCACCACTTATTGAAGAGGCTGTCTTTGCTTCATTGTATATTCTTGCCTCCTTTGTCAAAGATAAGTTGACCACATGTGCGTGGGTTTACCTCTGGGCTTTCTATCCTGTTCCATTAATCTATATTTCTGTTTTTGTGCTGGTACCATACTGTCTTGATTGCTGTAGCTTTGAACTATAGTCCAAAGTCAGGGAGCCTGATTTCTGCAACTCCGTTTTTCTTTCTCCAGATTGCTTTGGCTATTCGGGGTCTTTTGTGTTTCCATACAAATTGTGAAATTTTTTGTTCTAGTTCTGTGAAAAATGCCATTGGTATTTTGATAGGGATTGCATTGAATCTGTAGACTGCTTTTCAGTAGTATAGTCATTTTCACAGTGTTGATTCTTCCAATCCAAGAACATGGTATATCTCTCTATCTGTTTGTATCATCTTTAATTTCTTTCACCAGTGTCTTTCATCAGTATAGTTTTTAATATCTTTCACCAGTATAGTTTTCTGCATACCAGTCTTTTGTCTCCTTAGGTAGGTTTATTCCTAGGTATTTTATTCTTTTTTTGCAATGGTAAATGGGAGTGTTTCCTTAATTTCTCTTTCAGATTTTTCATCATTAGTGCATAGGAAAGCAAGACATTTCTGTGCATTAATTTTGTATCCTGCTACTTCACCAAATTCATTGATTAGCTCTAGTAGTTTTCTGATAGAATCTTAAGGATTCTTTGTGTGTAGTATAATGTCATCTGCAAGCAGTGACAGTTTTACTTCTTCTTTTCTAATTTGGATTCCTTTTATTTCTTTTTCTTCTCTGCTTGCTGTGGCTAAAAACTCTAAAACTTTGTTGAAAAATAGTGGTGAGAGAGGGCAACTTGTCTTTTTCCTGATCTTAGTGGAAACGGTTTCAGTTTTTCACCATTGAGAATGATGTTGGCTGTGGGTTTGTCATATATGGCCTTTATTATGTTGAGGAAAGTTCCCTCTATGCCTACTTTCTGGAGGGTTTTTATCATAAATGGGTGTTGAATTTTGTCAAGGATTTTACTGAATCTATTGAGATTATCATATGGTTTTTATCTTTCAATTTGTTAATATGGTGTATCACATTGATTGATTTGCATATATTGAAAAATTATATTATATATTGCATTCCTGTGATAAACCCCACTTGATCATGGTGTATGATCTTCTTAATGTGCTGCTGGATTCTGTTTGCTAGTATTTTGTTAAGGATTTTTGTATTGATGTTCATCAGTGATATTGGCCTGTAGTTTTCTTTTTATGTAACAACTATGTATGGTTTTGGTATCAGGGTGATGGTGGCCTTGCAGAATAAGTTTGAGAGTGTTCCTTCCTCTGCTATATTTTGGCAGAGTTTGAAAAGGATAGGTACTAGCTCTTCTATAAATGTTTGATAGATTTCTCCTGTGAATCCAACTGGTTCTGGGCTTTTGTTTGTTGGAAGATTTTTAATCACAGTTTCAATTTCAGTGCTTGTGATTGGTCTCTTTATATTTTCTCTTTCTTCCTCGTTCAGTCTCAGAAGGTTGTGCTTTTCTAAGAATTTGTCCATTTCTTCCAGGTTGCCAATTGTATTGGCATATAATTTCTTGTAGTAATCTCTCATGATCCTTCGTATTTCTGCAGTGTCAGTTGGCACTTCTCCTTTTTCATTGCTAATTCTATTGATGTGAGTCTTCTCCCTTTTTTTCTTGATGAGTCTGGCTAATGGTTTATCAATTTTGTTTATCTTCTCAAAGAACCAGCTTTTAGTTTTATTGATCTTTGCTATTTTTCCTTCATTTCTTTTTCATTTATTTCTGATCTGATCTTTATGATTTTTTTCCCCTGTGCTAACTTTGGGTTTTTTGTTGTTGTTGTTGTTGTTGTTCTTCTTTCTCTAATTGCTTTAGGTGGTAGGTTCGGTTTTTCATTTGATATCTTTCTTGTTTCTTGAAGGAGGATTGTATTGTGATAAATTTCCCATTTAGAACTGCTTTTGCTGCATCCTATAGGTTTTGGGTTATTGTGTTTTCATTGTCATATGTTTCCAGGTATTTTTTTATTTCCTCTTTGACTTCTTCAGTGATCTCTTGATTATTTAGTAGTGTATTGTTTAGCTTCCATGTGTTTGTATTTTTTACAGTTTTTTTTCCTTTAATTGATATCTAGTCTTATAGCACCATGGTCAGAAAAGATACTTGATAAAATTTCAATTTTCTTATATTAACCACGGCTTTATTTGTGACCCAAGATATGATCTATCCTGGAGAATGTTCCATGAGCACTTGGGAAGAAAATGAATTCTATTGTTTTTGGATGGAATGTCCTATAAATATCAATTAAGTCCATCTTGTTTAATGTGTCGTTTGAAGCTTGTGTTTCCTTATTTATTTTCATTTTTGTTGATCTGTCCATTGGTGAAAGTGGCGTGTTAAAGTCTCTATTACTGTGCTACTGTCAATTTCCCCTTTTATGGCTGCTAGCATTTACGTTATATATGGAGGTGCTCCTATGTTAGATGCATAAATTTTTATAATTGTTATATGTTATTCTTGAATTATCCCTTGATCATTATGTAGTGTCCTTCTTTGTCTCTTGTAATAGTCTTTATTTTAAAGTCTATTTTGTCTGATATGAGAATTGCTACTCCAGCTTTCTTTTGATTTCCATTTGCATGGAATATCTTTTTCCATCCCCTCACTTTCAGTCTGTATGTGTCCCTAGGTCTGAAGTGGGTCTGTTGTAGACAGCATATATATGGGGCTTGTTTTTGTATCCATTCAACCAGTCTATGTCTTTTGGTTCAAGCATTTAAATCATTAAATTTAAGGTAATTATCAATATGTATGTTCCTATTACCATTTTCTTAGTTGTTTTTGGCTTGCTCTTGTAAGTCATTTCCTTCTCTTGTGTTTCCTGCCTAGAGAAGTTCCTTAAGCATTTGTTTTAAAGGTGGTTTGGTAGTGCTGAATTCTCTTAGCTTTTGCTTGTCTGTAAAGGTTTTAATTTCTCTATTGAATTTGAATGAGATCCTTGATAGGTAGAGTAATCTTTGTTGTAGCTGTTTCCCTTTCATCCCTTTAAACATGTCTTGCCACAGCCTTCTGGCTTGCAGAGTTTCTGCTGAAAGATCAGCTGTTAACCTTATGGGGATTCCCTTGTATGTCTTTTGTTGATTTTCTGTTGCTGCTTTCCATATTTTTTCTTTGTATTTAATTTTTGTTAGTTTGATTAATGTGTGTCTTGACATGTTTCTCCTTGGATTTATCCTGTATTGGACTCTCTGCCCTCCTGGACTTGATTGACTATTTCCTTTCCCATATTAGGGAAGTTTTCATCTATAATCTCTTCAAATATTTTCTGAGACCATTTTTTTTTCTCTTCTTCTTCTAGGACCCCTATAATTCGAATGTTGGTGCGTTTAATGTTGTCCCAGAGGTCTCTAAGACTGTCCTCAATTCTTTTCATTCTTTTTTCTTTAGTCTGCTCTGTGGTAGTTATTTCCACTATTTTATCTTCATCTTATCACTTATCCATTTTTCTGCCTCAGTTATTCGGCTATTGACTCCTCCTAGAGAATTTTCAATTTCATTTATTATGCTGTTCATAATTTTTTGTTTGCTGTTTATTTCTTCTAGGTCCTTGTTAAATGTTTTTTGAATTTTCTATATTTTATTTTCAAGATTTTCGATCATCTTTACTATCATTACTCTGAATTTTTTTCAGGTAGACTGCCTATTTCCTCTTCATTTGTTTCATCTGGGGGGTCTTACTTTGCTCCTTCATCTTCTGTGTATTTCTCTGTCTTCTCATTTTACTTAAGTTACTGTGTTTGGTGTCTGCTCTTCACAGGCTGCAGGTCCATAGTTTTCATTGTTTTTGGGGTCTGCCTTCAGTGGGGAAGGTTGGTTCAGTTGTTTGTGTAGGTTTCCTGGTGGAAGGGACTGGTGCCTGTGTTCTGAATAATGAGGCTGGATCTTGCCTTTCTTGTGGGCAGGACTATGTCCAGTGGTGTGTTTTGAGGTGCCTGTGAACTTATTATGATTTTAGGTGTCTCTCTGCTAATGGGTGTGGTTGTGTTCCTGTCTTGCTAGTTGTTTGGCATGGGGTGTCCAGCACTGGTGCTTGTTCGTCACTGAGTGGAGCTGGGTCTTAGCATTGTGATGGAGAACTCTTAGAGAGGTCTCACCAATTGATATTATGAGCGGCCATGATATGTCTGGTGGACCAATGTCCTGAACTCGGCTCTCCCACATCTGAGGCTCAGGCCTGACACCTCGCCGGAGCACCAAGACCCTGTCAGCCACATGGCTTCTGTTGATTTATAAGGAGTATCTAATTCTTTTTCATTCACAAATATGCTGTGCTAGGACCTATGGAAGCCTGAGCTCTGGAATCCTTAGTTTCCACCACTGTCCACCATAACAAACTCTGAGACCTGGCATGTTTTGTATCATTCTAAGCTTTGGCTTCTTTTTTGGCCAATGGTGAATTGCCCATCCCCCACCTCTACCCATTTTTTGACTGGGTTGTTTGTTTTTATGGTATTGAGCTGCATGAGCTGTTTATACATTTTGGAGACTAATCCTTTGTCAGTTGCATCATTTGCAAATATTTTCTCTTAATCTTTGTGTTGTCTTTTCATTTTTTTATGGTTTCTTTTGCTGTGCAAAAGCTTTTAAATTTAATTAGGTCTCATTAGTTTATTTATTTATTTTTTATTTCCATTACTCTGGGAGATGGATTGAAAAACATATTGCTGTGATTTATGTCAGAGAGTGTTCTTCTTATGTTTTCCTCTAAGACTTTTATAATATCTCTTCTTACATTAAGGTCTTTAACGATTTTGAGTTTATTTTTGAATGTGGTGTTAAAGACGGTTCCAATTTCAGTTTTTTACATGTAGATGTCCAGTTTTCCCAGCACCATTTATTGAAGAGACTGTCTTTCCTCCATTGTATAGTGTTGCCTTCTTTGTTGTAGATTAATTGACCATAGGTGTATGGGTTCATTTCTGGGCTTTCTATCCTGTTTCATTTATCTATATTTCTGTTTTTGTGTCACTGCCATACTCTTTTGGTGACTGTAGCTTTGTAGTATAGTTTGAAGTCAGGGAGCCTGATTCCTCCAGCTCTGCTTTTCTTTCTCAATGTTGCTTTTGCTATTCAGGGTCTTTTTTGTCTCCATACAAATTTTAAGACCTTTTGTTCTAGTTCTGTGAAAAATGTCATTGGTAATTTAGTAGGGGTTGCATTTAATCTGTAGATATCCTTGGGTAGTATAATCATTTTGACAATATTAATTCTACCAATCTAAGAACATGGTATATCTTTCCATCTGTTTGTGTCATCTTTGATTTTTTTCATCAGCACCTTATAGTTTTTGGAGTACAGATATTTTATCTACTTAAGTATGTTTATTCCTAGGTATTTTGTTATTTTTTTGATGCAATGATAAATGGAATTGTTTCTTTAACTTTTCTTTCTGAAATATCTTTTGTTGTTAGTGTAGATAAATGCAACGGTTTTCTGTGTATTAATTTTGTATCCTTCCACTTTACCAAATTCATTGATGAGATTTAGTAGTTTTCTGGCAGCATCTTTAGGATTTTCTACGTATAGTATCATGTAATTTACAAACAGTGACAGTTTTATTACTTCTTTTCTAATTTGGATTCTTTTTATTTCTTTTTCTTCTCTGATTACTGTGGCTAGGACTTCTAAAATTATGTTGAATAAAAGTGGTGAGAGCAGACATCCTTGCCTGTTCCTCATCTTAGAGCAAATACTTTCAGGTTTTCACCATTGAGTATGATCTTTGCTGTATGTTTGTCATATATAGCCTTTATTATTTTGAGGTATGCTTCTTCTATGACCACTTTCTGGAGAGTTTTTATCATAAATGAGTGTTGAATTTTGTCAAAAGATTTTTTCTACATCTGTTGAGATCATCATATTGTTCTTATTCTTCAATTTGTTGATCTGGTGTTTCACACTGATTGATTTGTGTATATTGAAAAATCCTTGCATCCCTGGAATAATTCTCCCTTGATCATGGTGTGTAATACTTTTAATGTATTGTTGGATTTGGATTGCTAGTATTCTGTTGAGGATTTTTTTTGCATCTATGTTCATCAGTGATATTGGCTTGTAATTTTCTTTTTCTCTGGTATCTTTGTCTGGTTTTGGTATCAGGGTGATTGTGGCCCCATAGAATGACTTCAGGTCTATTCTTTCCTCTGCAATTTTTTGGAATATTTTCAGAAGGATAGGTGTTAACTCTTTTCTAAATGTTTGATAGAATTCACCTGTGAAGACATGTGGTCCTGTATTGTTTTTTTGTTAGGAGTTTTAAAATTACTGATTCCATGTCAGTGCTTGTGATTGGTCTGTTCATATTTGATTTGTGCCATCTCCTTTTCTTGTTGATGAGTCTGGATAAAGCTTTATTGATTTTGTTTATCTTTTAAAAAAAACAGCCTTAAGTTGCATTAATCTTTTCTATTGTTTTCCTTGTTTCTATTTCATTTATTTCTGCTCTCATCTTTATGATTTCTTTCCTTCTGCTAACTTTGGGTTTGTTGTTCTTCTTTCTCTAGTTGTGTTAGGTATAAGGTTAGGTTGTTTCTTTTTGATGTTTATTGTTTCTTGAGGTAAGATTTTATTGGAATAAACTTGCCTCTTAGGACTGCTTTTGCTGAATCCAATAGGTTTTGGATCATTGTGCTCTCATTTTTATTTGTCTCTAGCTAATTTTTTTGTTTCTTCTTTGATTTCTTCATTACCCATTGGTTCTTTAGTAGCATATTGCATAGCCTCCATGAGTTTGTGTTTTTTAGAATTTTTTTCTTGTAGTTGATTTCTACTCTCATAAGTGTTGTGGTCGGAAAAGATGCTTGGTATGATTTCAATTTTCTTAAATTTACTGAAGTTTGCTGTGTGGCCCAGCATATGGTCAATCCTGGAGAATTTTCCAGGGACATATGAGAAGAATGTGTTTTCTGGTGCTTTTGGATGGAATGTTCTATAAATATCAGTTAAGTCCATCTGATCTAATGTGTCATTTAAGGTCTGTGTTTCCTTATTGATTTTCTGTCTGGATGATCTGTTCATTGACAAAAGTAGGATGTTAAAGTCTCCACTATTATTGTGTTACTGTCATTTTCTCCCTTTATGGCTGTTAGTATTTGCCTTATATATTGAGATGCTCCTATGTTGGGTGCATATATATTTATAATTGTTATATCTTCTTCTTGGATTGATTCCTTGATCATTATGCAGTGTCCTTTTTGTCTCTTGTAACAGTCTTTATTTTAAAGTCTATTTTGTCTGATATGAGTATTTGCTACTACAGTTTTCTTTTGATTTCCATTTGCATGGAATATCTTTTTCCATCCCCTCACTTTCAGTCTGTATGTGTCCTTACATCTGAAATGGGTCTCTTGTAGACAGCATATATATGGGTCTTGTTTTTGTACCCATTCAGCCAATCTTTGTCTTTTGGTTAGAGCATTTAATTCATTTATGTTTAAGGTAATTATCAATATGTATGTTCCTATTGCCATTTTGTTAACTGTTTTGGATTTGTTTTTGTAGGTCTTTTTTCTTCCCTTCCTCTTTTTTTCTCCTCTCTTGTGATTTGATGACTAATTTTATTGTTATGTTTGGATTCCTTTTCTTTGTGTGTGTATCTATTGTAGAATTTCCATTTGTTTTACCATGAGGGTTTTTTTTTTTTTTTTGTGGTAGGTGGACCTCTCACTGTGTGGTCTCTCCCAATGCAGAACACAGGCTCCAAACATGCAGGCTCAGCAGCCATGGCTAATGGGCCCAGCCGCTCCACGGCATGTGGGATCCTCCCAGACCAGGGCTCAAACCTGCATCCCCTGCATTCGCAGGCAGACTCTCAACCACTGCAACACCAGGGAAGTCCCTACCATGAGGTTTTGTTATAGCAGTCTATATATAAGCAAGATTGTTTTAAATTGCTGATATTTTCATTTCAAATGCATTTCTGATATCTGGCATTGTGTTCTCCCCTTCTCACAGTTGATGGTTTTGATATCATATTTGTGTGTGGATGATTTCCTACCATTACTGTGTGTTTGCCTTTACCAGTGAGCTTTTCCATTCATAATTTTCTTGTTTCTAGTTGTGACCTTTTCTTTTCCACTTAGAGAAGTTCCTTTAGGATTTGTTTCAAATCTGGTTTTGTGGTGCTGAATTCTCTTAGCTTTTGCTTACTTGTAAAGCTTTTGATTTCTCCATCAAATCTGAATGAGAACCTTGCTGAGTAGAGTATTCTTTGTTGTAGGTTCTTCCCTTTCATCACTTTAAATATATCTTGCTGCTCCCTTCTTGCCTACAGAGTTTCTGCTGAGAAATCAGCTGATAACTTCATGGGAGTTTCATTTTATGTTATTTGTTGCTTTTCACTTGTTGTTTTTAATATTTTTCTTTGTCTTTAATTTTTGTCATTTTGATTACTATGTGTCTAGGCATGTTCCTCCTTGGGTTTATCCTATCTGAGACTCTTTGTTCTTCCTGGACTTGGGTGACTGTTTCCTTTCCCATGTTAGGGAAATTTTCAGCTATTATCTCTTCAAATATTTTCTTAGGTCCTTTCTCTCTCATCCTTCTGGGACCCTTATAATGCAAATGTTTGTGCATTTAATGTTGTAACAGAGGTCTGTTAGACTGTCTTCATTTCTTTTCATTCTTTTTCCTTTATTCTGTTCTGTGGCAGTGATTTCCACCATTCTAGTTTCCATACAGGTCACTTACCTGTTCTTCTGCCTCAGTTATTCTGCTATTGATTCCATCTAGTGTATTTTTTATTTCAGATATTTTATTGTTCATCTCTGTTTGTTTGTTCTTTAGTTCTTCTAGGTCTTTGTTAAACATTTCTTGCATCTTCTCAATCCTTGCCTCCATTCTTTTTCTGAGATCCCGGATCATATTCATTATCATTACTCAATTCTTTTTCCAGAAGGTTGCCTATCTGCACTTCACTTAGTTGTTTTTCTGGGGTTTTATTTGTGTTCCTTCATCTGGGACATATTCTTGTGCTGTTTCATTTTGTCTAACTGTCTGTGATTGTGGTTCCTGTTCTGCAGGCTGCAGGACTGTAGTTCTTCTTGCTTCTGGTGGCTGCCCTCTGACAGATAAGGCTATCAAAGAGGCTTGTGCAGTGTTCCTGATTTGAGAGACTGGTGGTGGGTGGATCTGTGTCTTATTCCACTGGTGGGCAGGACCGTGCTCAGTAAGACTTTAAGTCACTTGTCTGCTGCTTGGTGGGGTTGTGTTCCTGCCCTATTGGTTGTTTGGCCTGAGGCTTCCCAGCACTGGAGCCTACAGGCTGTTGGCTGGGGCTAATGGCACCCTCTAGGAGAGCTCACACTAATGAGTACACACCAGAACTATTTCTTCCAGTAACTTTGTCCCCATAGTGAGCCACAGACCTCCCTGCCTCTGCAGGAGATCCTCCAATATTAGTGGGTAGGTCTGGCCCAGTCTTTTATGGGATCACTACATTTTTCCTCTGTGTCCTGGTGTGCACAAGACTTTGTGCGTGCCCTCCAAGCATGGAGTTTCTGTTTTCTTCAGTCCTGTGTAATTCCTGTGCTGACATTCAAAGCCAGATTCCCTGGGGGATCCTCCTCCCATCGCTGGACCCCCAGGCTGGGAACCCTGACATGGGGTTCAGAACTTTCACTTCAGTGGGAAAACTTCTGTGGTATAATTGTTTTCCAGTTTGTGGTTCACCCACCTGGCAGGTATGGGATTTGATTTTATCGTGATTGAGCCCCTCTTGCTGTCTCGTTGTGGCTTCTTCTTTGTCTTTGGATGTAGAGTATCTTTTTGGTAGGTTCAAACATTTTTGTTGTTGTTGTTGACAGTTGTTAAGCAGTTAATTTTGATTTTGGTGTTTCATAAGAAGGGCTGAGCACACATCCTTCTACTCTGCCATCTTGAGCTAATCTCTAGCTTGATATATTTTTATCAAGAGACTCACTTTAGATCTAAAGACACACACAGATTGAAACTGAATCGTTGGCAAAAGGTATTCCATGCAACAGGAAATGAAAGGAAAACCAGGATAACGATACTTATATGAGACAAAATAGACTTTAAAAAAAAACTGTAACAAGAGACAGAGAAGGACATTACATAATGATCAAGGTATCAAGCCAAGAAGAAGATATAACTTTTGTAAATACAGATGCATCCATCATAAGAGCACCTAAATACATAAACCAAATATTAACAGACATAAAAGAAAAAATTGACAGTAACACAATAATAGTATGAGACTTTATCAGACCACTTAGATTAATGGACAGATCATCCAGACAGAAAAGCAATAGAAATGCTTGCTTTAAATGACACATTAGGCCAAATGAACTTAATCAATATGTATAAAACATTCCATCAAAAAACTGCTGAATATTCTTTTCCACATGGAGCATTCTCCAGGATAGATCACATGCTAGTATACAAAAGAAGTTTCAGTAAAGAAAATTGAAATCATATCTAGCATCTTTTTGAACCACAACACTACAAGATTAGAAAACATCTGCGAGAAAAAGCTGCAAAAAAGGCAAACATGTGGAGGCTAAACAATATGCTACTCTTTAGTAGCCAGTGGATCACTGGAAAAATCAAGGAAGAATTTTTTTTTTAAACCTGCAGACAAATGAAAAAGAAAAGACAGCATTCCAAAATCTATGGGACACAGCAAAAGCAGTTCTAAGACAGATGTTTATAGTGATAAAACCTACCTCAGGAAATAAGAAAAATATCAAATAAATAATCCATACTTACTCCTAAAGGAAGTAGAAAAAGAAGAATAAAGAAAATCCATAGTAGAAGGAAGTAAATCATAAAGATCAGAGCAGAAATAAGTGAAATAGAGACTAAAATACGTAGAAAAATATCAATGAAATTGGTTCTTTGAAAAGATAAACAAAATTGGTAAACCTTTAGCCAGACTCATCATGAAAAAGGAGAGAGGCTCAAATCAACCAGATCAGAAATGAAAAAGAAGTTAAAACCAACACTATAGAAATAGAAAGGATCATAAGAAATTTATATGAACAATTATATGCCAATAAAATAGAAAACCTGAAAGAAATGGACATATTTCTAGAAATTTAAAATCTCCCAAGACTGAACCAGAAAGAAGTGGAAAATAAGAACAGAAATATTTCCCATCAGAAAATTGAATCAGTAATTAAAAACTCCAAACAAAAGTACAGAACCAGATGGCTTCATAGGTGAATTCTATGAAACATTTAGAGAAGAGTTAAAACTTCTCCTTCTCAAACTATTCCAAAAAATTTCTGAGGAAAGAACACTTCTGAATTCATTTATGAGGCCTGATACCAAAATCAGACAAAGATACCACAAAAAAGAAAATTGCATGTCTATATCAGTGATGAACATCAGTGCAAAAATCCTCAAGAAAATACTAGGAAACTGAATTTAACAATACATTAAAATCATCATACATCATGATCAAGTGGTATTTATCTCAAGGATGCAAGGATAGTTCAGTATCTGCAAACCAATCAATGTAATATGCTACATTAACAAAATGAAGGATAAAAATCACATGATCATCTTAATATGTGCAGAGAAAACATGTGGCAAAATTCAAGATCTGTTTGGGATAAAAGCTCTTAACAGGTGTGTATAAAAGAATAATAGCTCAACATAATAAAGGACATATATGATGAGCATACATTTATGTATGCTAAAATCTAAAGTCATTTCCTCTGAGATCAGGAACAAAAGAAGGATGTTCACTCAACACTTTTATTCAACACAGTATTGGATGGCTTAGCCACAACAATCAGAAAATTAAATAAATAAGTAAATAAATAAAAAGGATCCAAATTGGAAAAGAAGAAGTATAACTCACTCTTTGCAGATGACAAGGTACTATACATTGAAAAATCCTAAAGATGCCACCGAAAAACTCTAGAGCTATCAGTGAATTTGGAAAAGTGCAGGATACAAAATTAATATACAAAATAAATCTGTTGCATTTCTATATACTAATAATGAACTATCATAAAGATAAATTAAGAAATCAATCTCATTTACTATCCCATCAAAAAGAATAAAATACATAAGAGTAAGTCTAAGGAGGTAAAAATCTGTACATGAAAAAATATAAGACACTGATGAAAGAAATTGAAGATTACACAAACAGATAGAATAATATATCATGTTCATGGATTTTTATAATTAATATTGTTAAAATGATCATAGTACCCAAGACAATCTATAGGTTCAATGCAATCTCTATCAAAATACCAATCACATTCTTCACAGAACTAGAACAAATAATTCTAAACGATGTATAAAACACAAAAGACTCACAACTAGCCAAAACAATTTTGAGAAGAACAAGTTGGAATTATCTAGCTCCCTGTTTTCAAACTATACCACAAATCTACAGTAATCACAACAGTACAGTACTGTTACAAAAGCAGACACATAGATCACCAAAAGAGGATAGAGAGCCCAGAACTAAACCCACACTTATATGGGCAACATAGTCTATGACAAAGGAGACAAGAATATACAATGGGGAAAAGACAGCTTCTTCAATAAACGGTGTTGAGAAAACTTGACAGCTTTATGTAAAAGAATCAAAGTGAACCACTCTCTCATGCCATGCACAAAAACATTAAAAATGGACAAAAAACTTAAATATAATACCCCAAACCATAAAAATTCATAAAACATAGGCAGTACACTCTTTGA
The DNA here is from genome assembly GCF_003031525.2 of Neophocaena asiaeorientalis asiaeorientalis. Taxonomy (NCBI): domain Eukaryota; kingdom Metazoa; phylum Chordata; class Mammalia; order Artiodactyla; family Phocoenidae; genus Neophocaena; species Neophocaena asiaeorientalis. Next base: position 2,055,505 of record NW_020174793.1, read on the forward strand.
CATCAGTGTTAGTAATATTTGTTTGGATGTGTCTCTTCAGGCAAGGCAAACGAGCAGAAGATAAACAAATGTGGCTACATCACCCAAAAGATTTTCCACAGTGAGGGAAGCTATCAACAAAGCAAAAAAGCAACCTCCTTAATGGGAGAAGATATTTGTAAACAATATATCAAATAAGGGGTTAATACCTAAAATATACAAAGAACTCATACAACTCAATATCAAAGAAACAAGCAACCTAATTAGAAAATGGGCAGAGGACCCAAATAGATATATTTCCAATGAAGACATAAAAATGGCCAACAGGCACATGAAAAGATGCTCAACGTCCATAATCATCAGAGAAATGCAAATCAAAACTACAATAAGATATCACTTCATACCTGTGAGAATGGCTATTAACAAAAAGACACATATAATAAGTGTTGGTGAGGATGTGGAGAAAAGGGAAGCCTTGTGCACTGTTGGTGGGAGTGTGAATTGGTGCAGCCACTGTGGAAAACAGAATGGAGGTTCCTCAAAAGTCTAAAAATACAACTGCCATATAACCCAGCAATTCCAGTCTTGTGTATTTATCCAAAGAAAAGAAACACACTAAATAGAAAAGATATATGCTCCCCTATGTTCATTGCAGCATTGTTTATAATAGCCAAGGTATGGAAATAACCTAAATGCCCATAAATAGATGAATAAAAGAAGATGTGTGGTGTATACATACATACTTGAATATTACTCAGCCATAAAATAGAGTGAAATCTTGCTATTTGTGACAATGTGGATGGACCTAGGGAGTATTATGCAACATTAAATAAGTCAGACAGAGAAAGACTGATCCTGTATGATTTCATTTATATGTGGATTCTAAAAAACAAAGCAAATGAACAAATATAACAAAACAGAAATTGAGTTATAGATACAGAGAATAAACATGTAGTTGCCAGAGTGGAGGGGTAGGAGGAGGAAAGAAATAGGTGAGGGAGGTTAAGAGATATAAACTTAAAAAAAAAGAGAGAGATATAAACTTTCAGTTGCAAAATAAGTGAGCCATGAGTATGAAATATATAGTGTGGGGTACATAGTCAATAACTACATAATATCTTTGTATGGTGACATAATATAAATAGATTATTGTGATTATTTTGAAATGTATAGAAATGTTGAATCACTATGATTTGTAACAGACACTAACATAGTGTTGTAGGGCAAGTATACTTCAAAAACAAACAATCTCATAGAAAAAGAGATCGGATTTGTGGATACCAGAGGCAGAAGGGTGGGGGTGGGGAGAAGGGGAATTGGATGGAGGCAGTGAAAATGTACAGTTATAAATAGGTATTAAGGATGTAATGTACATGACCAATCGAATTACAGTATGTGTTTTGTATATGAAAGTTGTTAAGAGAGTAAATCCTAAGAGTTCTCATCAAAAGGAAAATTTTTTTTCTATTTCTTCAATTTTGTACCTATATTGGATGATGGATGTTCACTAAACTTCTTGTGATAATCATTTCATGCTTATATAAGTCAAAATCATCATGCTGTACATCCTAAATTATACAGTGCTGTATGTCAATTATGTCTCAATAAAACTGGAAGAAAAAATATAATTGTAATTTCTTAAATTGCAGTGTATTGAGGAGATTTTGCAAATCTTCCATACTCTCTCTCTCCTTTTATGGCTCTGATGAGAATTAAACGTTAGATAGAGAAAAATTAGATAGATGCAAAAGAAACTTTAAGTCTAAAACATTGTTGGAAGAGGTCATGAGGATGTGATGCAAGGTGATCTGCAGGCTGGACCCAGACAGAGCCTCCTCACCCCTTCTCCAGTCCTTACATGTATGTTGTGTTCACAGTGCCCACAGCCAGAGTCATTTTCAAGGATGCAGCCTTGAGAGAACAATGTTTTGTTGAGACCATCGGGACTGAACGCGTGACTGAGCCCCATTAAGACCTCTGTATAAACTTTTAAGATTACGGCAGGCTGGTGCAGAATTCTACTCATCTTGTGGTTGCTCAAGACACACTTGGTATGTGAATTTCTTTGCTTATTAAACCTACCACCTACCAACCTTGAGTGGTCTGCCTCTTCCTTTGGTTTCTCCTTGCCCTTGTATATGGGGGCCAATTTCACATTTCAGCCAGGAATTTCTGAGGTTTTGGACCAACAAATATGAAGTCTGTCCCTCTACTGAATTTAAATTCAAGGTCTAATATCTGAAGTGTAGTGAGGAGGAAGGTTCCATGAGAAAGTAGATAGATGGGCAATAATAGAGCATAAGCAAACAGAAGTATTCTCTGGGGAAGGTTGCCCTACACCAAGAATTTGATTTGTCTCCTGTGCTGGGTAAATTCGTAAAGTGAGAAGGATCCATAAGCTCTCCTACTCTGATTCCACCCATAAATATTGGCCTTGCTTAACCAACTCCCTTAGCTCCAATTCCATGCTCACCAAGAAATCTTGGGTCTGTTACTTTGTTTCTCAAATAGCTCTGCTTGTGGCAAAAGGTTGTTTTGTCATACTGACAAACACATTTCAGGTGAACATAAGAGTTATCTTTCTCACTGAAAATGAACAATTTGGGTCCCTGTTTCTACTTCAGTCATTTGAGAGTTTGGTTTGCTGGAGTCATTTTCCCTGCACCTAATCAACCCTACAAGGTTGTAATAAATGTACTGCACTTTGAAAGCTGAGGATTAGAACTGGAGCCATGGTAACCTCTCTGTTTCCTTGGTTTCCTTGTAGTCATTTTTTTTTTTTTTTAGCTTTAACACATAGATACTCAGAGGATGATGGTGAAGTCTTTAGATTTTGGGGTGTTTGTGAGATAGAATTTTACTTTGGTTTTCATGAATGTACACGTCAGGGAAGAACTTCAACCTCACAGGGGATGGTAAGGAATGAACTTGCCACTACTCCATAAATTATTAGAAAATGGATGAGAGCAAGACAGCTTAAATCTCACAGCATGGGAAAGAATTATCCTGTTCCCCTGTCTCCAAGTCCCAGACGGAGAAGCAATGAGCCCAGATAGATGCTATGCATGTGGTAGGTTGCATTGTCCTTGAAGTTTGACACACTCATAAATAGTGTACTTGGACTCTCAGGGCCTGTGGAGGACTGCCTTTCCCAATAATGCATACTCCAGAGGAATGGAAGGCAGGAAAGAATTCCAAGGAGGGAAAAAGGTGTGCAAATCCTGTGAAGTAAAGTCAGCATCTGCCAGTTTAGCTGCAGTAGAGGGTTACTCACTAGAGTTAGAAAGACACAGCCAGATAAGAAATTTGGGATCAGATTTTATAGAATTATAACCAGCTAAAGTGTTTGACTTTTCCAAAGAGTGCTAGAGGATAACTCTATGGAATCTTAAAAGCAGATTCTAGAGGTCTTCTACTTCAGTCTCTTTATATATAGAGGAAAGCTTATGGGGAGATGCATGATATTGTTTTGATAATATGGCCAATTGATTAGTGGCAGAATAGGAAGCAATTCTAATTGCTGAAACATAACTATTGTTTAATTCATAGTAATTATGATTTTCAATTACATGACTTTTCCACAACGCATGTTAAAGTCCACTTTGTTAAAGATTTATAATTTAGAATCTACAGAGATTCTGGGAAATGGAGATGTTTATTCCCCTTCACCCCGACTGTAATCATAATTTCTGTGACTGGCTACATGTCTCTCCTGAGGCAGGCAGCACTCAGACTTGCAGTGACCTTATGTGGTTAAAGCTTCAGGTTATGTTGAAGTCTGTGCAAAGAGAATTGTGTAGGCTTCCCAAACTCTAATCTTCTGTGGGCCAAAGACCAGGTGGAAAGCAATGATGGAACTTAAGGATGAGGGCTGGGAAAGCAGAGGATGAATATGCTGGGTTTCCTGGCCACAAGAGGCAGTTGGCCTCTTTACAACTCTTAGCTCACTAGATGAAAAGCTACTTTGCCAAGTCTGACCACCTATAAGATTCTAAGACCTGAGTCCTAATGGGAATAATGTCTGCTCATCTGAGTGGCATCCCAACTGGACAGGGCAGAATTAGAGTCAATAATCAGAACACAACAGAGAAAAAGGATCTCAGAGACACAATCTCCTAGTATTCATATCCACTGGAATGTGAGCAATCTGATCACAAGAAATGTCCCACCAGCAGTAGAATTACTTTCTTTCCTGTCTGTCCCAATGGAATGTAACCTCCATTAGGTCAGGAACCTGTCTATATGGTTACCACTATATCCTCCAAGCATCAAATGTAATGTCTCGCACATAGTAGACAATTAATAAAAGTTGGTGCGTAAATAAACAGTCACTACTTTCCCTTTTCCCCCCCAGTTTTATAGAGATATAGTTGACATACATCACTGTATAAATTTAAGGTATAAAGAAGAATGGTTTGACTTATATATACTGTGAAATTACTATAGTATTAAGTTTAGTTGGCCTCCATCCTCCCATATAGATAAAATAAAAAGAAAAATTAAAAGAAATTTTTCTCGTGATGAGAAATCTCAGAATTTACTATCATATGGCAGTGTTAACTATAATTGTCATGTTGCTCATTACATCCCTAGTATTTATTTATCTTATAACTGGTAGTTTGTACTTTTTGACTGCCTTCCTCCAATTCTCCCACTTCCTATCTCCACCTCTGGTAACCACAAATCTGATCTCTTTTTCTATGTTTTCTTTTTAAGATTTCACATATAAGTGAGACCATACAGTATTTATCCTTCTCTGTCTGACTTACTTCACTTAGCATAATGCTCTCAAGGTCCATCCATGTTGTTGTAAATGGCAGGATTTTCTCAGACTGAATAATATTCCATTGTGTGTGTGTGTGTGTGTGAGAGAGAGAGAGAGACAGAGAGAGAGAGACAGAGAGAGAGAGAGAGAGAGAGACAGAGAGAGAGAGAGAGAGAGAGAGAGAGAGTATCTCAAAACTTCTTTATCTATTTATCCATCAGTGGACATTTAGGTTATTTCTATGTCTTGGCTATAAATATGGGGATGCAGATATCTTTTTGAGTTAGTGTTTTCATTCCCTTTGGATATATTCCCAGATGTGGAATTGCCGAGTCATATGGTAGTTATATTTTTAATTTTTTGAACATCCTCCATACTATTTTCCATAGTGGCTGTACTGGTTTACACTCCCACAAACAGTGCACAAGTGTTACATTTTCTCCACATCCTTGTCTGCATTTGTTATTGATAATTTTTGATAATGGCCATTCTAACAGGCATGAGGTATTATCTCACTATAGTGTTGATTTGCATTTCCCTAATGACTAGTGATGTTGAACACATTTCATATACCTGTTGGCCATTTGTATATCTTCTTTGGAAAATTCCTATTCAGGTCTTTTGATTATTTTTAAATTGGATTGTTTACTTTTATATTATTGAGTTGTATGAGTTCTTTATATATTTTGGATATTAACCCCTTATCAGATATAGTTTTTTTTTCAACATCTTTATTGGGGTATAATTGCTTTACAATGGTGTGTTAGTTTCTGCTTTATAACAAAGTGAATCAGTTATACATATACATATGTTCCCATATCTCTTCCCTCTGGCGTCTCCACCCCTCCCACCCTCCCTATCCCACCCCTCCAGGTGGTCACAAAGCACTGAGCTGATCTCCCTGTGCTATGCAGCTGTTTCCCACTAGCTATCTACCTTACGTTTGGTAGTGTATATATGTCCATACCTCTCTCTTGCTTTGTCACAGCTCACCCTTCCCCCTCCCCATATCCTCAAGTCCGTTCTCCAGTATGTCTGTGTCATTATTCCTGTCTTACTCCTAGGTTCTTCATGACATTTTTTTTCTTAAATTCCATTTATATGTGTTAGCATACGGTATTTGTCTTTCTCTTTCTGACTTAACTCTGTATGACAGTCTCTACGCCTATCCACCTCATTACAAATGACTCAATTATGTTTCTTTTTATGGCTGAGTAATATGCCATTGTATACATGTGCCATATCTTCTTTATCCATTCATCCAATGATGGGCACTTAGGTTGTTTCCATCTCTGGGCTATTGTAAATAGAGCTGCAATGAACATTTTGGTACATGACTCTTTTTGAATTATGGTTTTCTCAGGGTATATGCCCAGTAGTGGGATTGCTGGGTCATATGGTAGTTCTATTTGTAGTTTTTAAGGAACCTCCATACTGTTCTCCATAGTGGCTGAACCAATTCACATTCCCACCAGCAGTGCAAGAGTGTTCCCTTTTCTCCACACCCTCTCCAGCATTTATTGTTTCTAGATTTTTTTGATGATGGCCAACTTCAGATATAGTTTGTAAATGTTTTCTCTCATTTCATAGATTGTCTTTTCATTTTGCTGATTATTTCTTTTGCTGTGTAGGAGCTTTTTAGCTTGATATAATCTCTCTTGTTTATTTTTGGTTTTGGCACTTGTGCTTTAGGTGTCATATCCAGAAAATCCTTGCCAAGACCCATGTCAGCGAGCATTTTTCCTATGTTTTCTTCTATGAGTTTCATGGTTTCAGATCTTACATTTAAGTCTCTAATCCATTTTGAGTTAATCTTCATGTGTCTACCACTTTCTCTTGGCAATACTCTCTGCTGCCTTTTGTGTCACCTTGTATTTCATTTAAAACATCCACACCCTATCCTCTGAGACCTTGCTCTTCTCCAGAAAGTTTTCCTAGAAGAATAATTCTAACACTTTAGAATTCATGGCTACTATTCATGGTTTCTTAAATAAATTCTAAGAAACATTGACATTCCACTTGTCAACCTGAATGCCCCAAGGTTATCCTTTTGTGGAAGAGATTAGTAAAGTTTGTGAAATCTGTGCAAAATCTCCATTACAGATGATCCAGGTCTGGCCAAAGGGACCAAAAAAGCCCAGGAGGAACCCACAGGAATTTTTTAAAAGTTTAGCTGTCATGTCTGTTTTCTAAGCAGACAAGACATATAGACTTTGAGTCATTTTCACAACATGCCTTAGAAAAAGCAGAATATATCCTAGTTTGAGCAAATCAATAATCACATTTGAAATTATATAGAAAGTTAACATTTTGTTTCAAGGAAAAACTTTAAGAAGGTACTAAATGTTAACTTTTGAGAAAGAAATGAGAAACAAATAGAGCTACAGGCCTTGGCAGTCAGATCCCTTTGGATATTTAAATAAAATCATTTATCTGTGTCAATTTTACTACCCTTCAGATATTTCTATCTTTTTACCTGGATTTCAATCTTTTTGGGAGTCTGGTTCTCCATTATTATTTTTTGATTTGGCCACAGTCTCTATTAAAAGTCTTTATGACCTATAATTTAAAGTCAGGGTGAATTAAAATTAAATCTGGGATTTGTTTTTGGAGTAATTTCAGAACATGAGACTTAGATCCGTCTAACATTTATTGAGTTTTTACTAGGTGCCAGCCATCTGCTTAGAACCGGGAATAAAAAGGTAAATAAGACAGACATGATCCTTGCCCTCTCAGAATTTATAATTAAGCATTACAATTTGTAATGAATTTTACAAACTCATAACTGTAAGCAGATAAAGTAGTGTCCCCAGAGAATGAGAACCAGGCATGGTTTTCTTGACATAAGAGAAGCCATTTTTGGCCTAAGCCATTTTGGGATCTAAGCATGGCCATAATACTTTCTCTTGAATAGGTCTCAGTAATAATGACCTTAAGGGAACAAAAGAAGAAGAACTGTTATCAGGCAAGAGAAGTAACAATAGTAAAGATAATAAATCAGTTGTAAAGACTCCCAGTTCTGTTTCAATGGTAAGTATTAGACTGAAGCACTTTCTTGAGCTGTTTTGCAGAATTTAAATCCCCCTCTGAGCACTCAACCACCAGATCAACTGGAACCTAAGGAATGATGATGTTGACCTTTTCTGACCCTTGTGACTTCAATCAACTAAAGCTTGGACTGAATCTGTCACCCTTTGCCCCAATTCTATGCTGAATTCTCCTGTTCAGGCCCCCTCATGAATATGCATGTACCCTTAGCTTAAAAATTCCCCAATTTTGCTGTTCAGGGAAACACTGCTTTGAGAATGATCCAGTGTTCTCCATACTTGCTGCAAGTAGTAAATCTTTCCTTCTCCTGATCTTTGACTTACTTGTGTCTTCTGGCTCAACAACATCCACCAAGAGGCGAACCCAGTTTTTAGGTGACAGAGTGACACAACTCTGATTCGGCTGGTAGTGATGAAAGTGCAGGGTTTCATGAGAACATACTAAAGGGAATGGATCACTGCCTAGAGAAAGTGGATTATGAATTGAAGTGAAGAGGATTTACCTGGAGGAGGTGGGACATTAAAGAGGGGCACTATGCACAAAAATGAAGAGGAAAAAGTGGTACAGCTGGAGAATGAGTCCAGGAGATTAGGCAACTAGACCATCACATGCTATGGAGGCTGGCTCTGTACAAAAACACCGGGCGGACATGAATGTATAAATCCAACCTACACTCCACTCACCAAGCCTTGCACCCTGGCAAGAGGCTGCCTTTAATCTGATAAAGGAATGTCTTTTCTAATTTGTACTAATGTGTCTTTCTTTGGGTTACCTATGAACCTGTGAAGTGCTAGGTTGTGGTCAGATTATGAAGGACTTTGTAAATTTTGGACCTTAGTCCTGAGAGCAGAGAAGGGGGGACAGATCCACTATTGCAAGCAGGAAAGTGACAAATCAGATACGGATCTTAGAAAAATGGCTAATTAGAACATGGAAGGCGATTTCAATAGGAGGCAGGGAGATGGGTAGGGAGACTATAGTAATAATCCTGAGGGGGCCTAAACTGGGGCGGTGTGGTATGGAGAAAAGTGACTGGTGTTTGCTTGAAATTTGGAGGACCGGGGGAGGTGAAGGGCTAAGTATTATGTCCAGGATAGAGCCTCTAGCAACTGAGTTGGCAGTGCTGTCTCTAGAGGTAGGAGGTTGGTGAAGCAATATTGACTTCAATTTTGGACAAGATTGAATTTTAGGTGTCCATGGTGCAGCCAAGTGGAGATGCTTACAGGTAGTCAGATAGGTGAGTCTGTAGCTCAGGAAAAGATTGGGCTGCAGATATGTACTAGGGTTTTATCAAAATATGGGAATAGGTAAGATTACCCAGGGGAAGTGTGTAGAGTTAAAAGACAAATGGAAACAGACTGAAATTCTTGAGACTCTATTACCTAAAAGATAGATAGAGAAAGAATTGCCTGTAAAGGAAACTGAAAAATAGCCACCAGAGATGCCAGTAGATTTCCAGTAGAGTGTGTTGTTACTGAAGTCAAGAAACCACAAGGTTTAAGGAGGAGGAAATTTAATGAGATAAGACCAAAGCAGGTTTATGAGTCATTAGTCAGTGGGATTTTGGAAACAGTGGTAAGTGGAGAGGATTGGAATGGGAAAACGTGAAGCAAGAAAAGTCAGGAGGGCATGGGAAATGCAGTGTAATGGGAAGTCAGTAGTCAGACTATTTTACTGTGGAAACTTAACTATTGGATTTTTTTTCCTTTTTCTTCTACATTAGAATGAAAGAAGGCTTCCAAACCACTAAAAGGAAGAGGACATCACTCCTTCCAAAAAAAAAAAATGAAAATATTTTCTCTCTTCCAAGGAATTTTTGAAGATTAAGTCATCCAGGACCTCAATGAAAAGGTAAGGGAGTTTTTGGTTTCCAGTAATTTGTGCTTTGATTTTCATGGGTTACTAGTTGAAGAAAAAGAAGGGACTAAGGCTTTTCTTTGGGATGAGAATAAAAGAGAATGTAGGCAAGAGAAGGAGGAAGTAGAAAGGTGATGGGCAGATGGATCCAGGAAACCAGTTTGAATGACCCTAGAGGATCCTGCCAGGGCCATTGTTCCGGTGCCTTGGAGTCTCAGGTTGCTGACTCATCACCAGCAGTATCACCCCAGAGCCTGTGACTGCTGCTCCTCAGTTTCCTTGCAGAGGAAAGACCATCCTCATAAGTTGCAGCAGCACTGCAGCCTGCCCAGGCGGGGGAAATTTTGCCCAGCCTCATACAACAATGCCCACCATTCATGTCCCAAGAAACCTGTAAACCCAAAGGGGGTTCCTGCTTATCTGGAGCCCATGTGATGGGGGTACATTCATGAACTTATTTTAGGCAAAGGTGGGGGGCAGCTGCTGTAGATAAGTTGGAGACACCTGAGCTGGGACATAGTTCAGTGACATCACCACAGTGTGAAGTAAACATGAGGTAGGGAAGGGCCACCTAGAGATGTTGTGAGAGAACTAAAAAGGCCAGGATGGATTAGAGATAAATTATGAAGGAAGAACAGATGACTATTAAGACATGTGGGCTGAGGGAGAGAGCTTCCTAGATTTCAATCTTATGTGATTAGAAAGATATTTTAGAAAATCCAAAGTTGAAAATTTCTCTTTGTGCATCCTTCTCGGAAGTAGGTTGTCAGGGCCAAAGAGGAAATGTGTGCTCCCTTGGAACCCAGCTATTTGGAGAATCCTTCCTTTAATTTAGACAGAACACTTTGGGCAGCACATTGTTGTAAGCCTTTATATTTAACATTTGTCCTAGCTTCCCTCCAGTTTACTAGTTGCAGCTTAAAAGAGAGATGAGGATAGGCTTCCTGCACCCACTTGCACACTTGTATACTTCCTTGTCAATAAAGTGACTGGGTACCTGCTTGTACAAGGAGAATCAGACTTGAAATCCCAATGGGGATGCAACAACCTACATTTACAGAGGCAGAATAAAGTAGTAATTAGTAGTGGTGAAGAGCGGAGCTTCCTTGACAGAATTAAAGTCAGACTCCACTCTGCAGCTGAACCGGCTTGAGGCCTCAGCAAAGCATTTACTGTCTCTGTTCCCTTCTTTGTAAATAAATTTGTTGGGAGGATTAAATATGATAGTGTATGTAAGGTGCTTAGCACTCTGTCTGGCTTATAGCAAAGGCTTAGTAAATATTAGTTGTTATCAACTGTGGAGCTGTTTTAATATAGTACCTGTTAATAGTCTGGGGCCCCCATCCCGTTAAAATCTCCAAGCCCATTATACCAGTATTTGGCTTTGGATTTCCCCACCATCTTTTCCCTTTTCTCAGATTAAAGGTATTTTTTAAAAAAATAACCTATTCAATAATATTTGTTGAGTACTTATTCTATATTATAAAGAGATAATGTACTGAGGAGTATTCTAGAATGTTATATTTACTTTATCTGATTGAAACTTCAAACTACCCCCTGTAGTTGGCATTATCACGGGCATCTTACACCTGATAATCATAAACACTTAGAGAAGTTAAATGGCTTGCCCAAGGTTATGCAGATGATAACTGGCAGAGCTGGGATTTGATACAGTTTGTCTGATATCAAGTCCCACTATATGAAGTTAACTTTTCTGTTGTCACTGTAGGAGATCAGTGAGGAGAAACTTGTTTCTCCTTAAGTTTGACTAAATGGTGATGTGAATACTTTAAAAAATTCCAGGTTATTTTGATAGTCTAAGTCACAAAGAGTGTGTTTGAAAACCAGCCTTCACATTTTGACTTTGATTCTTTAGATTCAATTACTGTAGTGAGAATAGTTTTTTTGTCCACATCTGCTCCTCATGGATACTCAATTTTGTCCATGTGTCTATCCTGGTTCCACAAAACCATATGCTTTGAGGAAAGCTGACCCAGCCCCAACACCAGAGTTGGCCTGGTTGGTCTATAAAGAGAAAGAGTGAATGCTGGTGAGTGGTTCAGGAGTCAGGGGATGTGACTCCATTCAGTCTGAGACATGAGGAGAGATTTGGCTGCCCAAGAACAAGAAAATAAATTTAAAAAAATATGTAAATAAAAAGAAAAAAAATCATTATGAAGAAATAGGGTTTAGAGCAAAACTTGGCAAAAATTATAAATGGCAATGTGTGAAAATTTTACAGGGTGCTTGTAGTGGATCACAATTTTTTATTAGATAAAAATCACCACAAGTTATCATTTGTAAATTAAAATACAATTGACATGTTGAACAGGAATCTATTACAGAAAATAATTCCAATCTTTGCTATCAGTTTGGAATTTGTTCTCTATTTTTCTCCTTTTAATGGGAATTTGTTGAAAGGTTAAGGTAAGTGCTCACCCCTCATCTCATCTGTACTGTGTTCTCCACTTTTAGGTCAAGCGTGGCTGTTGCTTGGGCTCATAGTTAGAGATGACAACCCTTTTGTCAGATGTAAACTGTCTTCTGGTCCAGGGAATCATAACTGGGAGGGCTCTGTTAATAAAACTCTCCAGTTTAGCCTGTTATTGCACAATGATTTTTTCATGGAGTACTTATTCTCAACATTCAAGAAATCAGTAACATTGTCATTTTAATAGCTTCTTTTTATGGCAGATGCCATAAGCATTATTTCCTTCCTCTTCTAGCACACTGCCGATTATGCAGATATAACTTTAACCAAGAAAAAGTTGTAAGAGACATAAATAAATAATTTTGCATTTTCTTCATAGGACAAATGACTAAATGTTAATTTAGTATCTGGCAAACTTGGCTTGTTTGTTAGAAAATTTTAGAATAATGTGCTCCTTGCTGCAATTCATGCCATATATTCTATTTTATGTGGCAAATTCCCAAATGAATAAATGAATTGTTCTTCTCCTAATGCTATTTTCTAGAAGACAGGAGACTTATGCATGACAGAAGCAGAAATTTAGTGTTGCTTTCACTGACTGAATCCTATTTTTCATTTATATATTCCTACCATCCTAGGTTGAAATGATGTTATTTCTACAAGTTTGTCTATATGATGACCAAGATATCACCTGTGATGTTTCATGAACTACTTTATTCCATAAGATTTAAAGTGCCTCATTTTTAGCAAGCACAGATAGTCATGGGTATTGGTGGATGCTGAGAATTTTGTGTATACTAGAATACCCGAATTAAATTCATTCCTTTCCAAAGTAAGAGGAACTATGTTATTCACTGATTCATTTACAATTATTTCAAATATTGAAGGATTAATTCACATTCAGAAGGTAAATAGTACAAAGTGGAAATCTGGTAATTTCATTTCTAAAACTCCTACTTTCGGTCCAACATTATTTTTCAACAAAGATTTTCTGAGCACCAATTATGTATCAGCCACTGATCTAGGCACTGGATAGCAGGGGAAAAAACAAAGCCCATGTTCTCATGTAGATTTTATTCTAGTAAAAAGAGAAAGACAATATACCAGTAAACTTATAAATGTATTACATGTCAGGTGTGCTTTGGAAAAAGGTAAACAATTAGAGAGTGGGCATTATGGGAGGTGTTGTTAATTTATATGGACTAGTCAGAGAAGGCCTGTCTGATAAAGGGATATATAAGAGGAGTGACAAGAAGTGGATTTGGCAACTGAGAGGCCAGGTGACTGCAAGAACTGTCTATGTGCAGAACTGATAGTCAGCTGGTATGCACAGGTGTTGGGCTGCACCCCACAGGCCTGCAAGCCCTGTCCTTGCCCAGCCTCAAGACTAAAGAAACAGCCTGGATTCAGTGACAGAGACATCATTGGTTTAATGGACAGGGGCAACACCCCTCAGCGTGTGGCAATGTCCTGGAGCAACACCCCTCAGCGTGTGGCAGGTGGTGGGCAGTACATGGCAGCAGTCTTTGCTCCAGCATTGGGGCGGGGTGGGGTGTTACCAGTTATAGAGAGAATTGACAATTGATGTCAGGTTGACTGTTGGTTACCAGGGAAACCAGCAGAGGAGCATGCGGAAGCTGAGCACACCCCTCACCACTCCCTTTGATAAACTCTCATGGTGGAGATGTTCTGATCTAAAGTTTAGAACAATCATTAGCTGGGGCCAGAGGCAAGTAAGTAGGCATTTACTGATTAAGCTCTATGATTAAGAGGGAAGATAAGTCAGGTGAGTAGGGTGTGGGTGAAGCAGGAACTGCTCAGACAGGAGATGTACCAAGAGCAAGAGAACAGCCATCTTGTGGGGGGCCTGAACATACAACAGGGGTACCAGTCTTTTACTGCTGATTGGTCCCTTTCCATACTAGTTAAATATTTTGAAAATTCTCCTTTCCATGATAGTATTAAAAAAGGATCAAAAGGTATTAAAAAAGGTATTAAATATTTTTGATAAGAATATTTCTGTAGAAGGACACAGTAAGACAGGTGCTAAATCCTTCAGTGAGCAAGGGGATGAGCTGGAAGTGTGGATGTGAATACAACAAGGAAGGACAGGTGGTGCCATAGTTTAATGGATTGAGCTTCAAAATAGCTGAAGTGTGTTAAGGAGGGGCAGAGATAATGTTTCTCGAGTGGCAACAGGGAATAAAGTGGACGGCCTCACCACCTCCAGACCCAGTAAGATAAGTGGTGTAGGAGAGGAAAGATGCCACTTGAATTGGCTACATGCAAATCAGCATCCTTAGAGGATGGTAGATTTTATTTAGATGGGTGTGTGGAGGAGGGAATATTCAGAGAAGTAGTTAAGGATAAAGTATATTTTGTCAATGACAAGTGAAGAGCCTCAGAGGATATAGTAGAAGGTCAGAGAGGTCAGCAAGTGGTGAAACCTTCTTTCAGATTAAAGGAATATACAGACTAAGATGGGAAGAAGAGCTCAGGTGTTGGAAGACCAGCTAAGGAGTGGTCAGTGATGTCAGGCAAGAAGTGATGTTTCCTGAAGGCTCATCACGGTGGGTGTAGGAAGATGGAATCTTTTTGGGCCAGGCATAACCCCCTGGCTTCCTGGTTCAGTCATGGTAATGGTGAAGTGAAGGCAGTGGACACACTGTGGCATTTATAGGCTGTGTGACTCTATGGGCACTTTCTGTGAGCAGTATCTAATGCCATAAGTGGGCACTTCATAAGTAATTAATCAGGTAAGTACCATAGCTCTGCTTCAACTATATGCATACTATCAAAACATCTGAGTCAAAATGGGAAACCTCAACTAATTATCCAAATGGTTTTGAAATATTCAGTTGGTTTCATTATGTTGGACAAAATTTTTGTATGGCTATCTGAAAATTTAAATTTTGATATTATATGCCTGATATTTTAAAGACATGCCTTTGCCTGTTTGGGCTAAAATACATGCGCCTGCTATTCTGTAGATGTTAGATTACTACTTTACAAAGGAGAGGAGGCAGACCCTATACGAACTTAATTCCTGGATATGATTAAAACTCTTCAGTGTATTTAAATTGTTTTTAAATTGATCAACATAGAAATTCTAAGAGTTTATTGTCAGGAACGACCCTTTCTGGACAAGTGAAGTCGATCATTTAACACCTTTGCTTTATACATCAGGTTCAAGAGCATTTGGGCAAAACAAGAAAGAACATCAAATAATAGAAGAGTCACTGGATTGGATTTTAACGCCAATGGTGCAGGGTGATGGCTTCTCAGGCTAACCAATCATGTCACAGATGAGGAAATGTGTGGCTAAGTCCACAAGTCACACTAACAGCACGTGTGGGTCCAGATACTGGAGTCTTGGACAATTGAATTTTGTGTTTCCCTGACATTTGGAGTAGTAATCTCTTCGGAGCCTGGTAGTCTCTTCAGAGCCTGGTATCTTCCATTTGCCTGTTGGTTCAAAACCTCAAGAATTTGCCTTATGAAATCTGAAACTGGCCCCCTACACAGAAGGCAAGGAGAGACTGAAGAAAGAGGCAAATCACTCAGATTGGTGAGTGGCAGGTTTAATAAGCAAGGGAACTTACATTATAGGCTTGTGTTGGGTGGCTGCAAGATGAGTAGATCTCTGCACCCACCTACCAGAATCTTAAAAGTTTATATAGAGACCTTAACGGGGTTCAGACACATACTCAGTCCAGATGGGCTCAAAAACTCATTGGTCTCTCAAGGCTTCATTTATGAAAAAAGGCTCCCACTGTGGGAACAGAGGGAAGAATGTATATTTCAAGGACAGGGGAGGGGGTGAGGGATTGTCTGGGTCCAGCTTGAGGGTCAACCTGTGGTCACATCCTCTTAAAGATCTCCTACAGCATTACCTTCAAGCTATTTTTGTTACCACACAAGGGTGCAACCACAGGGGTTGAGAAGGGCAAGCCTCGGCCACTCTATGAAGAGCCTGTAAACAGATCTGAGTCCCTTGCCTCCTGTGTTCTGAGCACTGAAATAAGAGTCAGCAAATTGAGGAATAAATTGGCATTTGCTTAGTAGAGATTATATTTCTTTCCTCAGTTTCCTCAAGTGTCAAATGAATGGATAGTAGCAGATAATCTCCAAGGGTTCTTTTAACCCAAACTGTAGATAAACCTATAAAAATCTTGTGAGTCCAGAAAAGATCTTCACTGTTACAGATGGTGGACCAATAAGCATCTCTGAAATATTTTAGTGAAAATGGGTCTTTAGTTGCATCCTGTGGAGAAAATAATTGTCAAACTCTTACAAACATTTGTTGGAATTTTATTGATACATAGGTATCAACACAATCAGTTCAGATGCACTGTAAGAATAAGAAATGACACATCCCTCTAGGTTTAACTTTTTAAGCTTTATTCTGTGAAGGAGACAATGGCAGTTTACTTATTTTGCAGTTATCGTAGGTGGAAAGCTGTCAATAAAATCCTGTGCTTTCCCCAGTGGTTATGCAATCCTAATAATTAAATCTACACTCTGCTAAATAACAGCAGATTCAAAGTCTAGCAATTTACATGGAAGAAAACAGATGTCATTCTGGTATAATCTCTTCCCTTTCACCATGAATGCTGTGAACGCTGCACACCCTACAGTGATTAATCTATCAAAATACTCTACTCCATTTACTCCATTTTATTACATCCTGTGTCACAGGAGATAGAGCAGCTGTTTCTGTATAGAAAGCAAAGAACTGGTACAAAATAAAGCATTATCTGAATAGGTGCAGCAAACCAATGTTCCTGAATTATTAGAAAAGGGAGATCAAGTGCCTACAATGGAGCGATTTTTCAGAAGCTCCAGTGGAACTACTGTCTCAATCAACAGCATAAGTGGTGAGTGATGTGAAACATACAATGCATAGTGCATTCTCCCTTCACAGAAAAATACTGAAGTTCAAAACTCAAGTTCATATCCTTTGTTAAACACAGCAATTTGATATGAAGAGTAGGTTCTTTCCAGATTAAGTTGCCATGAAAAAAACCCCTACCTTAAGGGGAAAAACTGCATGTGAGATTATCCCAAATTCTGGAAAATCTCATTGAGAGGTTTAAATAGAAAAAAAGTAGGGTTTATTATTCAAGTGAAATTTATTTAGTTATGAAAAGTGTTACAAAGAGAATATTAAAAAATTTTTGGGATGAGTTGTCAAGTGGATTTTCATCCATTGCAATGAGATATATGAAGGATAAAAGGTGGAGAAGTTTTAACAATTATATGTATTTTAATTGCATTTTTGGAGGAAAAAACATATTTCACTAGATGAGCAACTCAGACTTTTGTGGACTTAAGAATCCCTTGGCATGCTAAAACCCCCACAGAGTGATTAAGTGAGTCTAGGATAAAGTTCAGGAATCTGAAATTTTAAGATGCCTGCTGGTTAATTCTGATGCAGGTTGTCCTAGGACTATTCTGAGAAACACCATCTAGATAACTGTGAAGATAAACATTTATTTGTACTATGTATCATATACATAGTAGGCACTCATGTATGTTTGCTCAATACATGGACCAAGTAAGAACTATATCCTTGGAACTAGACATCTGTGTTTAGATCTGTTTTTCCTTTCTAGCTTTTTCATTTGGGGCTGAATCTTTATATTCTCTCAACTTTGGTTTCCATATCTGTAAGATGAATACACACTATTACCTTCCAGGGTTGTTTGGAGGGTTTATGATTAATAAACTCCTGGAAATATTTGTCTACACTTGCTGCCTTCAACTCCTTACCTCTCATTCTCTCTTAACTCACCCATATCAGACTGTCCCCACCACACCATCAAAACTGCTTTTGTTGGGGTCACACATGACCTCCACATTGCTGAATCCAATGGTCAGGTCACAGTCTTCATCTTACTTGACCTACTAACAGAATTTATACAATTGCTTGTGCCTTCCTCTTCAATAGAATTTCTTCACATATGTTCTAAGAATCACATTTTCATGGTTTTTCTAGTACTTCACTTTTTGTTCCTTCTTAGTGAAGGGGTGCTTTTTGCTTTGATCTGTCCTTCTCTTGTTCCTGATCTATCAGTGTTGGAGGGCTTTAGGGCTCAGTCCTTGGTTATCTTCTTTGTCTATATTCACTCTGTGGCAGTAGATACCACATCTGATGACTATCAAATTTGTATCTGTTAAATATACCAGAATTATATCAGACTGTCGAATCTCCACTTTGATATCTACTAGCCATTTTGAATTTAGCATGCATGACTAAAACTGAATAGCTGATTTCTCCTCCATTCCCCCAAACCTGCTCCACCTATGACCTCTGTCAATGAAAATAATCAATATCCAATCTATAATAACAATAGAAGAGAGTTTTATTTGAGCCAAACTGAGGATGATAGCCTGGGACACACAGATTCAAGAAGTACTTGAGTTGTGTTCCACAAGACTAAAAAATGGGCAGGCTTATAAAGGCAGAAACTGCAAAATTACACAAGTTGGTTTGTCAAGAATTAGGATTGGGACTGGCAAGAAGTAAGGATGCTTGCTAAGCAAGGATTAGTTGGGGTTTGAAATCGTTGCATAATTATAATGGGAGACCTTGAGACCATAACGTTGCAGCTGGTAGTTGCCAGCAGAATGGCTGGTGGTGTCCTTAAGTTTGATAGAGTTCAGAAAATTCAGGTTTTCAATGATGCAGGAACATGTCTGAAACCATATCCTCAGTGGCCGCCTGGCTCCATTTTGAATGCCTGAACCATAGTTACTCCATTTTGATTTTTTTCAAATGCATTTTTTCTTCAAAGGTTAAAGCAGATGTAAAATGTATGTTTAATATGCCACTAAACAGGCTGTTCTAGTTAGCACGAAGTTTAAGTTAAATCATGTATAAGCCAGAATGACCTCACCATACCTCAATATGTGAAAATTTCTTTCATCATCTTCTTAATTTCAGCTGATGACAAATTTACCTTTCAAACTGCTGACAGAAAACCTGTCTTGCTTGATGCCTCTCTTTATCTCATACTCCAAATTCAATCCATCAGAAAATACTTATGGCTCTTCCATTTCTCACTACCTCCACTGTTATCATTGTGACATGAGCTACCATGATCTTTTGCCTGAAATACTGCAAAAACCTGACTAATTTTCCTGCTTCCACCTTTGCTTCCCTACAATCTATTCTTTACAAAGCGACCAGAATCCTTTTAAAATGTGAGTCTGATTATATTATTCCTCTGCTTGAAACCATTTAGTGGCTTCCCATCTCACTTAGGGAAAAAGCCAAGTTCTCACCATGATCTCCCAGGCTGTATGACATGGTCCATTTCACCTCTAACCTTATCGCCCCATCTGTACACCCCTCCATCTAAACTGGCTTCTTTGCTGTTTCTGGAACTAATATGACTGCACTGACTATTCCATCTATCTGGAACACTCTTTCTCCAGGTATTTTTATGGCTTTCTCCATAACCTTCTTCAAGTCTTTGCTCAAAAGTGAAACCTCCCCTGACCACCCTACTTAAAACTATAACCTCTACCTTCTCCCTGACTTGCCTTATCTCCTTCCCCATTTTATTTTTATATATAGCATGTATCACTTTCTATACTATATACTTTACTCTTTATTTCTATTATTGTTTGATTCTAGAAACCGAAATAGTCTTTGTAAAATAAAGACAATTCAAAAATAATTCCATCAATGTATAACCAATGTATTTCTTTCTTCAAATTGATCATAATAGGTGGCATGTAGAAAGGGATTACAATGTGCTAAGCATTGTGCTTTATATATACTACCTTGTTTAGTACTTATAAATGATCATGAAGAAATTATTGTAATTATTATTATCTCTATTTTGCAGGTGAGGAACATAATGAATAGAGAGGTAAAGTGAATTGTTCAAGGTCACACAGCTATTAAGCTTTGATACTGGGGCTCAAGAGCAGGGAGCCTTCTCCAGCCTCTGCTTTGACAATGCCCTGGGTAAATAACAACTTGGAGTCACACAGTCAATCAGTGAATGGTTGTGTTCAGAATATTGGTGGCTTGATGGCTTAAAATTACTTTTAAATAGATACAGTCAGTCCTTTTCACTTTTCAGACAATCTTTACTACCCCCCCCCCCTTTTCCTCTGTTTCTAATATTTATCTCTTGGATTGTTAAGTATTTATCACTATTCCTTACATTTTTGACTGCTAGAGGCTAATCAAGTGCATACTCTATATGAGAAAAAATTTTATAATTGTGTGTTATAGGCCTTTGGGTGCTTCCAGCTTAGTCCATTTTCTTTTCTTCTATAGAAATAATAGCTTGGCCTCAAACAACTTTCACGGAGACCCAGATGGTGAATAGTAATTTTAATAGATCCCGTGTTCAATTTTTAAAAGATTTCAGTCTGGTCATTAATGAAAGCCAGGAAATTACTTTACTATAGTGAAGTACTGTCAAAAGACCATTTATAAATTGTAAGGATATTACTTTTTCAATTAAATTTAAGTATGATAATGAATGAAGCGAAAGGTGCACCAGCTCATAATTATAGGAACTTGTATAAACACAAAAATGAGAAAAAGACATGAAGATTATCAAAATACTTATAAGTTCAGTGAGCTGGAGCCTCAAGAGCTCAATGTAAAGGGTCAGTGTAAATGATGGCCATTATATTTTAACCTAGTTTGCTTGGGTTATTTATTTATTTATTTTTTTAAACATCTTTTTTGGAGTATAATTGCTTTACAATGGTGTGTTAGTTTCGGCTTTATATCAAAGTGAATCAGTTATACTTATACATATATCCTCATATCTCCTCCCTCTTGCATCTCCCCCCCACCCTCCCTATCCTACCCCTCTAGGTGGCCACAAAGCACAGAGCTGATCTCCCTGTGCTATGCGGCTGCTTCCCACTAGCTATCTATTTTACGTTTGGTAGTGTATATATGTCCATGCCACTCTCTCACTTTGTCACTTGGGTTATTTTTAATCTTTTGACTTATCCTGTGAAGGTGTATTATCTACTTGAGACCAAATCTTTTATTGAGTTCAAATTCCGATTGAGGTCATCAGTGATTACAGGTGGACTCATAAATAATATTCCCCATATTCTGGGTTGAGATTAGGATATTGAGAGTCCATTAATAATGGTTATATTTTATATTCACTATAGCTAGATAAAAGCAAGGTTAGACTGTCCTGAGGAAGACAGAAAAAAAAAAAAAGTACATGCACTGACTTTGGGATAACCTGGAGAAATTTAACTGAAAAACTATGATCAGAGGTGCTGAAAACAGCAAATAATTTACTATAAACACCATAGACTTCTTCTGATATTCAACTTAACACTTATATATGTAACAATGTTTTAATTTCCAGAAATTATTTTGGAACTTGAAGTCACTTATGTGAACATGTAATTATACTCTGTGGTGTAACATGATATTTTGATGGCTCTTTTTATTGATATATTAATATCTGTAAACTTTTTAGGCAGTTATTTTCTTTTGGCAAATTATTCAATATTGCCTGCAAAATGGAAGCCCTAGTGAACTCCAGAACATGAATTCATAGATAAAACTGGGCTCTAATAAGAGTTGCATATACTACTGTGCAGTAGATAATGTTATTGCCCACCAGGCAATTATTCACCCGTTTCTCCCTTCTAATAGAACCTTAGTTTGGGTATCCACCTCAGTCTTCTAGTTCAGGGAAAGCCGACTCCATTCTAGGGAAGGTGAGCTCTCATTTTTCTAAGCTATTTAACATATAGACTTCCTTTGAAGACTACCAGTGACTCAAGGGTTGATACCTGACTTGTTTTGACCAATCAGATTGTAGGAAAGAACATTTATTCTGCAAGTGTAGGAGAGGGCTTTCCCTTTCTTGTTCAATATGAACAAAGAAACCATGAAGTTCTAATGGCCAAAGATGGCCAACTTGAACTCATGAGAGACAACTTTTAGGATGAAGCTGACATTGAGGATGGTTGAGTAGAGGAACAGAAAGAACCTGGATTCTTGATAACAGAATTGAGCTGATTGAACTGAACAAATAGTACCCATACCTCTGGGTTTCCATTAATGGTAGATAATCAATATCCTAATTGTTTCAACCAGT
Organism: Neophocaena asiaeorientalis asiaeorientalis; assembly: GCF_003031525.2. Taxonomy (NCBI): domain Eukaryota; kingdom Metazoa; phylum Chordata; class Mammalia; order Artiodactyla; family Phocoenidae; genus Neophocaena; species Neophocaena asiaeorientalis. The sequence continues at coordinate 2,077,691 of NW_020174793.1, forward strand.
TTGAGGTTATACTTCATGCTATATGCAACTTGTCTTAGCTTGGGCTACTATAACAGAACACTGCAGACTGGGAGGTTTAAACAACAAATATTTATTTCTCACAGTTCTGGAGGCTGGGAAATCCAAGATCAAGATGCTGGCAGATTTGGCTCTTTAGGAGTAGGGCCCTCTTTTTGGCTTGTGGATGGCTGTCTTCTTACTGTATCCTCACATGGTGGAAGAGGAAGCTTGGCTGTCTATCATCCCATCATAGGGGATCCATTCTTCATTATTTAAACCTAATTACCTCCCAGAGGCCACCTACTAACAGCGTCACACTGTGGGTTAATGTTTTAGCATATGAATTTTGGAGGCATGCATTCAATATGTCACATTCTGTCCTACCCCCCCAAAATTCATGTCCTTCTCACATACAAAGTATATTCATTCCACCTCAACAGCTCTAAAAGTCTAAATTTGTTCCATCATCAACTCTAAAGTCCAAAGTGTCACACAAACAGAGTCATCCCTCCATATCCAAGTGTATTGGTTCCAGGACACCCCTCAAATAGCAAAATCCAAGTCCCTTATATAAAATGGTGTAGTGTTGGTATATATCCTACACATATATACTTTAAATCATCTCTAGATTACTTATAATACCTAATACAATGTAAATGCTATGTAAAAAGTTGTAAATACTGTGTAAATGGTGTGTAAATAATTGCTGGCACACAGTAAATTGAAGTTTTGCATTTTGAAGATTTCTGCAAAGTGTTCTTTGAATATTTTTGATCTTCAGTTGGTTAAATCTGTGGACACAGAACCCATAGATGCAGAGGGCTGATTGTATATCTAAATCAGATACGAGTGAGACTCCAGGGTTAATTCATCTTGGGGGAAAATTCCTCTCCAGCCTATGAAACTGGGTAAATTATGCACTTCAAAAATACAATGCATTCAAAATACAATGATGGGAAAGGAATAGAATAGACTTTATTATTCCAAAAAGGAGAAATCAGAAGGAGGAAAAGGGTGATAGATCCCAAGAGAGGCTAAAACCTAGCAATGCAAATACTAGTAGATCTTTTTTTATTTTTTTATAATAACTTTTTTAAAACATCTTTATTGGAGTATAATTGCTTTACAATGGTGTGTTAGTTTCTGCTGTATAACAAAGTGAATCAGCTATACATATACATATGTTCCCATATCTCTTCCCTCTTGCGTCTCCCTCCCTCCCACTCTCCCTATCCCACCCCTCTAGGGGGCCACAAAGCACAGAGCTGATCTCCCTGTGCTATGCAGTTGCTTCCCACTAGCTATCTATTTTACATTTGGTAGTGTATGTATGTCCATGCCACTCTCTCACTTCATCCCAGCTTACCCTTCCCCCTCCCCATGTCCTTAAGTCCATTCTCTAATTCTGTGTCTTTATTCCTGTCCTGTCCCTGGGTTCTTCTAACAAATATATATGGAACCATTAGATCTTAAGGCTGGAGAACAATCATCTTGGGTTCAATGCTCTGCCTTAGGGACCTGCTGAGGTGGCCTGGTGAGGGTCATGCATCCAGGACTCTGCTGGGCTGGGGTTAAGCCTACAAAGCTTCAGGCAGTCCAACCTTCACAGTTCCAGGGTGGCTGCCTTCTGACCTGTTGAAATTGTGGTGATGTCTCTACCCTTAGAAACCCAGGAGAGAGTACTGATAAGCTTTGGGCTGCTTTTGGGGTTTCTTCCAGTGTTTTGAAGAATAGTGCATGTTTGAAGTTGAACTGCTCTCTGATCTTGTCCTTTAGGATCTAAGAAATCTGACAGCTTTCCTTTATGCTCTACACTGAATATTTGTATCTCCCCAAAATTCATATATTGAAACTTAATCCCCAATGTGATTGTATATTTGGAGGTGAAGCCTTTGGGAGGTAATTAAGTCATGATGGTGGAGCCCTCATGCTGAGATTAGTGTCCTTATAAAAGAGACCTCACAGAGGGCTCCCTCACCCCTTCTGCCATATGAGATTACAGTAAAAAGACAGCTGTCTGTGAATGAGGAAGTTGGCCTTCACCAGACACTGAATGTGCCAGTGACTTGATCTTAAACTTCCTAGCCTCTAGAACCATGAGAAATAAATTTGTGTTGTTTATAAGGCATCCAGTCTATGGTATTCTGTTCTAGCAGCCCAAACTGATTAGGACACTTTATTTTGTCCTATTTACATTCCCTGCAGTTCAAATTGGCAGGGTTTCCACTGGAGTGGCTGATTAGGTCTGTGGTTCATACCCATACTAAACTTTATATCTAATGGTTGTTCAGCCACATTCTTGATATTCTCTGCAATATGGATAGTCTGAGAATTTTCCAAATCTTTATGTACTGGTCCTTTTCGCTTAACAATTCCTTATTAAATTCATTTCTGCATTCTCACATTTTACTGTGAGCGGTCAGGAGGAAATAAACTACTCCTTTAAGACTTTGCTTGAAATCTCCTCAGATAAATTATATTTTTCATCACTCAAAAGTTCTGCCTCTTCTATCTGACTTACTTCATTCAGTGTGACAGTCTGTAGGTCCATCCATGTTGCTGCAAATGGCATTATTTTATTCTTTTTTATGGCTGAATAATATTCCATTTTATATATGTACCACATATTCTTTTTGCTTATATGTAGAATCTAAAAAAATGGTACAAATGAACTTATTTACAAAATAGAAATAGAGTCACAGATATAAAAAACAAACTTATAGTTCCAGGGTGGGGGATGAGAGGGAAAAATTGGGAGATTGGGATTGACATATACATACTACTATAAATAAAATAGATAACTAATAAGAACCTACTGTATAGAACAGAGAACTCTGCCCAGTACTCTGTAATGACCTATATGGGAGAAGAATCTAAAAAAGAGTGGATATGTATATTTGTGTAACTGATTCACTTTGTTGTATAGCAGAAACTAACACAACATTGTAAAGCAACTATACTCTAATAAAAATTAATTTTAAAAAGTTCTGCCTTCAGTGAAACACTGGAACATGAATACAATTCAGCCAAGTTGTTTGCCACTTTGGAACAAGGATTGCCTTCCCTTCATTGTCAAATAACATGTTCCTCATTTCCTTCTGAGACTTTACCAGAATGGCTTTTTACCATATTTCTCCCAACATTTTATTCATGATTATTTATGTATGCCCTAAGAAGATGGAAGGTTTCTCTACAGCTCTGCTCTTTTCTTAGCTCTCTCCAGAATCACCTTCAGCAGTCCCTTGACAGCAATCTCTACATTTTCTAGTATGTCTCTCAAAACTCTTTCAGCGTCTACCCACCACAAATTCTAAAGCCACTTTTACATTTATAGATATTTGTTACAGCACCACCCTACTTCTTAGTTCCAGTTTCTATCTTATTCTGCTTGGGCTGCGAGAACAAAATACTATAGACTGGGGACCTTAACCAACAGGCATTTTTTCCTCACAATTCTGGAGACTGGAAGCCTGAGATCAGGGTGCCAGCAAGGTTGGGTTCTGATGAAGACTTTCTTTTTATCTTTCAGATACCACCTTCATCCTCTGTGCTCACATGGCCTTTCCTCTGTGTGTTCACATGGGGAGGGGAGAGAAAGAGAGAGAGAGCGAGCAATCTTTTTATAAGGATACTAATCTTATCAGGAAAGCTCCATCCTCATGACCTCATCTAAACCTAATTACCTCCCAAAGGCCCTATCTCCCAATATCATCACGTTGGGGTGTAGGGCTTCCAACATATGAATTTTGGAAGGACACATATATTCAGTCTATAACACAGCTAAAACATCCTGTTACATAATAAAACTTATTTGTGAAAGTTGTAATTAATATTCCCCTGGCCAACAGAGATACATTTATAGTTGGTTTAGATTCTTATTCTGCAGTTTATTGTAGCTCAAAGTCTTCCCTCTAGATTTCTTCAAATATCCAGAGGCCTAATATTGTTGCCTTTTTTGGCTAAAAAAGACTTCTGGTTAAGTAAATGCATAATGCTTATCACACCATATTGATCCACATGTGGAAAGTTATGCCTCTTTTTTTTTTTTTTTTTTTTTTTTTTTGTGGTACGCGGGCCTCTCACTGTTGTGGCCTCTCCCGTCGCGGAGCACAGGCTCCGGACGCGCAGGCTCAGCGGCCATGGCTCACGGGCCCAGCCGCTCTGCGGCATGTGGGATCTTCCCGGACGGGGACACGAACCCGCGTCCCCTGCATCGGCAGGCGGACTCTCAACCACTGTGCCACCAGGGAAGCCCAAGTTATGCCTCTTTGAGCTTTCCCCAAAAGAATTCTTTCATCCCAAGTATTCATGAGCAATATAGATTTTAATAAAGCTTTAATAACAGGGATGGAGAAGGAGGTTACATTCCAGCAATGGAAACAAGTTTAATACATATTTTACAGTTTTTGACAAGTAGTATTTGTTCTTGGGAGATGTATGGTAAATAAGTGCAGGTATATGGTTTGAGTGCATGTGAGTGTGTGAGTGTGTATGTGTTTGTGTGTGAACATATGTAAATATGTAATGCTTGGTCCAATAGTTACCCACTAGAAAAAATCTGGCAGATTAAACAAGTTCATATGCAGTTCACTAATAGAGAGCTTGAGAATGTGACCTGATTTGGAAGGTGTCTTAGCTTGGGCTGTCATACAAAATACCACAAACTGGGTGGCTTAAACAACAGACATTTCTTACAGTTCTGAAAGCTGGGAAGTCTAAGATCAAGGTGCAAGCTGATTCAATTGTTGGCAAGAGCTCTTTTCCTGGCTTGTAGACAGCCACCTTCTCACTGTGTCTTCACATGGTAGAGAGAGGGAGCTCTGGTCTCTCTTTCTCTTCTTACAAGGACACTAATCCCATTCTGGTGGCCCCTCTGCATGACCTCATCCAAATCCAATCACCTCCCAAAGGCCTAGCCTCCAAATACCATCACAGTGGGGATTAGGGCTTTAATATAATGAGTTTGGGGCAGACACAAATGTTCAGTCCATAACAGAGGTCTTATGATTTGCTTTGAGACTTGGAGTTCCAAAGCTACCCATCATTCTACATGACCTGAGATGTCATGGCTATCATCAATGATCCTGTTGCAAAGCCCTCCACACCCCCACATTAGTACATACTGCATTAAAAAGGCTTAGAGAAGTGTTCTGTACAGGTGTAAAGGAAGGGGACAGGGAATGCATCCTGGAGCAAGATCAATCCTTGTTTGCAAGGAATGAACTTTCCTAGAAGGTGGAGGAATCTCTGCATGGGAGTGTTTAGATGAAGGAAAAACTTGGGAGTGAAGCAAAAAGCTAGGAGTAGGAAATACTTTATATCTTTATAAGCTTGCCTAGTGGTTTTGTGGAGAATAAAAGGGCAGAGTGCTACACACTGACCTCTAGCCAGCACTTGCAGAGGAAGTTGTGTCCAAATAGGAGTCAGGGTCCAAGAGCTCCAAATAAAGAGCAGCAGTAGATGAGTGGTGGTCCATGGCCAAGTCAAGAGAAATTCTGTCCCAGAGGAGCTTATGAGTGGACACTTTGGGAGACACTTAAGAGAAGCTTCACTTTTCAGAGTATTTTAGAGGAGGTTGACCCTTGAAGTGGGAAGTGAAGGTAGAGATGGACATCAATGCTTGTGTTACATTTATATGTCACTAGGTATGACAGGGTTCCCTTGTATTTTTATTCTTGAAGGAAAGAATCTTTGCTACCACACATAGGGTAATTTTTACTGGGATAAACATTCAGCGTCTTCTTTGTACCCGTCAAAGAAAGGAGGGTGTACTTCAAGTCACTGCAACCTTTCCTTGGAAAATTTCACATGCAAATCCTTTCCTTGGAAAATTTCACATGTCTTCACAGGAGAGATTTCAAACTTGAGTGCCACCTGGGCTGTGCTGAGAAGCATACTGAAGATCTCTCCACTAGATCAGAGTTTGCAAACCTTTTTAGAAAAGGGCCAAATAGTAAATATTTTAGGCATTGCGAGCTATCCAGTCTTCACTGCAACTCTACTCAACTCTGCCAATGTAGCAGGAAGCAGCCATAGATAATACCTAAGTAAAAGACTATTGCTGCATTCCAACAAAACTCTATTTATGGACACTGATATCTGAATTTCATGTAGTTTTCATGTCACATAACATTTTCCTTAAATTTTTTTCAACTATTTAAAAATGTAAAAAATATTTTTAGCTTGTGAGCCACACAAAAAAGGTGGTGGGCTGGATTTGGCCTGCAGACCATAGTTTGCTGACTCCTGCACTAGACCTAGCAGGGGAGAGAGGGCATCTACCTCTCTCCTGTGAACAAGGGTGAGTGCTAGTCTCTTAATACCAGTTCAGCCTCTTCACCTTTGAGAGCAGGTTCTCTTAATTAAATCACCTGTAGGGTACATCCATCTCACAAAAATAAGGATTAATTTTCTTCTGAGAAAATGCAGGCTTGTCTGGGTGTGAGGAAAGGACATTTTTCCTATCAGCTTGGGTTTTTGTGTTTTGTCCCCTGTGAAAAACAGACTGCCCCATTATTATGCTGAGAAGCATTTTGCTCTTCCTCGCCAGACCTGAATCTTGGCTGAATCACAAGAACACCCACGCTGGTTGTCAATGACTATTCTTTTTGGTGCCAGGAAGAATGGTGCCAGCTATGATTAAATTATTTTGATTCTAGGCCTCCCAAATGATGGGGACAACAAGGGGTGATTTTTGCCAATTCATCCCACCACATATATAAAATTGTTTTTAACAAAATAGCCTTATTTTGAACATGTTGCTTTGTAGTCTGTTTAAGGAAAAAAAAAATTTTGACAGCATAACTGACATGTTCCCATATTATTAATAACATTATTTTAAATGGCCATGCACTGTTTTATCATAAACTGCAAAGAATTTGACCAAATTCTTCATTGTTGTCTTTTAAGTAGTTGCCAGTCTTAATATTATAAAAAATTGTGTAATGCAATTCCTTTTAGATAAATTTTTGTGTAGCTTCATGGTTATTTTTTTTTAGGATAAATTCCCAGGAATGGAATTACTTGAGTAAGCGTTGAAGGCTTTTGATAAGAATCACAAAAATTCTCTCTAAAAACAGTTATCTCTATCAATTTGTAGTCCCATCAGCAATACATGAAAGTTTCAATTTCTATGTACACTTGCCAATAAAAATTTAATTTCTTAGGAAAGCACAAAGATTTAAATGAAACTTTCTATTTATGTATATATCTTTCCCAATATTGTGAATATTAATGGGACAGGAACACTGTCTTCTTCGTTGCTTATTCTCATTTCCTAGCACAGTGCCTAGCATATAGTAGATATTCAATAAATACAGGTTGAATGAAAAAACAAGAGAAATAGACAATATTGAAAATACCTAGAGACGTACTTTATATATTTTCCTCAGTTTTTCAGAGTGGTTAATTTGTTACAAAATATGATCTGATTAATTTTATGAGATCTGCTTTTCCAAAGCTATGCTTACTAGAGCCCTTTTTTCTAAATATGTCTTAAAATGTAGGAGAAAAACAAAATGATTAGAGTATAATATAGTTTTGAATCTCTGATTTTGATATTTAGAGAAAACCTTTTGTTTCTATGAACTTTATGCTGCTGATAACCTCTCTCTTTCTGTCTCTCTGTTTAAAATCCAATTATTATTCATTGGATCAGGGATATACATCTTTAATTTGGAGTGTGTGTATATCCAAAGACTTTAAAACATTTGCATTTTTTGGATACTTACACAGGTTGGATAGCAGCAAAAATAAATGAACTTGGACAAGCAATAATGGAAATACTCTTGTTGATTGAGTGCAATTAGGATTTTGCTTTCATAATAGTAGTTGCAGCTGTGCATTCAATTGAAGAAATGCCTGCAAGGGCAAGATTCTCTCTTTAGATTGATACCCTACTGCTACTTGATTGTCTTAGTTGACTTATAGACCCTGTAGTGTTGAGTAAAATAATTGTCTATTTACACAGACAAAGTAATTTCTGACTCCAAGGTCACTTGCAGTTTACAAGAAAATTTTTGAAATTTTATAGAAACAGCACTCAGATGAGAGCCATGGGAAAGAATTACAGATTCTCTAGACGGAATACTTTCAGGTGGCCCTCCACCTCCATTATGAGTTTTGTAGACTTAAAATGTTTGCTAAGGAAGGCATCGTTGTTTTATTCACTGATGTATTGCAAGCATAAAAAACAATGCCTGGTCTCTTCTGGTCACAATGGTATAAAATTAGAATCAATCAAAAAAAAATGCTGAAAAATTCACAAACATGTTGAAATTAAACAACACACTCCTGAAAAACCAATGGGTCAAAGAAGAAATCAAAAGTGAAATAAAAAAAATATCTTTAAACAAACAGCAATGGCAACACAACATACCAAACTTATGGTATGCTGTAGAAGCAGTTTTAAGAGGGAAGTTTATAGCTATAAAAGCTTACATTAAAGAAAAAGAAAGATCTGAAACAACCTAACTTCACACCTTGAGGAACTATATAAAATGAACATACTAGCCCAAAGTTAGGAGAAGGAAGGAAATAACAGAGATCAGAGCTGAAATAATGAAATAGAGAACAACAAAAAAAACTAGATAAAAGGAACTAGATAAAATGAACATATTAGCCCAAAGTTAGGAGGAACTAGATAAAATGAACATACTAGCTCAAAGTTAGGAGAAGGAAGGAAATAACAGAGATCAGAGCTGAAATAAATGAAATAGAGAACAACAAAAAAAATTAATGAAACTCAGAGCACTTTTTAAAAAAAATATAAACCAAATTGATAAATATGTATGTAGACTAAGAAAAAAGAGAGAAGACTCTAAATATAATCATAAATAAGTGAGGAACCATTAGAGCTGATACCACAGAAATACAAAGGATCATAAGAGACTACTATAAACAGTTATATGCCAACAAATTGGTTAACCTAGAGGAAGTGGATAAATTCTTAGAAACATCCAACCTACCAAGTCTGAATCAAGACAGAGAAAATCTAAATACCCAATAAACAATAATCAAACACTGCCGAACAAAGAAAGGTTCAGGACCAGATGGTTTCACCAGTGAATTAAAACCAACATTTAAGAAGAATTAAAGTCAATTCTTCTCAAACTCTTCCCAAAAGCTGAACAGAAGGGAAGACTTGGAAACTCATTTTATGAGGTCAGCATCACCCTGATGCCAAAGCCAAAAAAGGACATTATAAGAAAAGAAAATTGCAGGTCAATATCCCTGATGAATATAGAAGCAAAAATTCTTAATACTAACAAACTGAATTCAATAGCACATTAAAAGGATCATACACCATGATCAAATAGGTTTTATCCTTGGGATGCAAGGATGGTTCAATATATGCAAATCATTAATAGAATAAAAGATAAAAATCATACGATCATCTCAAAAGATGCATAAAAAGGATTTGACAAAATACAACCTTCTTTCAGGATGAAAAATTCTCAATAAATTGGGTAAAGAAGGAATGTAACTAAACATAATAAAGGCTATATAAAACAAGGCCACAGCTAACATCATATTCAACAGTAAAATGTTGAATGCTTTTCCTCTAAGATCAGGGACAAGACAAAGATGCCCACACTCACCACCCCTATTCAACATAGTATTGGGAGTTCTAGCCAGAGCAATTTGGCAAAAAAGACATCCAGGGCTTCCTTGGTGGCGCAGTGGTTGAGAGTCCGCCTGCCGATGCAGGGGACACGGGTTCGTACCCTGGTCCGGGAAGATCCCACATGCTGCGGAGCGGCTGGGCCCGTGAGCCATGGCCGCTGAGCCTGCGCCTCTGGAGCCTGTGCTCCTCAACGGGAGAGGCCACAACAGTGAGAGGCCTGCGTACCACACACACAAAAAAAGACATCGAAATTGGAAAAGAAGAAGTAAAATTGCCTGTGTTGGCAGATGCTACAATTTTATATATAGAAAACCCTAAAGAGTCCACCGAAAACTGTTAGAACTAATCAACAAATTCATGAAAGTTGCAAGGTACAAAATCAACATATATAAATCAGTATCATTTCTATACACTAGCAATGAAATATCTGAAAAAGAAATAAAGAAAACAATCCTATTCCCAATAGCACAAAAAGCAATAAATTTAACCAAGAAGGTGAAAGAACTACACTGACAACTATAGGACATTGTTGAAAGAAATGGAAGAAGACACAAATAAATGGAAAGATATCTGTGTTCATGAATTGGAAGAATGTATATTGTTAAAATATCCATATTACTCAAAGTCATCTGTAAATGTAATGCAATCCCTATCAAAATCACAATGGCATTTTTCACAGAAATAGAAAAAACAATCCTAAATTTGCATGACACTGCAAAAGACCCCAAATAGCCAGAGCAATTTTTGGAAAGAAGAACAAAGTGAGATGCATCACACTTCCTGCTTTCAAACTGAACTACAACGCAGTAGTGTTCAAAACAGTATGGTACTGGCATGAAAATAGATACACATGAATAGAATAAAATCGAGAGCATAGAAATAAATCCTTGCATATATGGTCAATTAATATTTGACAAGGGTCAAGAATACTCAATGGGGAATGGATAATATTTTTGATAAATCATGCTGGGAAAATTTGATATCCACATAGGAAGATGTTGGTCAAAGGGTACAAACCTCCAATTATAAGATTAGCAAGTTTTTGGGACTCTATGTATAGCATGGTGATTATAGTAAAAAATACCATATTATATCCTTGAAAGTTGCTAAAAGAGTTGATATTAAATGTTCTCATCAAAAAAGAAATGATAATTATGTGAAGCGATGGAGGTGTTAGCTAATAGTATGGTTATAATCATTTTGCAATATATATCAAATCAAGGTATTGTATACCTTAAACCTATACAATGTTATATCTCATTATATCTCAACAATAATAATAAAAAGAATAGGCCTGGCACATATCAAAACTCAAATATTTGTTGACTGAAGAGGAGTCCCATGTGATTTGCCTTCTTTAATCTGCCAATCAGTAAATATTTCCTGGACATTTACAAAATACTTGCTGCTATAGATTTACACAATTTCTGTTTCAAGGAGCTTCTAGTCTAATTGGAGAGACAAAAACCTAGCACACATGAAAGTTTATTATTTGAAATTATATCAGTATCTTAGAAGCCACAAATAATCATCTTTACAATCAAAACAAAGGAGTGGGTTTTAATCCCCCCGGCCCCCTTCCCCCAAGAAATCACTTAAAAATACAAAGTAAAAATTCTGTGGTAATGAGTGTCTGGGATTCCTTCCTTCAATTTTCTTCCCCCTCATTTCCTATTTCATACTGCCGCAACTGATTCTCATATGTCTTTCCTTAGATTTCAATCTTTCAATAGCTGCCAGGCACTACAGGACACAAATCAAATTCCATAGCATGGCTGTGATAGACCAATGATGGTCACAAAAGCTTTGGCATCTCTCTTTTAGAGAGGTGGGGGTCTATGTCTCTTCCCCTTGAATCTGGGCAGGATTCATAACTGCTTTGACAAATAGAGATGGCAGAAGTGATGCTTTGCCAGTTTATAGGCCGAGGCCCTAAGAGATTGCCAGTTTCTGCTTCTTGTCTTTTGGAGCACCCACTCTTGGCACCTGAGCTGCAGGAGTTTAAACTATCTTGTTGTAGACAGTATGTGGAAAAACTATAAAACAAGCAAGAGAGGGAAAGTGGCCCAACAGAGCCTTGATTTCCATCCTTCCTCACCAAGGCAACAGATATATAAAAGAAGCTGCCTTGGATTCTCTATTCCAGCCCAGCTACCAGCTGAATGTTACAAAGTGACCTCATTCAACACCACATGGAACAGGAGAATCAACCAGCTGAGGCTGGCCCATTTTGTAACTTACAGATTGTGAACATTATGAAATGACTTTGTTTTTAAGCCATCAAGTTTGGAGGGGCTAGTTACACAGAAATAGATGGCCATAACAATAGCTTATCAAGTTTCTTATAAATTAACACCAGTCTCTTTCTTCATCACATTTTCCTCTACTTTAAAAAAAAATTAATAGGCTTTATTAATCTTTTGAGCAGTTTTTGGTTAACAAAAAAAATTGAGCTAAAAATACAGGAAGCTCCCATACATCCCTTACCCCCTACCAATTTCCCTATTTTTAATATGTTGCATTTATGTGGTATATTTGTTACAACTGATGAGCCAATATTGTTACATTATTATTAAGTAAATTCCATAGTTTACATTAGGGTTCACTCTTTGTGTTGTACAGTCTATGGGTTTTGACTAATGTATAATGGCATGTATCCACCATTACTGTGTTATACCGAATAATAGTTTCATTGCTCTAAAAGCCCCTGTGATCACGCTTCCTAGAACCCCTGTCAATCACTGATATTTTTATTGTCTCTATAGTTTTGCCTTTTCTAGAATGTCATACAGTTGGAATAATACAGTATGTAACTTTTTAGATTGGCTTCTTTCACTTAGAAATATGTATTTAAAGTTTTTCCATGTCTTTTTGTGGCTTATTCATTCTTTTTTATCATCCATATAATATTCCAGTGTATGGTTATACCACCATTTGTTTACCCATTTCCTTTTAGAAGGATGTCTCGATTGGTTCTAAGTTTTGGCAATTATGAATAAAGTTGCTATAAACATTCACACATAGGTTTTTATGTGAATGTAAGTTTTCAACTCATTTGGATAAATACCAAGGAGAATGATTGCTGGATCATATGGTAAGATTATGTTTAGTTTTGTAAGAAACTGCTCTACTGTCTCCCAAAATGGCTGTATCATTTTGCCTTTCCACCAGCAATTAATGAGAGTTCCTGTTGCTTTTCATCCTCACAAACATTTGGTGTTGTCAGTGTTCTGGATTTTGGCTATTCTAATAGGTGTGTAGTGGTATCTCATTGTTGTTTCAATTTGAATTCTCTAATGATGTTGAATATCTTTTTCATATGTTTATTTGTTCTCTATATATCTTTTTGGTGAGGTGTCTTTTCAGATATTTTGCCCATTTTTAAATTGGGTTGCTTGTTTTCTTAATGTTGAATTTTGAGCATTCTTTGTATATTTTAAATACCAATTCTTTAGTTGAAATTTATGTGTTTTGCAAAGATTTTATCCTATTTCCCTCCATTTTTAACCTTCATATTCCTTCAAACACACATCTGGTATGTTCAAATCACAAAAAAAATGACTTGTTTCCTCTGCATACCATGCTCTCTCTTATTTTCATATCTTTGCACAGGCTATTCTGTTATCTGCATTCAAGGCAATGGAAACTTATACTTGAAGTATAAAGAGTATTAGAGGAGTATATCATATCCTGTGTGAAACCGTCATGTATCCCAGGCAGATTTAGTGTCTCAGTTCTCTGTGCACACAAATCACTTTGTGTACACTGCAGTTAAAACACTTAGCACAGGGACTTCCCTGGTGGTGCAGTGGTTAAGAATCCACCTGCCAACTTAGGGGACATGGGTTCGATCCCTGGTCCAGGAAGATCCCACATGAGGCGGAGCAACTAAGCCTGTGTGCCACAACTACTGAGCCTGCACTCTAGAGTCCATGAGTCACAACTACCGAGCCCTCGTGCCACAACTACTGAAGCCCGTGCACTTAGAGCCCGTGCTCTGCAACAAGAGAAGCCACCGCAATGAGAAGCCCACATGCTGCAATGAAGAGTAACACCTGCTCACAGCAATTAGAGAAAGCCTGCACGCAGCAATGAAGACCCAATGCAGCCAAAAATAAAAAAATAAAATAAAGTTATTAAAAACAAAACAAAACAAAATACTTAGCACATTGTATTTTAACTCTGGTTTATGATCCTGTCAACCAAACTGATCATGAGCCTCTCAAGGACAGGGGCCATATCTTTTACATCTTTATACGATTCTCCAGTCGTCCATGTAAAAAAAAATGCATAATAGATACAAATTATATGAAGGAATCCCAGAATAAATCTAGGTGTTGAGGTGTGGGAGGAGAGATCATGAGTTACTCCTCTGAGCATTTCATGATAAAAGTCATAGGCTTTGGGATGGAAGAATTAATAATAACATTTGACTAGAAATGAATGATAAAGTTTTGAAAGACAGTAGAAGCAAATCTATTTGTGGCTTTCATCTTGGGTGCATTCTCTCTCACACTCTTGGGTCCCTAGCTCTGAGGGAAGCCAGCTGCTATGTTGTGAGGCAACTGTGTGAGAGGTCCAGGTGGTGAGGGCTCAAAGCCTGCCAATAACTATGTGAGTGAGCTTGGAAGTAGCTTAATGTGATCATGCTTTCCATACTGTTTACCAACATGTTATTTTCTTTTAACCTTACATTATTGTTCGAGTGAGCTCTTGGTGCCATGGTAGTAATTAAATGCTCTGACTAAAGAGAAGTGAAAAGTGATCTGGTTAGAAATGTTAGGTGGTGTAGGTCACCTCCTGAGAGACTACGTCTAACCAACTCACCAGAGGCCACTCCTTCTGGTAGCTAGCCCCATTTAGGAATTTTTATATTTTAATATTGGTCTACTGGAGGTCATAACTTTTCACTAGATCACTTGCTTTGGTTTAGGCTCAAGGAATAATGGAAAGAGTTCACAATTCAAATACAAAACCAAAAGTTTTAAGTGTGTGGAAAATTTGTTTTATGTTAAAACTGTTCCTTCCTGATATGGAACGATTTATAGTATTTATTATTCCACTTTGCTTGAATATTTATATACTTTACTGCAAAAATATTAATGTGCTTGATTATGAAACTCCCCAAACCCTGTTGGGATGTTACATAATTACAGCAAAAGCATCACATTATATTCCTAATATCTGAGAAAATATGTAAATTCTGAAAAACATCTACTCATAAGTTCTTGGACACTGGATTGTGGACCTTTATTGGCTTCCTTGGGATATCATCTCTCAGATGACAATGCAAGACTGAGAACTAGAATCATAAGAAGATAGAAGGATCCAACTTTCAGGAATAGAAAATGCTTATTTGCTCTCCCACTCCAATTTATCACTCCTATGCTCCAAATGTGGACATACGGATTGCTCATAATAATAATAGGATTTTTAGAACATATGGTGTTGATATTGGCTTCTTCTGAACTGAAGCTGTGCTTAACAGCTGGGGGACCTGGGGAGAGTGAGGTTAAGTTTAGGGCATCATCTAGAAGCAAATTTTGTCATTGGAACAAAACACTGCATGCCTGGAGTCTGTCCTATACTGTTTTTATGTAGTATTTTTCTTCTCTTCCTACTTCCAGAAGCAGGAATATGCTACTTGCTAGTTGATCATCCCCAAAGTTAATTCATTATAATTCAAGGAAAATTCCTCACTTTCATGTACTCATGTGGCCCAGGCATTAGAAATGTAATATCACTGCTAATTGGCTGAATGATTAATTCAATTCTTGAAACATTACATCTGAAATAATATCTGGTAAGTTTCTAATTTAATGACTCAGAATCATGGATGGGAAACATTATCAGCTTAATACCTAGTATTTCAAAGAGATACTGAAAAAGAGATGATGACAGAAATTTTTTAAAAGTTATTTCATTTTTTGAACATCTGTTTTCCCATCTATACAATGGTGCAAATATAATTATAATCCTCCTTCAAGTTACTGCAAAGATTAAATGAATTAATATATGTAAGATACTTGGAATAATGTCTTGCACATGTAAATGATGATGAATCTCCTTTCTTACACCTTCCAAACTTGTTAGATTTGTCCTTAGCCTGAATTTCCTTCTACCTTCTCCTTACACCATGGAATGACTCTCCATCATTGCTATTATGGTTACAATAAATAACTCCTTCCCTTTGTCTAACTGAATTTTATCTTGTTAATTTTTTCTTGCTTTAGTTCTGTGTTTCTTATATTTAAATATACTTACCTTGTCTTTTCCAGAGTGTCCTGGATTCAACTTTATTACCAAAAAATATTCCATTTTGATTCTTAGCTCTAATGGTAGAATAAAGGATTTTTATTCTTACTTTTTTAAAATAAAGGGCTTTCATAAAAAGAAACGATATTGAGTTATTTGTAGTGAGGTGGATGGACTTAGAATCTGTCATACAGAGTGAAGTTAGTCAGAAAGAGAAAAACAAATACCATATGCTAACACATATATATAGAATCTAAAAAAAAAAAATGGTTCTGATGACCTAGGGGCAGGACAGGAATAAAGACACAGACATAGAGAATGGACTTGAGGACAAGGGGAGGAGGAAGGGTAAGCTAGGACGAAGTGAGCGAGTAGCATTGACATATATACATTACCAAATGTAAAATAGATAGCTAGTGGGAAACAGCTATATAGCACAGGGAGATCAGCTCGGTGCTTTGTGACCACCTAGAGGGGTGGGATAGGGAGGGTGGGAGGAAGACACAAGAAGGAGGGGATATGGGGATATATGTATACATATAGCTGATCCACTTTGTTATACAGCAGAAACTAACACAACATTGGAAAGCAATTTTACTCCAATAAAGATGTTAAAAAAATAAAGGACTTTATATCATTAGTAAGCAGCAATTTGTCAATAATATTTTTTCAGTAAAAGGACTTTTTGAGGTCCCTGAAGTTATATCTTATTTTGCCAATGGGTAAGGTAATCTCTGACTAGGTAATTACTGGGTTTTTGACCATTTAACTCAGATGACTGCTCCTGATATTTGTATACTAATGTTCTTTCTACAGGGTTGCATATATGTAATCACATGTGATCCTTATGACACAGTAAAGTGGATGTTGTCATCATCTCTACTTTTTGGATGCAGGAACTGAAGAGTGGACAACTGAGTAATTTGTTTAAACTAAGCTGCTAATACATAGAATCTGGAGCCTCCCAGCCTTACGACTCCAAGTCCCGGGTTGTGCATCTCTTTCTCAATTTACTCTTTCTAATAAAGGATGAGTGTTGATAAATACCTATTACTTAAAGCATAAGGAGGTTGTGGTGTACTA
Source organism: Neophocaena asiaeorientalis asiaeorientalis (assembly GCF_003031525.2). Taxonomy (NCBI): domain Eukaryota; kingdom Metazoa; phylum Chordata; class Mammalia; order Artiodactyla; family Phocoenidae; genus Neophocaena; species Neophocaena asiaeorientalis. Next base: position 2,094,654 of record NW_020174793.1, read on the forward strand.
TGTACCTTGGAATAGATTTCTAAATACTTTCCTAATAATCATCTTAAGCAAGTTCCTATATTAGAAAGTTATAGTAATTCCTACCCCATTAAAGCCAACATGGGAGGCAGGAATTTTTTTGGTTTTGAAAAATGAAACCTTCAAGACAACATAAAGCAAGCTGATAAAACACATATCTGATAGCTCTATTCATCAACCTCAGTTGGTGTTCTTTGGAAAACATTTTTTTTTTAATCTGAGGGGAAGAAGAATTTTATTTTTCTTAAAGAATCGTTTTTGGAATTTATACTATTGACTTTTCTTCTAGTCACAAAACAAGTCTAAGAAACATATCATATAACAGAATTTATGTATGTAGATATACTATGGAGTGCTTAGAGGCAAAGCTACCTTAAGATTGTTAACAAGAATTTACAGAACTCCTGCCCTGGGCAACGCCATCTAGTGGTCCAGCCCAACAGTGCGTCATCTGGTGAAATAAGGTAGCTGGCCAATGGAGCATTTCGCTTTATACCCAGCTAGTGTTTTCCTGAGAATGGCTCAAATAAACTACTTTTCCTGTTACCATGTTATAAAATCTTTACTGAAGGACACTCAAAATTCCATTTAGGATGGCACATTGGAAACAGGGAATGAAGGTTTTACCCAATGTAGGGAGACTTGATGTTGTACATATAACCTCGAAATGAACTAATTGAAATGTATAAAACTCACATGCTTTTTGGTGTCACACTGCTGCAATTTTTGCTTACTAAGCTAGCTCCCCAATTCAATTATTAATTCTTTGAGGACAGGTAGTGGGTCTCATTGATCTCTGTATTCACAGAGCCTGGAACAGAGTGAATACTTAGGAAACACTTGTTGAATACATATAGCTAAAAAAAAAAAACTACAGGAGTTGATAAACCTTCTTCTTTTTATTCCTTTTATTTTATTATTAAAAGTGATTGTAGGGGCTTCCCTGGTGGCGCAGTCGTTGAGAATCCGCCTGCCGATGCAGGGGACACGGGTTCGTGTCCCAGTCTGGGAAGATCCCACATGCCATGGAGCGGCTAGGCCTTCGAGCCATGGCTGCTGAGCCTGTGTGTCCGGAGGCTGTGCTCTGCAATGGGAGAGGCCACAACAGTGAGAGGCACACGTACCACAAAAAAAAAAAAAAAAGTGATTGTAATATTACTTCTATGTATAGCAAAGAATTCAAAGTCAGGGTCAGAGGAGAGCAAGGCAAGAGACAGAAATATTGATTTGAGGTATACACAGGATTCTGTTGTGTCATAGAGAAATATTTAACCCAGCTTGGGTGAAAAGGGGTGTGTGTGTGTGTGTATGTGTGTGTGTTTTGCCTCCTGAAGAAAGTGATTCCTGAGATGAGTTTGAAAGGTTATAAAGTCATAGCCAAGTACAGAAGATAAAAAAATATTTCTCATGAAACACAAAGAGGTGTGATATGGCACAATAAATGGGGAGGGGCCCTCTGTCTCATTGAATGCTTGCCTGTGGTTTATCTCCCTCCCCTCTCCTTTATATTATTTTCTAATCTATTTATATATCTTCAAGCCTTTTGTACATACTTTATCTCATTTTCCCAATCTTCCTTAATCTTATAGTTTTATTATCATAATTTATGTTTCTAATCTTTAATTTCCTCTGTTACACTTTACTTTTCATTTTATAGATTTTAGCTTTTAACAATAACCTTATGTCCTTTACTTTTATGGCTTTTGATCTACTAATTCTGTTGACCTTTAATTTCACCTATTTCATTTTATTATTTAAAAATCCTTAATCTCATCTTTATTTGCAATCATGTGCTCATTCTTAATTTTTACCTTCTATTTTTCTCCTAGCCCACTCTTTCAATTTCAGTTTTACTCTTTCCTAACTTTTTAATCTACTACTACTAATATTTTTAAAAATAGTGTTTCTCCTTATCTATCATCATCCTCCTTTTGTTTTGTTTGCTTTCATAATGGCAGCAGGAAACATGGCCACAAAGGTGGCCAAAAGGACGGACCCATTACTGGGAAGGCTGGCAGCTTTCTTGCCAGCTGTGGGGACCCCATCCCAAACCATCCTGCACTTTCTCTCACCTCCACTTTCCTCTGTCCTGTGCATCTTCCTGTTAAATCCAGACATCTCACCTTTCTGCAAGTTATCAGAATGAAGTCCTAAACCTGCTGATGTTCATTCACTAATGACTTCACTTTAAGTGGTTCTTTTACTGTGAACTCAAATGTCTGTGAACACTGTCAGTTTAATATCTCTAAGCGCAAACTTCTCACCTGGCCAGCAGCAAAACTCTCACGTACTATGGGCTGTAGACGTATGCTAAAATGTGAAGCCATATGTTGAGTAGGACAATGGAGTATATACTCTAGGGGTGTGCTCTTTGGGCTTCAGAGAAGGATACCCAGGGTAGAACACAGCTGTGTCAACTGATAGCTATAGAAGGAAGTCTTATATGGTACTGCTTCTGTGCTCTGCATTTGCTCACACTCTAATGCCTTCATGTGTTGGGGGCTGGAGCAGGGAGAGAAATGAAATAAAAGAGAAAACAAATGAACTTTTTTCTACCTACAGGAGTCTTAACTTCTTATGCCTCCCCCAGATTTGTCTTCTTTTTTTATAAAAGGTCTTTTCTTTGTAAAGTCAATTTTCTTTGAATTACTTGAGTCTTAAGATGTTCTAGGTTGAAACTAAACAAAGCCCAAACTGTTATTGGTATTGTGCATCCAAAGTTCAGTAAGTCTAGTCTAAAAAAGTGGTCTATACCTCGTTCCTTGTACAAATTCATATTAATAATATCATCTTTATACTTGTCTACATATTCATATTAATGATAAAATGCTGTTTATACTAATGCTGACATAAGTAATAATCTCATTAAACATGAATAAAGGACAGATATCCAGTCACCAGTGGCTTATCTAAAATACTGTCTGTATTAATTTCCTAGCACTATGGTTACCAATCGTCACAAACTAGGGGGCTTTATTCATTGTCCCACAGCTCATGAAGCCAGAAGTTGAAATTGAGTGCTGGCAAGGTTGGTTCCTTCTGGAAGCTCTAGGAGAGAATCCATTCCATGCCTCTCTTCTAGCTTCTGGTAGCCTCTGATGTTCCTTGTCTCATACAACACAACTCCAGTCTGCTGTGTTCTTACGTGGCCTTCTCGTCTGTGTGTCTCTGTGTCTCAAATCTCCCTCTCCTTTCTCTTATAAGGACACCAGTCATTGTGTTTAGGGTCCACCCTAAATCCAGGATGACCTCATCTCAGGATCCTTAATTATAGTGGCAAAGACCCTTTTACCAAATAAGGCACCTTCACATTTTCCGGGGCTTAATATCTTTTTGAGGGGCCAGTATTCAACTCACTACACTGTCAGTCATAACTTTCTTCACTTTTTCTTTTCTGATGTTCTAAGTAGGGGTGAATAAATGGTGCACAGGATATACTCTCAAATAATATTTCTTAATACTGGTCTAGACAAGGATTTTTATTATAAGGAAGTAAAACCCAAGCAAGTTGGCTTAAATGAAAAAATTTATTGTAGTGAAATGAGAGGCTATTTGATGGACATCTAAGGATAGGAAAGAACCACTAGCCTCAAAGGTACTAGAAATAGAAAGTAAGCAACTGAGGTGCTGCCTTCCCTGTCTCTGGGGATGAATGGTCACTCACTCTTATGCAGTTTCTATCTGCTTTTCTCATGTATGTCTTAGTTGGCTCAGGCTACCATACCGAAATATCACACACGTGGTGGCTTAAACAACAAACATCTATTTCTCACAGTTCTGAACTTTAGAAAGTCCAAGCTCAAGGTACTGGAAGATTCAATTCTTCAGGAAGAGGACTTTCTTTCTGGCTTGCAGATGACCATTTTCTCACTGTATCCTCATACATGGAGATGGGAGGTCTCTACTCTCTTTTCCATCTTAAAATGACACTAATCCCATTATGTAAGGCTGGATAGTATAAAACTCCTAGAGGAAAACATAGATGGAATAATCTTTGATGTAAATTGTAGCATTTTTTGGGATGCTTCTCCTAAAGTAAAAGAAATAAAAGTGAAAATTTAAAAAAAAATGGACCTGATTAAAGTTAAAAGATTTTGCACAGCATAGGAAACCACTGACGAAATGAAAAGACAACCTACGGAATGGGAGAAAATCTTTGCAAATGATTTGACTGATAAGGGATTAATATCCAACATATACCAACAACTCACATAACTCAACATCAAAAAACCAAACAATTCAATTAAAAACTGGCAGAAGAACTGAAGAGACATTTTTTCCAAGGGGAAATGAAGATGGCCAACATGTTAATGGAAAGTTATTCAACATCACTAATCATCAGGGAAAAACAAATCAAAACTACAATGAGATATCACCTCACACCTGTCAGAATGGCTGTCACCAAAAAGGACACAAATAGCAAATGTTGGCAAGGCTGTTGAGAAAAGGGAACCCTCATATGCTGTTGGTAGAAGTGTAATTGGTGCAGTCACTGTGAAAAATGGTATGGAGGTTTCTCAAAAACTGAAAATAGAACTACCATATGACCCAGCAATTCCAGTCTTGTGTATTTATCCAAAGAAAATAAAAACACAAATTAGAAAAGATATATGTACCTCAATGTTCACAGCAGCAATATTTACAATTGTCAAGGTATGGAAGAAACCTAAGTGTCCATTGACAGATGAATAGATAAGGAAGATGTGGTATATATACAGAATGGAATACTACTCAGTCATAAAGAAGAGTGAAATTTTGCATTTGCAGCAACATGAATGGACATAGAGGGCAATATGCTCAGTGAAACAAGTCAGACAGAGAAAGACAAATACTGTGTGATATCACTTATATGTGGAATCTAAACAAATACTGCAAATTAGTGAACATAATGAAAAAGAAACAGACTTAGAGATACAGAGAACAAACTAGTGGTTTCCAGTGGGGAGACAGGGGTGTCCGGGGGAGAGGTAATATAGAAGTCGAGAAGTGGGAGGTACAAAATACTGGGTGTGAGATAGGCTACAAGGATGTATTGCATAACACAGGGAATATAGCCAATATTTTGTAATAACTGTAAATGGAGTGTAACCTTTAAAAATTGTATTAGAAAAAGTAAACAAAATTAATAAACGTTTACCCAACTCATCAAGAAAAAAAAGAGAGGGCCCAAATCAATAAAATTAGAGATGAGAAAGAAGTTAACAATGGACACCACAGAAATACATAGGATCAGAAGAGACTACTATGAACAACTATATGTCAATAAAATGGACAACCTAGAAGAGATGGACAAATTCCTAGAAGTGTACTATGTTCCAAGGCTGAACCAGAAAGAAATAGAAAATATGAATAGATCAATTACCAGTATTGAAATTGAATCAGTAATTTAAAAACTCCCCAAAATTGTCCAGGACCTTCTAGTTCTTCTTACCCCCATTAGTTACAATGGTTTCTTCTGTGTCTCAATATTCTTTAAGGGAAATATGATTGTCCCTATGAATTTTTCAGAATTAGGGCTTCCCTGGTGGCGCAGTGTTTGAGAGTCCGCCTGCTGATGCAGGGGACACAGGTCCGTGCTCCAGCCCTGGAGGGTCCCACATGCCGCGGAGCGGCTGGGCCCATGAGCCATGGCCGCTGAGCCTGTGTGTCCAGAGCTTGTGCTCCGCAACGGGAGAGGACACAGCAGTGGGAGACCTGCATACACACACACACACACACAAATTATACAAACTAAGGATGTTGCCCAGCTTTTTTATGGGCACACTTCAGATTAGATGTTCAATTATGGCATCATAAGCAATGGCTGGGGATATAGGGAGAGGGCAGCATCATGTGTCATGTGGTCAGCTGGACACAGCAGACAATTTGGGTAGGCTTAGCTTTCCTGAGAAAGTGACCAAAGACAGGATATATCCAATACAGTTAGTTTCCAGTTTAAAAAGGATATCAAGCTCAGATCAGAAAACTTGGAAAATGTAACAAATGCAAAGAAAAAAATAAAATTGCCACAGATCCACCTTTTAGTAATAGCTACTACTAAAAATTTAATCACGTACTTTCCATTTTTTTCTATTTGTGCATATTTATATATACTTTAAATATTTTATTATGAAATTTACTACATGCAGAACAGTATATAACATATATGCACAATTAAAGAATAATAATTTAAAGACTACCTGCTACCTTGCTTAAAAAAATAGAATGCTTGCAATATATTTGAAGTTTCCTATTCACTTTTACCCGAATGTACTCCTTCTCCATCCCTCAGAAATAATCATTATCCTGAATTCCATGACAAATACTCCCTTTTTTTGGGTTTTGTTTTTAGTTTAATTGAGATATTATTGACATATAACATGTAAGTTTAAGGTGTACAATGTGATGATTTGATACACACATCTGATACATATATATATTCCCTTATTTTCTTTAGTCTCACCATATTTGTGTGATTACTCAAGGAAAATGTTATTTTGCCTATCTTTGAACTTTCTATCATGGAATATATTATATATAATTTTCTGTTTTTCTCAGTCATCAGAATAATTTTTCATTTTTTATTTTGAAATTCACCAGTACATTTAAAAAAAATCATTAATGTTCATAGGTATACTACAGTTTATTTCTGTTTGCTGCTATAGAGTATTCCATTTCCTTATTTATTTATTCAATCTCTGGTCCATGGTCATTCAAGTATTCCTACTATTTTGCTATTATAAACAATACTGCTAGAAACATCTTGGTACATGTTTCCTGCTTCACATGTTTAAAAGTCTATCAGTATTTCTCAAACATTGTTGGCTATGATCCATAGTAGGAAATACATACTGCAGATTGACTCAGTACAAACATACACACACACACACACACACACACATGCACACCCATACCTAAATACATGTACACGTAAAATGATACTTTAATGAAACAGTTATTACCCTTCTTCCTTGCAACACAAAATCTAATATTTTCTTTTCTAATTTGTCCTGTTCTAGTGAAATCTAGTATATTTTATTTTTTTAAAAAGCTGGTTTTAACTCACTAGATCTGTGTTTTTTTTCAATACTTTAGCACTTATCAGAATCACCTGAAGGGCTTATTAAAACACAAATTGCAGGGAGTTTCTCCAGTTTCTATTCCAGCAGCTCAAGGATTTGCATTTCTAACAAGGATCCAGGTAATGCTAATGCTGCTGATCTGGAGACCACAGAGAAGGAAACACTGAATGAGACTGATTTCACAATTTATTAAGTAACCCACAATCTTCAAGCGTACATATTTTAAAGTGAAATTGCTGGGTCATATTCTAGATACATCTTGACACTAGGTACAGTTAATTTTCAAAGTAGTTGTACCAATAAACTCTCCCATCAGTGCAATATAGGAATTTTCATTGATCCATAATGTCTCAATATTCTTTAAGGGAAATATGATTGTCCCTATGAATTTTTCAGAATTAGGGCTTCCCTGGTGGCGCAGTGTTTGAGAGTCCGCCTGCTGATGCAGGGGACACAGGTCCGTGCTCCAGCCCTGGAGGGTCCCACATGCCGCGGAGCGGCTGGGCCCATGAGCCATGGCCGCTGAGCCTGTGTGTCCAGAGCTTGTGCTCCGCAACGGGAGAGGACACAGCAGTGGGAGACCTGCATACACACACACACACACACAAATTATACAAACTAAGGATGTTGCCCAGCTTTTTTATGGGCACACTTCAGATTAGATGTTCAATTATGGCATCATAAGCAATGGCTGGGGATATAGGGAGAGGGCAGCATCATGTGTCATGTGGTCAGCTGGACACAGCAGACAATTTGGGTAGGCTTAGCTTTCCTGAGAAAGTGACCAAAGACAGGATATATCCAATACAGTTAGTTTCCAGTTTAAAAAGGATATCAAGCTCAGATCAGAAAACTTGGAAAATGTAACAAATGCAAAGAAAAAAATAAAATTGCCACAGATCCACCTTTTAGTAATAGCTACTACTAAAAATTTAATCACGTACTTTCCATTTTTTTCTATTTGTGCATATTTATATATACTTTAAATATTTTATTATGAAATTTACTACATGCAGAACAGTATATAACATATATGCACAATTAAAGAATAATAATTTAAAGACTACCTGCTACCTTGCTTAAAAAAATAGAATGCTTGCAATATATTTGAAGTTTCCTATTCACTTTTACCCGAATGTACTCCTTCTCCATCCCTCAGAAATAATCATTATCCTGAATTCCATGACAAATACTCCCTTTTTTTGGGTTTTGTTTTTAGTTTAATTGAGATATTATTGACATATAACATGTAAGTTTAAGGTGTACAATGTGATGATTTGATACACACATCTGATACATATATATATTCCCTTATTTTCTTTAGTCTCACCATATTTGTGTGATTACTCAAGGAAAATGTTATTTTGCCTATCTTTGAACTTTCTATCATGGAATATATTATATATAATTTTCTGTTTTTCTCAGTCATCAGAATAATTTTTCATTTTTTATTTTGAAATTCACCAGTACATTTAAAAAAAATCATTAATGTTCATAGGTATACTACAGTTTATTTCTGTTTGCTGCTATAGAGTATTCCATTTCCTTATTTATTTATTCAATCTCTGGTCCATGGTCATTCAAGTATTCCTACTATTTTGCTATTATAAACAATACTGCTAGAAACATCTTGGTACATGTTTCCTGCTTCACATGTTTAAAAGTCTATCAGTATTTCTCAAACATTGTTGGCTATGATCCATAGTAGGAAATACATACTGCAGATTGACTCAGTACAAACATACACACACACACACACACACACACACATGCACACCCATACCTAAATACATGTACACGTAAAATGATACTTTAATGAAACAGTTATTACCCTTCTTCCTTGCAACACAAAATCTAATATTTTCTTTTCTAATTTGTCCTGTTCTAGTGAAATCTAGTATATTTTATTTTTTTAAAAAGCTGGTTTTAACTCACTAGATCTGTGTTTTTTTTCAATACTTTAGCACTTATCAGAATCACCTGAAGGGCTTATTAAAACACAAATTGCAGGGAGTTTCTCCAGTTTCTATTCCAGCAGCTCAAGGATTTGCATTTCTAACAAGGATCCAGGTAATGCTAATGCTGCTGATCTGGAGACCACAGAGAAGGAAACACTGAATGAGACTGATTTCACAATTTATTAAGTAACCCACAATCTTCAAGCGTACATATTTTAAAGTGAAATTGCTGGGTCATATTCTAGATACATCTTGACACTAGGTACAGTTAATTTTCAAAGTAGTTGTACCAATAAACTCTCCCATCAGTGCAATATAGGAATTTTCATTGATCCATATCCTTTCCAACACTTGATATTGTCAGATATTGTAATTTTGCTAATTTGATGAGTGTGAAATGCTATTACATTATGATTTTATTTTTGCATTTCCTTAATTATTACTGACACTGAACGTCTTTTAAATGTTTACTGGCCATTTATGTTTCCAGTTATGTTAAATGTTTGTTCATAGTTTCACTCATTTTTCTATTGTCTTATTGATTGGTACATGTATTCTAAATATTAATCCTTTTGGGGTATATATATTGCAAATACCTTAAGCCAGTTTGTAATTTGATTTTAAATTATCATATTGTGTTTTCAAGAACAAAAGAACTTAAATTTAAATTAGTTATTTCATGGTTATTTATTTGTGTCATTTTATGAAATCTATACCTAATCATAGAGAAAATCTATATTTTCTTCTAAAGGTTGTAGATTTGTAAAATGGCAGAACTTCAGAGAAGGCTCTTTACACCAAAACCAGATAAACTTGATATCTGTATATCTTGATATCTTTACACCAAAACCAGATAAACTTGATAGGGTAAAAGTGGGACTTGATAGTTAGAATATTGGAGTAGGTGCATTTGAAGATATTGAATCCCTAAATTCTCCTGAATCCTTTGACCTGAAAAAGTGGCCCACCCATCCCTGTGGAAGAAACAGCCCCCTTCCTTGCTTGAAGACTATGCAAGTGCCTCAAAGGAGGCCAATACCTTGTATGACAGTCCCGCTTCTCCTCAGGAACTGACCACTTCTCGTGACCACCAGACCACCAGTAATGCCAAACCTTAGCACAAACTAATTAGGTAAGTGCTGGAACTGCTAAGGGAGAGAGATTATACACCAAAAGAACTACAGTACCTGGTTAATATAAGCTGGTGTGAATAGGAGTTAACCCTGAGGGTGCTGGATCATTGGAGCAGAATGTAAAGCTGGCTAAGGGGAGAATGTCAATATAGAGGCACTCAGCTGTAAAATAGGATTTAACATCCTGGCTTGGGCCTTGGGTGATTGCTTAAGCATGTTTCTGAGATGGCTGTTGAATGCTTGAACACAGTAATAATTCTCATAAATGAAATAGAGATGTCATAACTGCCATGGATAACTGAGGAGTAAGCAATCAAAAGGCTCAGAGCAATGGACCTGCTCAATTGGGCTTATTAGCTGACAGTTTTCCTCGAGAGGGACCAAAGTCAACTCCATTTTCCAAGGTGATAAGAAACGTGCTAGTGAGAGGGCAAGTACATTGTTGAAAGGCTCAGGAATGGATCATTTCATAGGAGATGCTATTACAGTAGTGGGCACCTTAGTAAAAAGGAGGTTGATAGGACCTTAGAATAGTAGAGAACAGGTGGCAACAGTTTATTTTCATAACCAAGGTGGATCTAATTACCAAAATGGGAAGCAAGTTTAGAATGAGAGTTAGAGGGTCCTGACATGAGGGATATATGATGACTCAGAGAACATGGTTTTCCTAGAGGTAAGGTAGATGCACAGCCAACAAAGGTACTGCTTAATGTACATAATCATGTGTATAATCATGACTCCTTGAACACTTTCCGGACATGAGCCAGTTTTCACTCTCAGAACCATAGAGTGAGTGATCACATCCCATGAAGAAAGACTATACAACATCATGGCAAGTGTATATGGTTGTGGTTCTCCCAGTCTCTACTAAAGGGATCTAGTTATCTTCTTAGGTAACTCTACACTGGGGAAAGGGAAATTGTTTTGAGAGCTGTTGGATTTAGGGTCTTAGATGATATGAAAAGACCCAAGGATTCAAATCAGTCCCATGACATTCTTGTTAGAATAGAGGCAGCGTGTTTTGTTTCTCATAGATGGATTTTAGCTAGATTTTAAACATATCTCATAATTTTGTGTTTTAACTCTTGAGTCTAGTACATTTATTATGATTCAATATATTTATATTAATTTTTACCATTTTGTTTTGTACTTTAGTTCTTTTTTTCTCTGATTTTCTACTTTTTTCTTCTTTTTCTCGACTTTCTTTAAAATCAAGTAGTTGTTCCTTCCTTATCCCATTTTTTTCCTAAACTATTTTGGAAGCTATAAATTTTGTATATTGTTCCATCAATTAGCTTAGACATTTTAGTATGCATGTATTAAAATCTCTAATAATTTTACCTTCCTCCCCAAAGGACTTAGAACATTGTAACTCATCTTTTTCTTCCAAACTGTACATATTTCCCATAAGGATTTTAATTCTATTGTTTTCAGGCCCACTATCAATGTTCATGTGGATATATCCACATATTTAAAGTTTTTCTTTCTTTACCTTTTCTTTTTTTTTTTTTTTTGTGGTACGTGGGCCTCTCACTGTTGCGGCCTCTTCCGTTGTGGAGCACAGGCTCCGGACGTGCAGGCCCAGCGGCCATGGCTCATGGGCCCAGCCCATCCGCGGCATGTGGGATCCTCCCGGACCAGGGCACGAACCCGTGTCCCCTGCATTGGCAGGCGGACTCTCAACCACTGCGCCACCAGGGAATCCCTAAAGTTTTTAAACTGTTAAAAAAGTTTTAAAGTTTTACTCTCTTTTAGAAGTACACGTTTAAAAAGTTTCTTAGAGAGGGTCTGTTGGTAGTAAATTCTCAGTTTTGTACAGAAATGTTGGTTCTTGTTCTTGAACCATATATTTTCTGGGTGTCCAATTCTGGGCATATGTGCATGCACACACATGTGCACACATATGTGCACACACAGAGTTTTTAAATCCTATATTTTCCCTTAGAATAATAATGTGATATGAATATTACATAAGTTCTCAAATAATCTCAATTATGATTTAGTGGCTGTTTAATATTTTATTGTATGGGCAAACTATAATTTATTTAAATAATCTCCAAATATTTATTATGTAGGTAGTTTCCAACCTTTTAAAACTATTATAATTAATACTGCAGCAAATGTTCTTGAACATAAATCTTTGTCCTCATTTCTGAATGTTCCTTTAGAGAATATTACTAGAAGTAGAATTTCTGGGTCAGAACATCTTAGCCTTATAAATTTAATTTAATTTTTTTTGCCCCCAATCACACATCTGCCACTGAGTCTCTGGAATCACTATTTAGATTAAAATTTTTACTTACATCAAAGTAAAACCTGCACATGATTAAAAAATCGAATAGTATGGAAGGATAAAAAATGAGAAGGAACAGTTCCCTATACCTATCCCTTCTATGTCCACTTGAAGGGTTTTAAATTTTTTTTAGTTACAGTTCTGCTAGTTACATCAGCATTTCAAAATAGTTTGCCTGTTCTGTTTCACCACTATTTCATTTCTTTCTACTTTGTAAGTGAAGATTTTAGCACTCTCACACTTCTCTCTCTCTTCTTTTCCTGACCATTTTCTGCTTGCTATAATTCTACATTTATAATACTTTCAAGATTAATAAGCTATACATTTTATTTTGTAACCATAGCCAAAATATTCTAGAAGCTGATTCTAAATGTGGACAACAGCAAGATTTACATGATCAGGACTGTGAAAAGTTGCTTGCTATAGTGTTAACCAGTGTGCTATGATTACACTGCTTCCTCTTGGTTTTCTGCCTCTTTCACTGTCCCTTTCTTCTCTCTCTCTCTCTCTCTTCTTTTGTCACTGTTGCTTTTATCCTATGTCTAAATATGGGAGGACTCTAGAGTTCATTGCTGAGTCTTCATTCCATTCTCCTCTTCATCTGACTTTCTCTCTAGGCAATTCTATCTAGAACTATAAATTTAATCCAGCCCAAATGCTAATGAACCCCAAGTGTATCTCTTTAGCCATAACCTTATCCTGAGCTCTAGACCTGGATTTTTACCCATCATTTTCAACTTAATGTGTATAAATGCAGTTTTTTATTTTATTCTGATACTATTCCTCACCCCTTCTTTCCCTCTTTAGTAAATGGTATCAGTCTTCACTTAATTGAGCAAGACGAAACCTGTTAGTAATGATCTTTGATGTCTCCTTTTTCATCATCTACATACCTATTACAGCAACAAAATATACAGTTTGTCTATATCTCCTTCTTTCCACTGTGACCACTATCGCTTATTGCCTGGACTATTGCAATAGCCTTCTAACTGGCAAAGGCTTTTAAAAATCCAAATTTCCATACAGCAGAGTTCTTTTTTAAAAATATAAATCAGATCATATAACCCTCTTGAGTTAAAATCTTCACTGGTTTCTTAGGCTAATGCCCAAAACCCTTATGAGGGTGGACAGGATCTTCCCTCCCTGTCTGCCTCTCTGGCCACATCTCTTGCCACCTTCCCTAAGCTGTATTTCCTATCTGAATATTCTTGTAAACAAATGTCAATTGAAAATTCTAAGAAAAAAATATTTGAGATAGTTCTTTCAGAAAGGCAAAGGGATGGTAGGAAATGGTTAACAGGAAACTGGTCAGCCGTTTACTTTAATATTCTTACCCATTACTACTTAATATATTGGGCTCTCTAAAGATGAACTGGGCAGAACCTTAGGAAGTTTTCATCATCTGGTATGGAAGACAGACAATTAAAACGTTTATAGAATATTGTGAAAATTGCTAAAACTGGGCATGAACTTCTAAAAAGGTGAAGAAAATATAATATTATTATTTTGCATATTGGTTTTAAAGATAATTAGAAAAAAAGGGAAGAAGGGGGGAAATCAGCAGGTATATTTTGAGCAATTGATTGCTTACGCTATTCATGGGATTCCTATGTTAAAGAGGAGGAAAATTTGAGGTAGACCTGGAAGCATAGGTAGGAGCTCACTGGCAAAACAAGGAAGGGAATCCCATTTCATGAAGGAGAACTAGCAGACATCAATGTGAAGAAACTTGAATATTTTTAAGTACTGGAAGTTGTTGGTAATGCTGAGTTAGTTTGGAAAGACTCAGAGTTCTGATCCTTAGAGTAACTGGCTAGATATCAAAGTCATCAAATGGGATAAGGAAGGCAAGGGAAAGGGTAAGTTTGGTGGGAAAAATAATTTTTGATGTATAGAATTTGAAGTAGTTGAGTGCCAGATCTACATGTTTGGCGAGGTATATACAAGTCTGGAACTCAAGAGTTTTCAATTGAAGAAACAGGTTTGTGAAACTTCAACATATTTTAGTGCTTTATTGTTATTCAAAATTGGAATATAATCACCTTACATGGAATGCTTTTCTAATATATAAGTATTCTGAAAAAGTTACTATTTTATTTTATTTTTTCATTTCAATTTCATTAGATTTGTGGAGAGAGAGAGAGAGAACTGTTGAGACAGATCATAGATTTTTCTTTCTTAGGCATGGCATTTCATACCTTTGGCTAAGGAAGGTTCTGTGTAATTGAAAAATAGCTTCCAATTTATGCTTAGAATTTACCCATCTCAAAGTTTTATTCCAATGACAGATAATTGTAGGACACTTTTTAGTTTAACTGTAAGTGCTGTAGCTAACTAAAATTGCTAAATCACTATAAAGGTGATTTAAAAATGTAGTGAAACAGTTTGACTTCCATTGGACCTGGACTCCTTAAAAAAAATCACAGAAATTATAGCACTACAGAACACTAGAATGTTCAAGTATCTTAGAAATAAATCTTACTAAAGGCTTCCAATTACATGTAGAATCAAATTCAAAATTTCTCACTACAGTATATGTGACCCTACATGATCTAAATCCTACTTAACTTTTTGATTTCATTTCCTGCCAAGGTTATAATAAGTCACAATGCTATTTTTTCCCCTTGAATATACCAAGCTTGTTCCCTACTTAGAGCCTTTGTACTTGAAGTTCCCCTTGTTTGGAATGTTTTCCCTTGACTCTTTACCATGACCTAGATCCTTAGTCTCAGATCAAATCTCACCTCCTCACAGCAGACTTCTTTCACCTTGTATTCTAAACCATATCTTCCTTGTCTTGCTCTCACACAGTGCTCTAGTTTATTACACTTGTCACTCTCCAAAAAATTATTTATTGAATTATGCACTTGTTTACTTTTGCATTGTCTAAGAACAATGATCTTTGCCTGGTTAATGCTTAATTAATATTTGTAAATTTATTAAATGGATAAATGAATGAATGAATCCTGGGGATGCTGGCTCACCTGAAAAAAATCTAGGTAGACCCTGAGCCTGTCTTGTGATCAGGAGTATGGGGCTAGCTAGATAGTGTTTGGAAGAACTCTTACAATGACAGGAAACTTAGAAACACAACCCTCTCTCTTCATCCATGCACAGTAGGATCACAAGAATTGATCAAGGAACTAAATGAAAACTTATACAACCAAAGGAAAAACCGATACAACTTAGAGGCAACCTCTGAGTGCTCACCACATACCTGGGTCTGTACCAAGTGCTTCACATACAGTGTATTCTCTTCAACCTCACACCATGAGGTTAAGATAAGGACTTTAAGAATGCAAAACTAGCTTAGGAGGTTCAGTAATTTGCCAAATGCTACCCGTTTCTAATTGAGGTAGAACTAGGAATTCAACTCTGTTGGGTTATAATCTACAGCTTTAATTCATAACACTAGAGTATTCTGCATTAAATTTATTGAGAAAGCCTAAGGCAGAAATTGGACTACTAGGCTTACAAAGATCTAATGCCCTTGAATTATACGTTTTAGAAAATCATTTTTGCATCAGTTTATTGTCTGAGTCTTTGGCTCCTAAGCTCTAAAATGAATATGACTTTTTTTGAAGAACAATAAAAGTTGCTTCCTAGGTAGCTAACTAGTCAAAAATTAGACCCATCCTTATATTATGGTGCAGCAAATTTAATCTTAAGTTTAAATCTCTTAAATTTCTTCTGAATATCCTTACAAACCAGGTTTCAGGTATTGCAGTGGGGGAGACCTGGGCTCACCCAGTAACTGCATCTGACTCCATCCTCTGGGCAGTGGTTATACGTAGCCCTTTGCTGCTGGCCTAAAAGACTCTTCAGATAGTGTTGTAGTGATTTTCTACAGCTTTATTTCACTTTTAGACTGTGAGCTCCATGAGAGTAGGGACTTCAAGACTAGATACATCTCTGACATTTCAGACATAGAAAAGATAACAAAAAGCGATAGATGGGCTTTTGACCATGATGCCTGCTGGAGATATCTCTATTGTAAAGGGAGAAAATAAGATTAGATTTTTAGATTAGTCTCAGAGTTCTTTCAACTTAATATTTTTATATATTTCTGCTGGGTAAGAAAATATAGATTTTAAAAATTTGGGAGTTGAATTTTTGTGATTTTTTTTTAACATTTTTTTTAACATCTTTATTGGGGTATAATTGCTTTACAATGGTGTGTTAGTTTCTGCTTTATAACAAAGTGAATCAGTTATACATATACATATGTTCTCATATGTCTTCCCTCTTGCCTCTCCCTCCCTCCCACTCTCCCTATCCCACATTTCTAGATTTTTTGATGATGACCATCTGACTGGTGTGAGATGATATCTCATTGTAGTTTTGATTTGCATTTCTCTAATGATTAATGATGTTGAGCATTCTTTCATGTGTTTGTTGGCATTCTGTATATCTTCTTTGGAGAAATGTCTATTTAGGTCTTCTGCCCATTTTTGGATTGGGTTGTTTGTTTTTTTGTTATTGAGCTGCATGAGATGCTTGTAAATTTTGGAAATTAATCCTTTGTCAGTTGCTCAGTCCCTTTCTTTTTCTCTTCTTCTGCTGGAAACCCTATAATTTGAATGTTGGTGCATTTAATGTTGTCCCAGAGGTCTCTGAGACTGTCCTCAGTTCTTTTCATTCTTTTTTTCTTTATACTGCTCTGCAGTAGTTATTTCCACTATTTTATCTTCCAGGTCACTTATCCGTTCTTCTGCCTCATTTATTCTGGTTTTGATCCCATCTAGAGTCTTTTTAATTTCATTTATTGTGTTGTTCATCATTGTTTGTTTCATCTTTAGTTCTTCTAGGTCCTTGTTAAATGTTTCTTGCATTTTGTCCATTCTATGTCCAAGATTTTGCATCATCTTTACTATCATTATTCTGATTTCTTTTTCAGGTAGACTGCCTATTTCCTCTTCATTTGTTAGGTCTGGTGCGTTTTTATCTTGCCCCTTCATCTGCTGTGTGTTTTTCTGTCTTCTCATTTTGCTTGTCTTACTGTGTTTGGGGTCTCCTGTTTGCAGGCTGCACGTTCGTAGTTACTGTTGTTTTTGATGTCTGTCCCCAGTGGCTAAGGTTGGTTCAGTGGGTTGTGTAGGCTTCCTGGTGGAGGGGACTAGTGCCTGTGTTGTGGTGGATGAGGCTGTATCTTGTCTCTCTAGTTGGCAGGTCCACGTCTGGTGGTGTGTTTTGGGGTGTCTGTGGACTTATGATTTTAGGTAGCCTCTCTGCTAACGGATGGGGTTGTGTTCCTGTTTTGCTAGTTGTTTGGCATAGGTTGTCCAGCACTGTAGTTTGCTGATTGTTGAGTGAAGCTGGGTGCTGGTGTTGAGATAGAGATCTCTGGGAGATTTTCACCATTTGATATTATGTGGAGCTGGGAGGTCTCTTGTTGACCAGTGTCCTGAAGTTGGGTGTCCCACCTCAGCGGCACAGCACTGATTCTTCACACATACCTTTACTCCAGCATTTTATATACAGTCGCTGCAGTTGTAACAGCCTTTCTTGAGCACCACACTTGGCATTGCCTCCCGGAAAGTCAAGAAGGATTTTCACTTTTCAATTTGTGTGCTTCTATATTGTTTGATGTCTTATGATTAGCATGTAGTACTTCTTCTCAATGAGAATTTACTCCGTGAAATCAAACACCATTATTTCAGCTACTGGTGTCTTCATGGAATTCCTTTTAATCTTTGGTAAAGGTTTATCAAGCAGCTACTATATGTAGAGCTTCATCCTTCACTCCTTCTTGGAACCTTCTATTTAGTTCGAAGATCAGGACTTGTATCTCGAGCCATGGACCCCCTCGGTGCTGTAACCCTGAGTGTCCTGGTTGTACAGACAGCTCAATTCTCATCTGGAGGAAGTCTCAGAATTCTAGGGCTAGGCAACCGGAAGTCTACGAACCGCTCTGGCCCAGCAGCCTGGGAGAGTCGGCAGGCAGATTCTTAACCACTGCACCACCAAGGAATTCCCTGGTTATCTATTTTAAATACAGCAGTGTGTAAATGTCAATCCCTTGTTTGGGATTGACTATAGTTGCCAGAGATAGTGATTCCTCTAAATCACTGGGTAAATTAAAGTGAAAACCTTCTGGAAAGGATGAACCATTCTAGATGCCATTAAGCACATTTGTGATTCATGGGAAAAAGTCAAAATATCAATATTAATAGGTGTTTGGAAGAATTTGATTCCAACCCTCATGGCTGACTTTGAGAGATTCAAGAACTTAGTATTACTAACTTATTAGAAGTGTAGTTTGCAGGTGTGACTGAATTCCTGCAATCTCATGATAAAACTTTAGCTAATGGGAAGTTGCTTCTTATGGATGAGCAAAGAATATGGTTTCTTGAGATGGAATCTGCTTCAGTTGAAGATGCTGTGAAGATTGTTGAAATGATAACAAAAGATTGAGAATATTACATAACTTTCATTGATAAAGCAGCAACAGGTTTTGAAAAGATTGAGTCCAATTTTGAAAGAAGTTCTATGGGTAATTTGCTGTCAGACAGCAGTGCATGCTATAAAGAAATCATTCATGAAAGGAAGAGTCAATCAATGTAACAAACTTCATTGTCTTATTTTAAGTAATTGTCATAGACACTCCAGGCTTCAGCAACCACCATCTCGATCAGTAGGCAGACATCAACATTGAGGTAAGACTCTCCACCAGCAAAAAAGATTATGACTCGCTGAAGGCACAGAATATTGTTAGCATTTTTTAGCAGTAAAACATATTTTAACTAAGGTATGTACATTGTTTAGACAGAATATTATTGTACACTTAATAGACTACATTACAGTGTAAACATAAACATTGTATATGCACCGGGAAACTAAAAAATACCTGTGACTTGTGATATTTGCTTATTGTTGTGGTCTGGAACTAAACCCACAATATCTCTGAAGTGTGCCTGTATGCTTTTAATATATTTTGTTTCCCTTTTATTTCTTCTGAGTTTTAAGTTGACTCCACTGGTACCCCTAGTTGCAGTTTTGCTAGTACCAGGGCACAATAGAAGCTATTAATTGTCCTCCACTATCCATTTTCCCTTCTTCCTTTTACTAGTAGAACCCCTGTTTCCAACATTGCTTACAACCAGGTGTTTCATGTGACTTCTTGTAGTCAGCGGTATGAGAGTGGAACTGATGTGAAAAACTTCTCAAAATAAACCTCCACTTCCTCTTTCCCCTTCCCACAGGCTAGAATGCAGGTGTGGTGACAGTGAGTCAGCTTTGACCTGTGGAGATGGGAATGGCATAGAAACAAGATAGTCGGAACCTGGGTTTCTGGGTGACTGCATGAAGCAGGGCTTCTCTATCCCTTGGACTGTCTATCAGCTTAGAGTTTTGTGTGAGGAAAAGGTATATTTTGTTCTTAATTAATCAACATATTTTGTTCTTTGCTAAAGCAGTCAAACCAATATCCTAATTTGCATTAGTATTAACCATATGAAATTGCTGGTATAATAGGTTAAAAGCATGTTAAGCAGATGACCATCCCAGGCCCCAAATACTATAGACACTGGAAGTTGAGGTAAAAGTCAAACTTCTAAGAAGAAAGTTAAGTACAACTAGTAGAAGAGAAACTCTTTCACATTAATTGATAGAAGTTGCTATGGAAATTAGGATAAAGTATCATTAAGGATAGAAAATATGTTTATAATCTTTGAAATATTATAGAATCCTGAGTCCCTGTCCTATGCTCATGTCTACAAATATTATAACTATAAAATATTTAAAATAATAATAAAAAATTTTGAGATAAACACAAGATTATAAGCATCAGGCCTAGCACTATTGTTAGACTATTTGAAAGGAAGCCTTTCTCTTTACATAGGAATTGCTAAATCAGTAGGTGTACTATAGCTTAAGTGGTTCCTGAGGTCACCACTTGAAAAAAGAGGCGATTTTGCCCTGCAGGGGACATTTGACAGTGTCTGGAGACATTTTTTTTGTCACAGTTTGGGAGCAGGTGTCACTGGTATCTAGTGGGTAGAGGTCAGGGATGCTGCTTAAACATCCTGCACAAGACAACTCCCACAATAAAGAATTTTCCACACCAAACTGTCAGTAGTGCTGAGGTTGAGAAACCTTGGAATAAAGCCATCACAGAAAATTGTAGGGAAAAGAGATGGAGGAGAGTCCTAACAGTAGCTGCTCAACTCCCCTATCTAGCTGTTCTCAATTCTGGATGATTTAATTACACAAACTATTTAATATCATCACTCCCCTCCCATTTCCCCACATAAGTCAGTGTAAATTTGGTTTCTGTTGCTTGAAATCAGAAGAGTTCTGCCTAATTTTCTTCCCATAATCCTTTGTAAGTGTTTTTCTCATCTCTAATTTTGGTTGCTCTAAGGGCTTTCTCCTCAAGTAGAAAATTTTGCTGGCTGGATAGTCAAGTGCGTTCCTCTGGAGAATTTCTAATAAGTGGGTTTTTACTATGGTTTGTGGACGAGTCTCTGTTGATTGTCTTAAACATGAGTCTATTCACTAACTATTAATTGCTACTGGTGGGTCAATCAAATATGAACTCTATGAGAGAACATAGCTTGAGAGGCTTAAAAATACGATGGAAGCCCCTGGCACAAGGGAAGCTGAGATCTGTGGAAATTTCTGGCTTTAAGGTATAAGGAGAATATTGTGGATTGAGTTGTGTAACCCCCCAAAGATGTTGAAATCCTAACCCCCAGTACCCGAGAATGTGACCGTATTTGGAAATAGAGCCTTTGCAGATGATCAAGTTAAGGTGAGGTCATTAGGGTGGATTCTAATCCAGTGGTGACTGTATTCTTGTGGAAAGGGGAAATTTGGACACAGAGATAGATACACACCTAGGGGGAATGCCATGTGAAGATGAAGGCAGGATGGAGTTATGCGTGTACCAGTCAAGAAACATCAAAAGTTGTCAGCAAAACACCAGAAGGAGAGAGGCATGGAACAGATTGTTCCTCACAGTCCTCAAAAGGAACCAACTCTACTGATCCCTTGATCTTGAACTTGTAGCCTTCAGGACTGTGAGACAACAAATTTTGTTGTATAAGCCACCCAGTTTGTGGTACTTTGTTACAGCAGCACTAGCAAACCAATACAGAGAAATTTTAGGGAGAAATCTTATTTTCTCACTACCATGAAGATACTAGCATTTATCTTCTCTGAGAATATAGAGTTCAGTTATGCTGAATACTAAGTGAACTTGAACCAGTTCTGGAGAACATTACATTTATAGTTCTAAGTAAGGTTTATTACAACCATACATTAGAAATAGATATTTTAATTAATTCTTTGAATATTTAGATATATTTATTAAGTTTCAACACACAAAAAGTCATTACATATTTTTCATTTCTTCATCTCTGTTATAATTCTATGCTGTACTTTATTGATTGAAAATTTTATCTACTAGATGAGAATCATTCCACAAGGAATTGTTAGTTTAATTTAGATTGTGTTTGTATTTGGAAATACCATAAAATATCCAGAAAGAAATTATCATGTTTGTTAGATTTGTAAATATCCTTTGCAGGTTAAAAAAAATCTGAAATGAGATTAAAAACTGCAGTTATTATTGAAATAATTTTTTTATTTGGGAAGTTTTGTATCATCCTTCACAGTGAGTGTTTAAGCTTTGGTTGGTACACCAGTTATCAATTTTTGTCTCTCATCTCCACATTCACCTTTCTTGCTCTAAAACTTGCTCTGAGATAATGAAAGGAATTCCTTAAACCAGCTCTTCTTTACAGTGAATATGATGTTAGCTTCCTCAATAGAGGGTGCTACAGGGATATTACAGGAAGATGGGGCATCTCTCACTGGATCCAGAGGCTGCATGGCATGGATGGTCAGCCATGTGAGTGTGAAGATATCTGGTGGTACCCTGCCCCAGCCATAAAGCAGGAAGACATGGTTCCTCTGACATTGTAGACCTGATGCTGCCTGGCAATCAATCACCTTTCTGTGGCTTTCCCAACATGTTACCATGGGCTCCGGACCACCTGCTCAGAGTGGCACCTTGACTCTCTGTGTCCTGGAAAGTTACTTCCTATTTGACCAGTTACTGTGGACCAGATCTGGTTTAAGTACCACAACAAACTTTTCTGCCATCCAGTGGACAACCACACCTTCTGTAACAAAGTCTGAATCCTCTTCTTGGGGTGGTAACTCCATTCAGGTTTGTCCTTTCTAGGGTGTTTTCTATCAGTCCGATGGAGTTTCTTTGCATCTTAGAGTATCTCTCTTATCATTGCTTAATGATTTTTACAATAAAATTCTCTATATCATGTTATGGTTTCTATCTCCTGTTTGTTCTCAGATTGAAACAGATAAAAAACAAAAATTTGAGTATGCTGTGGAGGATTCAAGCATTACATTCTTTGGGGAAAGAGTTGATTTGAATAGTCATTTCTAATTTCTTCTCAAACCAAGCCTATGTGTTTTTCTGAGCCTTCCTTTTTTAAACAATGGAAACAAAATCTTGCTTTGAGAGAAGCACGGCTGGCAGTTGATAATAGCTTTATTTACTGTGACCACAGCAATCATCTGTACTAATGATCATTAATTTGAAAGAATTAGAGGATTGATTTATTTAATGAACCTACAGGTAATTGTGAATTTCTTTACTAATGACATAAGGAAAATGAGGCCTGTTAACATTTAAAATAATTTGTAATGGACATGTACATCCTTTAAAAGAATAAAATCTTATATTCTCATCAATTCCCATACATTTGAAATGAATGGTTTAGTTGATCACTTTTTTCTAATTACTAGAGCTTTATCTACACATGTGATGTGAGTACATTGGCATAGGATTTATTTGTTCACTTCAGTCTCCTTTAAAACATAGTCATGTTCAAAGTGAGAGAGTGGCATGGACATATATACACTACCAAACATAAGATAGATAGCTAGTGGGAAGCAGCTGCATAGCACAAGGAGATCAGCTCGGTGCTTTGTGACCACCTAGAGGGGTGGGATAGGGAGAGTGGGAGGGAGGGAGATGCAAGAGGGAAGAGATATGGGGACATATGTATATGTATAACTGATTCACTTTGTTATAAAGCAGAAACTAACACACCATTGTAAAGCAATTATACTCCAACAAAGATGTTAAAAAAAATAGTCATGTAAAAGCCTAATTTAAATTAAATGAGTTGGTACTGTGTACCATGTGAATGTCTACCATATTTGATGCTTGTATCAGTTACCTATTGCTGTAATAATACTGTATAACATGCTCTCCCCAAAGCGGTAGTTTAAAACAATAATCAAATATTTAGGTCATAGGTCTATAGGTGTTTTTGGCTGGATTCAGCATGGTGTGGTATTGACTGATCTTGGTCATCCATCTGGGAGTTGACTAGTTATTGGATGACTTAGGATAGATTTATCTATGGTCACTCAGCTCTGTTCCATTTGTTTTTCATTCTTCTAGAAACTACTGATCATGTTCTTAGGATGATGGCAAAGAATGGGAATGACAGTAAGTAGAAATATGCGTTTTTTCCAGTTTCTGTTTGTGTTACATGTACTAATATCCTTTTTGTCAAAGCAAATAACCTGGGGTACTCGTCACTTGCTAGGGCTTCCATCACGAAATACCATTACTGGGTACCTTAAAAAACAGAAACTAATTTTCTCACAATGCTGGAGACCAAAAGTCCAAGGTCAAGGTGTCAGGCAGGTTTAGCTTCTCCTGAGGTCTCTCTCATTAACTTGAAGATAGCTGCCTTCTTGCCGCGTCCTCACATGGTCTTGCCTCTCTGCATTTGCATCTCTAAGTGTCTCTCTGTGTGTCCAAATTTCCTCTTCACACAAGGATACCAGTCAGATTGGATAAGGCCCACTCTAACAACCTCATTTAACTTAATTACCTTTAAGAGGGCCCTATCTCCAGATACAGTCACATTCTGAGATACTGGAGTTTTGTTTAAAATATGAATGTCTTCAGGAAGGACACAATTCCACCCATAACACATGAACCAGACCAGAATCAGCAAGGGAAGTCATGGTATAATAAGATATATAAAAAACTGGGGCTATGATTTCCCTCTATCTACCATAATGCTAACAAAATCCCCACAGGGACATGGCTATTATTTTTGTCATTTTACAGATGAGGGAAAAAAAAAACTCAACTGGATGTGAGTCCTCACATATTTATGTTTTTTCTTATAGGAAAACATTGATTAACTGAAATAAGAAACCAAAAGAAATCTTTTTACCTTTAATTTTCCCATATTTGAATAAGAGGCAATCTAGTAGAGTGGCCAGGAGCGTGAGCTCTTGGCAATAGCCTACTTGAATCCAAATCTCACCTTTAACACTTACTGGCTATTGTACTTTGGGCAAGTTAGTTAACTTTTGTATATCTTACCTTCCTGAAACATGAGAATAATAGTACTATCTACATAGTGTTATTAAAGGGTTAATCTCTTTATGTAAAAAACTGAGAACAATAACAACAACTATTATTACAACCTTTTCTTATATAAGATGTGAGATCTAACAAATAGAATTCTTCTTTGAACAAGGTGATATTACCTGATGGTCAGGGGGATGGGCAAGCTAAACTGTTCAGTTAACACCATATCACTTACTAACTGGTACTCTGTTGCAGTACATCAAATACTCCACTAAGAAAGTCTCCACTCTTGATTAATTTGTATTTTTTATTTCAGATCTCAATTTCAGATCTCAATTTTCTATAACTATATGTTCATGAGGGGACAGGCCTGTATTGTCAATCAACTACTTGTACCAGTTCCATAGCTTCAAACTGATTTTTCAGCTTTTAGTTTCTCTCCTTTCCAAACCAGTTGACATACTGAGGTCAGATTCAGATTCTGAAAAACATCAGTTTCATCAAGTTACTCCTCTACTCTACCCTTCAGTGGTTCTCTAGGGCCTAAAGGGAAATATTCCAACTCCTTATTCTGGCATGCAAGACCATCCACAGAATCATTGCCTCGTTTCCCACAATTCCCTCTCATGACTTGCACTTCCCACCACCATTACTTTGCTCACATTTATCTCGCAATATGCATTCCTCCTTTCATTTTTTTCACTTAATAATTCTTTCCCTCATGTTAGCATACTGATTTGGTGTCTGTGGGTATTTTGATTCGTCTCTTTTCCACATTATCTACTGATTTTCTGTTAAGGAGGGTGAAAATGTATTTTCCAATATGGTTTTGTTACAATTATTGGTTAAATTAGTAATCAGTTTTTAAGTCTTTATACTATGCTTATACAAATGCAACTCTCGGCTGAGTGTTACGGTGCACTATGGTTATGTTTCCTTTCCCTGAAGGTAATAATAATTTTCTTCCTTATTCATTTGAATAGTTTTCTTTATACCCATCACTAATTCTTCTCACACCTTTCAAGAGCTTCTTGGTATAGTTTTCCTCAAAGTCAATCACTTTCAATCCTTGATTGGTTCCAGTTTCTTTTTCCCTCTGAAACAAGCCCTCAGTTTTCTAGTCTAGGTGCATTGTTTCCCTATGCCTGCTGAATAGTTTTCATCTTAGGACCTCTCTTTGTTGAATTCTTTTTTTTGTTTGTTTAACTTTTTATATGAGGCTTATTGACTACAAGTAATTTCTAAATGTATTTCCCTTAATTTTACAGTAATTGGTGGATGGGTCCCCAAATCTCTAGTTTTGACCAATAAATATTGACCATTTTAAGCCATTTTCTTTTTTTATTTTAAATTGAAGTATAGTTGATTTACAATGTTGTGTTTGTTTCAGGCGTACAACACAGTGATTCAGATACATATATAAGTATATATTTTTATATGTATATATATTCTCTTTCAGATTCTTTTCCCTTATAGGTTATTACAAAATTTTGAGTATAGTTCCTTATGCTATACAGTAGGTCCTTTTTGGTTACCTATATTATATATATCAATACGTATATGTTAATACCATTCTCCTAATTTATTCTCCCTTCCTTCCCCTTTGGTAACCATAGATTCGTTTTTTGTGTCTGTGGGTCTATTTCTGTTTGGTAAATAAGTTCAATTGTACCGTTTTTTCTTTTTCAGATTCCACATATAAATGATATCATATAACAAATTTTGTCTTTCTCTGCCTGGCTTACTTCACTTAGTGTGATAATCTCTAGGTCCATGCACGTGGCTGCAAATGGTCACAGACATATAGATCAATGGAACAGAGTAGAGAGCCCAGAAATAAACCCATGCACCTATGGTCAATTAATCTATGACAAAGGAGACAAGAATATACAATGGAGAAAAGACAGTCTCTTCAATAAGCAGTGTTGGCAAAACTGGAAAACTACATATAAAATAATGAAACTGAACATTCTCTAACACCATATATAGAAATAAACTCTCTTTGTTGCATTCTTGAAATTTCCTTTGCTATTCTCCTAGGTTGAGCCCTGGTCACCAAGATTTGGAGTAACTTTTTGTTTCTCTATGCTTTTTAGCATGAAGGTTGGAGATGAACACAATTTCCTGTAATGCTGAGGATCCTGGGTTGCTAAATTCTGGTAAAAAAAAAAAGATTTTACTGCAAATTTTCGTATTTTTAGTATTTTTAAAAAGTTGTGAACATACCTCCACTTAACAAAAGGATATTAGCTGAAACTGAGTTTTAAACATTTCATTAAAAAATGGCATTTGGAACTTGAATTTTTCAGAGTTTTTAGATGAGAGTAGAATTTCTGTTTTCTATAAGCCTTTGTCCTCACATTGCATAACTTTCCTCATGGTAGAAGGTGAGGGAGGTTCTGTATTTACCTTAATGACTAGTGGCTAAAAGAAGCAATCATAAAATCCAATGAACAAAGGAAAGATTATTGTGGGACAATTTCCTCTCCAGATCATTTAAGTAGATTAATAAAAAGAATATTTACTACCTACAGTTGTATCACCTTAGCCATGGATGGGCTGACTTTAGGTTTTTATGATAGTATAAAATTCATTTTTCACCTTTAAGTCCCCTAAAGGTGTTCCCATTGTACGATGAAATAGCTGAGGGGTGAAATGTGTTCAGAATTAGTGTTGGTGTGTGTATATGAGGAAAGACGAAATAAGTGAGGTGCTTCTAAATGGTTTACGTACCTGACGTTATTTCTCACCTTGTCAGTTCTCAGCAACAGACCTCTGGGGGTGACGTGCCTCTGGAAAAAAAGCATGGAAAACAAATGAGTTTTTGATTCTGAATCAATCAGTGTTATTTTATGTTTTGTGTGATGTTGCCAGAGATATTTTTATCTTATAAAGAGATCTTTAAACCAGAACTTTGAAGAAGCATTTTCTGTTTTTCCTGTCTCATGGTCTGCTGCAAATCTGTAGCATTTCTCTCCCTTCTTGTCTCCCACCCTCCCTCCCTGCCTTCCATCCCTCCCCATTTTGCCTTTTCTTTATTTTGCCTTTTCTTTTTGCCTTTTTGCCTTTTCTTTATACTTAACAAATGTTTGTTGAGGTTCTGCTATATAGCAGATGTTATTCTATGTGTTAGGGATCTAACGGAGAAGAAAACAAAGTCACTGACTGCAGGATGTTTATGTTCAGTTAGAAGTGAGGTGGAGGATTAGGGTGGTCAAGTTTGACAGAGTCCACCAATTTCCTTTAAAGCAAAAATACTAATGCCATCAATTGGGCACCTCAAAAATGTATTGACCTGAAAGTATTCATCTGACAATTGAGAAATTCTTTGTAGTTTCTCTTCCCTTGTCTTAGATGACATTATAATATTCCCATTCTCTTGTGGACTCTTAAGGAAAAATGCTGGGCCTTCTGATCTCTTGCTCTGTATGATTTTGGATGGATCATCTCATACTCAATATAATTATATAGGGGCTTATCATCATTCCCCTAAACTAGCATTTATTTCTAGAGTTCCTTACTTTTGCCAAGTCTTCCTATCACAAAGATTTGAAATTCCTGGCATTCCACTGGGATCATCCTTTATTCTCTATTTGCCTTTCACTGTTCATTTCCTTTCAGTCACTAAATCCTGACTTTTTTCTTCTTTCACTTGTCTATTCCTTATGAATCTCATCACATCTACAGTTATCTCTGTAGTAGCCTTTTAGTTGGTATGTCTCTGCATCCACTTGGCCTCCTCCTACCAATGAGTGCTGGCACAAATCCTCCTGCCTAAAGAAATTATTCAAGTTGACTCATGTTTAATCTCATGATCTCATCACTGGGTTGTATTCCTTCAGTTTTGACTTCAAACAGTCCCAGAGATTTTTTCTCTTTAATATTTGTCAACTCAAATATTGGCATGTGTTACCTATATTCCCAGCAACCAAACTCAGGCCATGTGCTGAACATCAGCCTAATCTCCCAACTTCCTGAATTTCTGGCATGTCTAAGGATTTCAGCTTGGCACCTGCTTTATCGACTTAGTATTAAGTACATATCAACTTTAACCTTATCCTATGAAAGTACAAGCTGCATGCAGGTAGCTATGCTTTTTGATCCTGTGGAGCATAGAGCATACACTCGAAGGGCTTGCCATTCTGGTAGGTTGAGGAGTAATTTTGTATGGCTCGGTCCTTGATGAATTGAAGAGCTGAAAAAATAATTATGAGTGTTGTAGTGGTAGCTTGAACAGTCTTTTCCTAGGTATAGTGTAGAAGGCACTGATGATGGCTGTGACCTGATCTTTACAATGTGCCTGCACCACAGAGAAAAACCATTTACTTATAAATTTATTTCCTAACCCAACATAGACTGTGCCAAGCAGTATGGTAGAGGTTTGAGTTACAAGATAAATAAGATCTAATCCCTTATTTTAAGCAGGCTAACATCTAGGAGAAGAAAGAAGAGATGTATATTAAATTATATACATAATTAAAATATATACTTTAGGGCTTCCCTGGTGGCGCAGTGGTTGAGAGTCCTCCTGCTGATGCAGGGGACGCGGGTTCATGCCCCGGTCCGGGAAGATCCCACATGCCACGGAGCGGCTGGGCCCGTGAGCCATGGCTGCTGAGCCTGAGCGTCTGGAGCCTGTGCTCCGTAACGGGAGAGGCCACAGCAGTGAGAGGCCCGCGTAACGGAAAAAAAAAAAATATATATATATATATATATATATATACTTTATAGGATTATTTTGAGGAGTAAATGAATCGATGTATTTAAAGGGCTTAAAACAGTGCCCGGCAAATAGAACACACTATATAAATGTTTGCTTTTAATTTTACAATGAGCTTCAATTATGTTCAAGTGCTAGGGGACCATAGAGTTTCCTTTGCATATAAATGGTGTTTGTCCATTCACAGAATCTTACGAGACTCCAACTAGGACTTTACACTACTGATTCCATGTTCATTCATTCAAAAAATACTTATTTAGCCTCTTTTACATTCTAAGACTGTGCTAGACACAAGGGGAAAAAGAAATAAGACAAGGTTCTCAGCTTCAGCTGCTCACATTTCTATTTGTCTAGCATTTGGGTAATGAAAGCATTTCAATAATTTAACTCACTAAACTCCCTGAATTTTACTGCCAATGATAAATAAACGTGGGCATTTGGATTTTGTTTGAAATTAAAAAATGTAATTAAATTATTAGGGAATATCCTGGGGCTGTACACATTTGGTTAAGTATTCTGCACTGTCCACATCAACAGGATTGCAGCAGTAAAAACCACGTATAATCCAAACATAACACTAAGCTTCAAAAGAGCCAGATCATCACAGAGGGTATGTTTTCAATTATCATAGGTTCATTATTAAGTGTATTTTTCTAAATCCTTGGAAAATTGGTGACCCATAAATGGCTAATTTTAATTAAGTAGAATATCCTAACTTAATATATAAGATAAAGGGGAAAGAGTACAAGATCTGAAATCAGAAGATAAAGGGCCGATCCTTGTTTTATCACTTTCTAGCTGTGTGGCTTTGGGTAAATCATTTAACCTATTTTTTTTTTTTTTTTTAATGCATGCTCTCATGTCTTTCTTTTTTTTTTTTTGGCTGCAGTGGCTCTTCGTTGCTGGGCTTGGGCTTTCTCTAGTCGCGGCGAGCAAGGGCTAACTTTTCGCTGTGGTGCACGGGCTTCTCACTACGGTGGCTTCTCTTGTTATGGAACACGGGTTCTAGGCGTGTGTGCTTCAGTAGCTGTGGCACGTGGGCTCAGTAGTTGTGGCTCGCGGGTTTTAGAGTGCAGACTCAGTAGTTGTGGCACACGGGCTTAGCTGCTCCGCGGCATGTGGGATCTTCCCAGACGAGGGCTCAAACCAGTGTCCCCTGCATTTGCAGGCGGATTCTTAACCACTGCGCCACCAGGGAAGCCCTCATTTAACCTCTTCATTTGTGAAATAGTGTGAATAAATATCATGCAGATTACCAGAGAAGTTATATCCAAGAACTCTTACTAAATTTCTAGGACATAGTAAATGTTAGTCATATTTTCAGTGTGGGTAGCTATATATTACACATGTAGGTATAGCCAGGCTGCCTGTATGTATGTATTAATACACTTTTTTGTTCACATTACTTTACCTGACTCCACAGAGGATTTGAGAGAATCATTTCCTTTGATATGTCACAAACTTTTTAACACATTTTTCTTAATGTTGGCTACCTGTGGGACTTAAATTTACTTTGTCATTTATGACTTAAGTTACAGAGAAAGCCATGTTTGCATGTATTCTGTGAATACACAAATTCTCAATGGCAGGCATTCTTGGATACAGTAAGGTGTCCAGCATACTGGGAAATTCTAGTGGTTTCTAAATAACTCATATGGGCTAAATATTAATATGCTTCAGCTTTTTGGAGGTCAGTCAGCTATGACAACAATGGCCACCGGGTATTCCTTCTTTATTTTGTGCAAGCTTACTTAATACCCTTGCAATGGCTAATTGTCTTGTGACTTGCTTTAGGAGAGCGGTGTGATATCAGTTTGTCAAGCATGATTTAGGAATGGTAAAATCCATTTGCCCAAGATGTGGTGGGGATGGTGAGCGATAGATGAGCTAGAGGTTCCTTCTAATTCCACTTACTTTTTGATTTACTAAACAAGGGCATTTCCTCTGTGAATTATATTGAAGGCTGGCTCTTTCCTTAGTGGCTACAGGGCTCCCATCAAAATAATTTAATGATGAAAATGAAGCTGGTCTAATTGAATTCAGTATGAACTAAGAGTCATCACCTTAGGGTGGGTTTAGCCCTTAGCACTTAATATTCTGCTCTTCAGTTCAGCTTTGTAGCAAAGCCAGGGCTGTTGTCATTGCAGGCTTTAAGCTCAGGAAGATTTTTTTCTCTTTAATACAGAGAATAGGAAGTGGAGCATGTGCCTGGAATGGAGATAAATGTAGGCACCCATCTTGTCCACTTAGGAGCTTTTAAAGCCTGACACCTCATGAGCAAGTAAAAATCAACTCAGTGGATCTCAATAAAGCTGATTTTGAAAACTAAAAGTCAATTTTTGGCTTTCCCTTTAAAGGTTTATGTTCTTTACTTAAAGAACACCCTATTCTTCTTAGGAAGTAATTTTAATGAGTTTCAGTAGGTTTCCCAAGTCCCTGACATGGAATTTACTTCAAACTGATTTTTAAAAATTGGGTTGGAATCACTAAGGACAGAATTCTCTAACTCACCCTGCTGTGAAATACTATGTTCACCTCCCCATTGGCTGATCCTGTTTCATTTAACCAATGATGCTTTAAGGGCTAAGATTCAGCCTTCCATTTCATTTCACTGGGTATCTGAAAGACAGTCTAATGTTAAAATTGGCCCATTATCTAGACTGGTTTAATTTGTGCTTTAAAATGACTTTGGAAATAAGTTTTGATTAAAAAGTTACACCAGTGATGCATTTTCAGTATCACAAAGCAAAACATATTTGAAGAAGTTATTTCTGCATGCCAGATTGAGCAGAAGCCTTAATTCCCCTTGGTAACTGTGTAGGCGAAAAGGAATTAGGAGCCTGGTGAATAAACAGGAAGCCATAAAAATCACAGACATCTTTCTTATCTTGTTCTTCCATCGAATGGATTTTGCAGTCAAAAATTACAACCACAATCGAATGTAAAGTATTTTAAGAATGAATAAACACAACCTATTTTTTCTCCGAAATAACTATTAACAGCCAAGAAACATATGCTTCAGTGAATACTTTTAGATGAATCATAAACTACATTTCCAACAACTGTCTTTTTGAAGCCAGTTGAGACAGCTACACAAGAGTATGTTAAAGCAAATCAACCTCTCACAGAGCCCATCTGTGACTTCCCAGTGACTCTCCAGCTACTTCTTTTCTCCAAAATTACTGTAAGCTGTACAGTTGCTACCTGGTTAAGGGATGCCCTGTTCCATCTTCCAAACGTGTGACTTAGTCCTCTAAGAATTAAGGAGAAAATTAAGACACTCTTTTAAAACAAGGTGTAAAGGATATAGTTCATCATGAAGAAGTTGATGAATTTTGCAAAAAACTTAATTTCTCTTATGACTAGATGTTTGCTATTTGCAATGTTTGATCTGTCATATTAGGAGGCTTAGGGAGGTGAGGCACCTCCAGCTGCCACTGACAACAGGGAAATAATAAAGCTGAAGAAGGGGATGGAGTTGGTGTTGGATGCTGGGCATGGATGAAAAGGAAATAAAATGAAGCCTCTGCAGCATGCCAAAATCTAATATCTATAGTTACAGCTGAGTCTGGAGGTAGCTGTGCAAAGTATCAATTCAGTACAGCAGAACCAAGGTCAAGAATCTGAGTTCCATAAAGGAGTTGCTGTGGAAATCACATTGGGGGACTCAACACTCCTAATTTGATGCTGGGGAAAGAGGTGACCTTCCCATTTTTGCGTTCCTGTGCCCAACACCAAGGAACAGAGCTTGACAGAGAGAACCAGAAGCAAGCCTCTAAAAGAAACACTTCTGTAGAAGCTTCAAGAACTGTGGTTGGGGGTTTCTCATCTATTGGAGCAGAGGAGTGAAAAGGCAGCAAGGGAAAGAACACCAGCCCCAGAACCCTACCTTTCTTCCATAGCATTGACATCTCTCAAAGTGCCCAGAGTAGGCAAATGTTCATAGCAGAATTAGTCATAACAGCCAAAATTGGAAACAACCCAAATGCCCATCAACTGATGAATAGATAAAATGTAGTATATCCATACAACAGTGTATTACTTGGCCTTAAAAAGGAATGAAGTACTGATACCCAATACCACATGTATGAACCTTGAAAACATTATGCTAAGTGAAAAAAAAAGTCACAAAAGGAAAAATATTATATGATTCCATTTATATAAAATGCCCAGAGTAGTCACATCTATAGAGACAGAAAGTAGGATAGTGGTTGCCTAGGTCTGGGGGTCTTGGGGGAAAATAGAGTGACTGCTAATGTGTATGGGGTTTCTTTTTTGGGTGATGAAAATGTTCTAAAATTGTTTGTGGTAATGGCTGCACAACTCTAGGGATATACTAAAAACCATTGAATTACACATATTAAATGGGCAAATTGTGTGGTATATGAATTACATTTCAATAAAGCTGTTTTTAAGAAGGAAAAAACAATATAAAAAACAAACAAAAAAAGAATTTAAGTTCTAGAAGAAAGTCAAGATTGAAATCTGTCAGGGAGTAGGAAAATACTTGTTCACTATAAATTCATTCACTGTTATGATGAGGCATCTCCTGAGGACTTAAGGTTCTGCCTTTGCAAGATGAGTGGATTTCCTGTCATATTGGATAGCTAGTGTTCTTACTTACAAAATTTTAAAAGACAGAAGGACCACTTTCTTGAAAGTGCAGGTGAAGCAATTAGTCGAATTCAGCACGGGAACTAGTAAAAAAAATTTTGTAGTTCACTAAAATTTTTTTTTTTACCCAGCCTCTCTGCGGCATGTGGGATCCTCCCGGACCAGGGCACGAACCCGTTAACCCTGCCTCGGCAGGCAGACTCTCAACCACTGTGCCACCAGGGAGGCCCCAAAATATTTTTTCATTCACTAGTTCACTAAAATTTAATTTTAGTGCAAATATCTATGTTAATTCATTTATAGGAATCAAGTAATCCTTATAGTTTAAAAAATTATGAGAAATGGGTCTTCCCTGGTGGTGCAATGGTTGAGAGTCCGCGTGCCTATGCAGGAGACACGGGTTTGTGCCCCGGTCCGGGAAGATCCCACATTCTGTGGAGTGGCTAGGCCCGTGAGCCATGGCCGCTGAGCCTGCGTGTCCGGAGCCTGTGCTCTGCAACGGGAGAGACCACAGCAGTGAGAGGCCCACGTATAGCAAAAAAAAAAAAAAAAAAAAAATTTTAGAAAAAAGGTTAAAATTTGGGCCCTCCCTACAAGCCTGCCCCTAACATTTGCATAGGTAAATGTACAGATAGAAGCCATGCCTGTGACCTGTGACTCCCTTACTTTCTTCCTGCTTTCTCTTTGAACCCCAGCTCTGCTTCACATTTGGATATCTAATCTTTACCCACAATCCTACTGTCAGCCAGCAGCAGCCTCTGGGTTCTCCCCATGCCCAGAGATGCATACACTAGTACTATGGTCTGTGCTTGGGAGGATGGAGCTGGGGAAGAAATTTGCAGTCCCTGGAAGTGGATTTGAGGGCATCTGGGCAAGTAAGATCAGGGTTAGGAATACCTAGAGTATAGTTTAGAGTGGAAGGATGGAAGGGGGCTGTAGAGATTGAGAGTGTGAGGGAGCAGGGAAAATGCTGGGAGTTGGGCTCTAGGGGGTCATTCATTTGTCCCAGCAAACCCCTTGTCCCATGGGGAGGGAGTCCTCTGGACAAAAGCCAGAGAGAGGGCTTTCTGAATCCTGGAGTCTAGAGTAGGGACTGCAATTGCCTGGGTCTGGGGGTTAAACTGCCTCATGAATTTCTCATTGTTAACAGATAACTTGGGAAAGGAAATCTTTCACCATCTGGCTTCTTCTTCCATATCACTTTCTTAATGTCCATCTCATTTCAATCTCCAATGACCTTAAAAAATTCTCGTTTTTCCACCAAAACATATGGCCTCTCATTTTTTTATATTATTTCCTGTGCTGTCCCCTCTTTGGGAAAAATCTTTTTTGTGCTCCTGACAACTCCTACCCCTTTACTTAATAGCTGTGAAAGCTAAAGTGCTACGATGACAATAGTAGATAGTGACTGAGCCACAATTAAGATCCAGGTCAATTGATTTCCAATTAGTTACCTTCAATTATTCAGTACTATCTAGGTTCAATGTATTTGTACCCTATCTGATTTAGTACATTGATTTGAGCATTTTTGACCAAACTTGAAACTACATGTACAGTTTACTCATTCATTTTATTAATCTTAATAATGGTGAGGCCCATGACAGGCACTGTCCTAAGCCTTGAGGATACAAGGTAAATAAGAACTTACTTGCCCTAAAGAAACGTATAGTCTGGCGGGGGAGATAATCACACAGTGCTGGGAGGGATGGTGCTAACTTAGCTTGGGAGATAGACAACAAGGCAGGCTTCCATGAGAATATGACATCAGACCTGGGTCTTAAAGGATGCTTACACTTTTGGCTCAAAAGGAAATGGGCAAGGTGAAGTTGCTGACAGGGCAAAGATTTAAATCCCTGCTCTGAGCAATTGACTTAGGTTATCTGAGTCTCAGTATCATCACCTGTTAAATGACAATAATAATGCTAGACAGGGATCATATGAGGATTAAATGGGATAAAGTGTGTGAAATCCTCTTGCAGATGCCTTTCCTTTGCAGAGAAAACCATTCTCTGATCAGAAGGCACTGTGAATGAGACTGTCACACAGAGGTCGGGCCCCAGGCTATCAGTCAACCTCCTCTTCCTCCTATTTTCTGGTCCATATGAGAAATAGGAAATAGACATGGAAGTTAGGAACAAATTAAAATATCAGCTTTATTACTGGTAAACTGAATTGGAACACTGTTGCAGGACAGCAGGAAAACTGCAAATTTCTCTTCAGATTCAGAGCTCAGGATGAAGACTTTTCAGAAAGTAGCATATTTAAATTTTAATGGAAATCAGCTAAGATAATATGATGACATGGAAACAATCAGGCAGTGCAGCAAAACATGTGTTTGGCATTTTGGAATGAATTAACCTTGGGAGTTAGGGTGGTTTGTAGTACTCTAAGCAAATATTTTGCTTCCTCTGCCTGTTGTGCCCCTCCTTGAGGGAGTTTTATACATCTCTGTTCTACTAAACTTAGGAGTGAGCACAAGACTGGTGTTGACAATGAGGTGTGGTGGAAGTGGCATGTGTTACTTGCTGGGGAAACTTTAAGAGCCTGTGTGTGGTTTTCCATGTCTTTCTTCCCTCTGCCACCAGGACAAGCATATTCCAGACAAAGGCTGCTCCACAAGCTTGGGGCCTGGAGTGAGGATATTGTAGAGCAAAGCAGTTGCTGATGCCTGATAAACATGAATCCTGACCAGAAATAAAACTGTGTTACAAGCCACTAAGATTATTGGGTTATTTATTACTGCAGCAAAACCTAATTTGGCCTGATGGATCAGTAGTTGTTAAATCACACCATGCAGACAATTATTATTTAAACCAACAGGTCAAGTTTCTTTGTTAAATCTATACTTGCCTACATTTTGTGGGTTTGGAGGGAGCTCGATATAAAGTTGTTCAATTCCTGTTTGGGTTTTTTTTTTTTTGAGATTTTTCACATCAACGATTTCTCATGTTTACACCCCACCCATCAAAACAAGAAACCATGATGAGAATGAACATTTAATCTGTTTCTATTTCATCTAATTTTTTGCAATATATTTTTTATA
Organism: Neophocaena asiaeorientalis asiaeorientalis; assembly: GCF_003031525.2. Classification (NCBI taxonomy): domain Eukaryota; kingdom Metazoa; phylum Chordata; class Mammalia; order Artiodactyla; family Phocoenidae; genus Neophocaena; species Neophocaena asiaeorientalis. Next base: position 2,131,861 of record NW_020174793.1, read on the forward strand.
CTTTTCTGTATTTGAATTTTTGACCTTAATATGCAACATATAAATTTGGGATATTTATCCTATAGATTAGTATCTACCTGTGACCTATCACTGACCAAAGGCAAGGATCACATCTACTATGTGCTGTGGCCCTGCATAAGTTACAACAAAATAACTGCAGAAATGAAAAATATAGTCAAATGACCAATTTAGCATCCAGTAATTTTTAGAAAAAAGTTCTGATTTTGGAATTTTGAATATAATTGTCCTACTAATAATACAGTACAGCTGTTTAATATGTTTGTACAATTAATGAATAATGATTATACAGAACAGCTCTTAAAACCAGACTGGATTAGAGAAAAGAATAGAGACAGGATTAGTCTTATCATTTTCAAACAGAAAAAGAAGCAAAATCTTGTATTACTTCTGTAGTTTATAATATTGCCAACCACAGAGCCTATCTGTTGTTAAATAAGTTTATCCTTCAACTAGTAACAGAAGTTGCACGTCAACAGTTCAAGACAATGTGAATAAATGCCAAAGAAGTAGGAAAGACAGACATTATTCTTAATGAAATTAAATTTGAGATATGATCACTTACATTGAAAGAATGTGATCATTTGTAAATGGCATAAGGACTGCAAACTATATATAGGAAGTTGCTGGCAGAATTTAAAATTGATGGTAGAAAGTATTAAATGGGAAAAGGATTAATATGGTATTACAAAACAAATGAAAAACGATCAAATTGGCCTCTGCACCAGAGAAAACCGGAAGATGGCGGAAGAGTAAGACGCAGAGATCGCCTTCCTCCCCACGGATACACCAGAAATACATCTACACGTGGAACAACTCCTACAGAACACCTACTGAAGGCTGGCAGAAGACCTCAGACCTCCCAAAAAGTGGATAAAGAAGATGTGGCAATTATACACAATGGAATATTACTCAGCCTTAAAAAGAAATGAAATTGCGCTATTTGTAATGAGATGGATAGACCTAGAGTCTGTCATACAGAGTGAAGTAAGTCAGAAAGAAAAAGACAAATACCGTATGCTAACACGAATATATGGAATTTAAGGGGGAAAAATGTCATGAAGAACCTAGGGGTAAGACAGGAATAAAGACGCAGACCTACTGGAGAACGGACTTGAGGATATGGGGAGGGGGAAGGGTGAGTTTTGACAGGGCGAGAGAGAGTCATGGACATATACACACTAACAAACGTAGTAAGGTAGATAGCTAGGGGGAAGCAGCCGCAAGGCACAGGGATATTAGCTCGGTGCTTTGTGACAGCCTGGAGGGGTGGGATGGGGAGAGTGGGAGGGAGGGAGACGCAAGAGGGAAGACATATGGGAACATATGTATATGTATAGCTGATTCACTTTGTTATAAAGCAGAAACTAACACACCATTGTAAAGCAATTATACCCCAATAAAGATGTTTAAAAAAAAATTGGCCTCTGCATTGTCAATATATTCAAATTATAGCTGAAAAACTGCATTATTATAATTAGGGAAAATCCCAATGAAAGTTAGCAGACAGTATAATGTAAATGTTTTTTAATGACTATAGAGATCTTATAAGTGATATTCTCATTAATGACACTGTGTAGGCTAACACTTCTTGCCACACTCAACAAGATCAAAGTTCTGCAAGGATTGTTTCATTTAAATTTCAGTCTGTGAAGAATAAAAAGGCAATACAATTAAGGTCCACACACCCCGATGTAGGCATAAGCGCTGTTAGCTACTATACATATAAATCACTCTCAGAGAAGAACCTTCTTTTACCTTGTGAAATTTGTATGATTTGGAGCAGTGCTCCGTGATGATGGAAACATCCTCTATCTGCACTTTCCATCAGAGAAGCTGCATGTGGCTACGTGTGGCTATTGAGCAAAGCAATTGAAATGTACCTAGTGCAGTTGAGCAACTGATTTTAAAATGTTACTGAATTTTAATTGACTATAATTAATTTATAACCAGATGTGGTTCCAGTCTACTGTATTGGTCAGTGTAATCTAGAGCTATCTCATTTAAAAGTTTTAGATTAAGATAATTGCCAACACATCCCGTGTCATCTTTCCAAATTAGTTCTGCCCAAAAGAAAAATTTAAAAGAAGACCAGACCTTATTTGTTTAAGTGAGAAATACTACCAGCCATGTTTTCAAGTGCATCCCATGTCCCAAACATAGTTAAATAATTTCCATGGATTCTGACATTGAATTATTAAAGAAACCCTATTCTGGTTCTGTTAGTTAGGTAGCATGATTTTCATCTACCCAGACATCCCCATCTCAGGTTTCAGGATCCTATTTCTTCCCTATAAAAGCTCTTGCTACAGCATGCAAGACTTGCCAGGGCTGAGAACTCAGCTTTCTCTGAAGCTCTGCTTCTCTTCCACTTATGTCCTGTGACTGATTTTCTATGTCTATCTTCTGGCTGCAGGAGGTGAGCATCGCTTTAAATGCTGCCCTCTGACTCTCACACTTTGCTTTAAATTGTTGATTAATAGGGTTGAGCTTGTCATTTTCTCTCTTCAATGAATCAGTGGCATTTTAGCACAGCCACCAAATTTCATAGTCCTTAGAGTTGCTGTTTCTCCCTGATCTTGCAAACTCAAGACATTGTACAAGCTAGTGCTTGCTTCCCCTTTGCCCGTGTCCCTTCTGGGTCCAGAAAAGAAGTTTTTAGCAGTTGCACCTTAGAGCATGCCATGACCTATAAATAGAACACCCACCACCACTGATAGGCCCTCCTTGCCATCCAGCCAGTGAGTGAACCACTTCAGAATTCCGGCCACAAAGTCTGCTTCTAAGAACAACTTCCAGTACCAGCTATGTTGGGTCAAATTACCCTGAAGTACTGTAGAACCTGAGATGGAGATTCTTCTTCAAGTGATTCACTAAAGCAGGAGGGAAGTGAGCAAAACAGGATTGGAGAGGAAGAAATGAAGCAAAAATTAAGTCTCATCTGGAGATTGGCTCAGTCTTATCTCTTAGGGAAGCTCTGGAACACATATGGTACCACAGAGCCTATCCCACCTTGAGTTCAGAGGTCTAGCCCTTTGAATTCCCTTGCTTTCCCTTTGTCTCTGGCTATAAGTCAGGTCTGCAGTGTTTCAGGGGGATGTGTTCCTTCTTTGGTGAAGATACAAGCTGTGAGTTATTCTCAGCCAACATTCACAGCAACTGAGGTTGGGGTTAGGGTGTGTGTGTGTGTGTACAAGACATAGTAAATAGTAAAAGTGTTCAGGGAAAGATACCAACAGTATCCACTACAGGAGGACAGCACAAGGTTATATACCTCCTTGGTGGTTATAAGCAAAATAAGTTGAATACTTAACCAGGGGCTGGGAGCTAAATGCTGCCTTCACAGCATGATTCTTTACACCTTGTCACATTGCTATATTTATTCAGTTATTCATTCTAGAGATGATTAGAGAGACCCATTATGTTGTAGGACTAACCTGTGCTCTGGGAATAGAGTAGTGATTAAGTTTATAGATTGTGAGCAATAGACTTGTAAGTGGATGATTGTAGGAAAGTGTGAATAGGTGCCATCAAAGTGATGTGAATCTGTGCAAGCAGAGAAGGGAGAGATGAGTAGTGGAGAATTTAAAAAGTTCATGGAGAAGTTGAAATATGAACTAGGGATTGAGAGGTGATGAGGAGTTTGTCAGGCGAATTTCCCTAGTTATATAGCAATCATGTACCTCAATACCTATATATAAACAATTGGTTTTTGATTCTAGTAGGATTTAGAAGAATGCTGGGATTAAGATTTTACAAAGGCTATACCATATGATCCAATGTCCCATTCCAGTGATCTGTGTTTGACCCTCTGATTCTACAATGCAGTGTATTACCTTGTTGACTTGAACATAGAGAAAATTATTCAGCTTTTATTCGCTCAGCATTAGTATTCAAAGGCACCTCAAACAAACCATTTCACACAAGAAATTCATGCTTATATAGGTGGGTGATTCCTCAGCTTTCCATCAAATGGAGGTAATTTGAACAACAGCCACTTATTTTCTCATGAATCTGATTTCATAGACTCAGTTGAAAGGTAATAGTATTCCAGTGTGATGGATTGTCTCCTGACAGTCTGAACTGGAAGTTTGTCATAGGACAAAGAAAACCTGGTATTAATCCACTAAAAAAATCCAGTGCTGAGATTGAATATAAAACAACTTCTATAGTGGTATGCTTTACAAGCCCCCTCCACAATTAGTTATTTATCATTCTCAAGGACACCTGTTTTCCATTTTCTCTACAGGGTGTCTGATTGGATTTGTTCATTAAATGGGCAAAATCAAAGTCCATTTTTGAAAGCACTGGTAGAGTTAATTGGGGAGTATGTCAGGGCTGGATCTGAACAACTTTGTCCATCAGATTGTGTCCTTTGTAGAGCAAATAGATGAATGCAGATGGTGAAGCAAAATTATATATTTTCTTCTTTCTGTTTCTGAAGTAACTGAAACTCTTTACATCTTTTTTTAAAATTTAATTTATTTTTTAAATGAGAATTCTCTCCTAGTACTGACTCAGGGACACATTGTTATTCTTTCAATAATAGGATAACATGGATATATACTAACTGACAAAGTAGTAAGGAATTTTCTTCTAGCTTTATAAAATGCTATATTGATCCTTTATAGTCTTAGCTAAAGCATCACTGATAAGAAAACACGTTGGGAGTACCAGATGCTGTCTTGCAGGGCATGCAATATTGTGCTATATTCTTATTTATTTATTTTTTAACCATTTTCTTTTTGAAGTATAGTTAAGTTACAAAGTTGTGTTAGTTTCCAGTGTACAGCAAAGTGATTCAGTTTTATGTATCGATATATACATATATGTAACTGAATATATATATATTCTTTTTCAGATTCTTTTCCATTGTAGGTTATTACAAGATATTGAATACAGTTCCCTGTGCTATACAGTAAGTCCTTGTTTTTTAATCTATTTTATATATAGTAGTATGTATATATTAATCCCAAACTCCAAATTTATTTTTTCCCCACCCCCTTCTATTCCCTTTGGTAACCATAAGTTTGTTTTCTATTTCTGTGAGTCTATTTCTGTTTTGTAAATAAGTTCATTGGTATCTTTTCTTTTTTTTTTAGATTTCATATATAAGTGATATCATATGATATTTGACTTTCTCTGTCTGACTTAACTTCACTTAGTATGGTAATCTCTAGGTCCATTCATGTTGCTGCAAATAGCATTATTTCATTCTTTTCTATGGTTGAGTAATATTCCATTGTGTATATATACCACATCCTCTTTATCCATTCCTCTGTTGATGGACATTTATGTTACTTCCATGTCTTGTCTGTATAAATAATGCTTCACTGAATATAGGGGCACTTGTATCTTTTGGAATTAGTGTTTTCTCCAGATATATACCCAGGATTGGGATTGCAGGATCATATGGTAATTATTTTCAGTTTTTTAAGGAACCTCCATACTGTTTCCCATAGTGGCTTTACCAATTTACACTCCCACTAACAGTGTAGGAATGTACTTTTTTCCCCACACCCTCTCCAGACTTTTTAGTGATGGCCATTCTGACCGGTGTGAGGTGATATCTTATTGTAATTTTGATTTGCATTTCTCTAATAATTAACAATATTGAACATTTTTCCTGTGCCTGTTGCCCATCTGTATGTATTCTTTGGAGAAATATCTATTTAGCTCTTCTGCTCATTTTTTGATGGAGCTGTTTTTCTGATGTTAAGCTGTATGACCTGTTTGTTTATTTTGGAAATTAATTCTTTGCTGGCAGCATTGTTTGCAAATATGTTCTCCCAGACCATAGGTTTTCTTTTCATTTTGTTTATGATTTCCTTTACTGTGTAAAAACTTTTAGGTTTAATTAGGTTCCATCTGTTTATTTTTGCTTTTGTTTCCATTACTCTAGGAGGTGAATCCAAAACAATATTGCTGCAATTTATGTCAAAGAGTGTTCTGCCTGTGTTTTCCTCTAGAAGTTTTACAGTATATGATCTTATACTTTGGTCTTTAATCCATTTTGAGTTTATTTTTGTATGTGCTATTAGAGAATGTTCTAATTTCATTCTCTTATATATCCAGTTTTCATTCTCCTCTCTGTCCAGTTTTCCCAGTACTACTTATTGAAGAGACTCTCTTTGCTCCATTGTATATTCTTGCCTTATTGGTCAGAGATTGATTGACCATAAGTCCGTGGGTTTGTTTCTGGGTTTTCTATCCTGTTCCATTGATTTATATGTCTGTTTTTGTGTCAGTACCATACTATTTTGATTACTGTAGCTTTGCAGTGTAGTCTGAAGTGAAGGAGAATGATTCCTCCAGCTCCATTTTTCTTTCTCAAGATTATTTTGGATATTCAGGATCTTTTGTATTTCCATACAAATTTACAATCTTTTTTGTGCTGGTTCTGTGAAAAATGCCATTGGTATTTTGATAGGGATTACATTGAATCTATAGATTGCCTTGGGTAGTATGATCATTTTAGCAATATTTATTCTTCTAATTCAAGAACAGGGTATATCTTTCCATCTGTTTGTGTCATCTTCAATTTCTTTCATCAGTGTCTTATAGTTTTCAGACTACAGGTTTTTGGCCTCCTTAGGTAGGTTTATTCCTAGGTGTTTTATTCTTTTTGATGTGATGGTAAATAGGATTGTTTCCTTAATTTCTCTTTCTGATATTTTGTTGTTAGTATATAGAAATGCAACATATTTCTATATGTTAATTCTATCTGTTAATTTTGTATCCACAATTTTACTGAATTCATTGATGAGCTTCAGTAATTGTCTGGTAGCAAGTTTAGGATTTTCTATGTATAGCATCATGTCATCTACAAACAGTGACAGTTTTACTTCTTTTCCAAGTTGGATTATTTTTATTTCTTTTACTTTTCTGAACACTGTGGCTAGGACTTCCAAAACTATGTTGAATAAAAGTAGTGAGAGTGGGCATCCTTGTCTTTTTCCTGATCTTAGAGGAAATGCTTTTAGCTTTTCACTGTTGAGTATGATGATAACTGGGTTTGTCATATATGGCCTTTATTATGTTGAGATATGCTCCCTCTATGCCCACTTTCTGGAGAGTTTTTATTGAATTTTATCAATAAAATCGATAAAAGAGAGTTGTTGAATTTTAAAATTGATAAATTTTAAATAATAAATTGATAAATTTTAAAATTGATAAATAAATTTTTAAAATTGATAAAAGAGAGTTGTTGAATTTTATCAAAATCATTTTCTGCATCTATTGAGATGATAATATGGTTTTTACTCTTCGATTTGTTAATGTGGTATATCACATTAATTGATTTGTGGATATTGAAAAATTCTTGCATCCCTGGGATAAATCCCACTTGATCATGGTGTATATCCTTTTAATGTATTGTTGGAGTTTGTTTGCTAGTATTTTGTTGAGGACTGTTGTGTCTATGTTCATCAGTGATATTGGCCTGTATTTATTCTTTTTTGTGACCTTTTTTCCTGGTTATGGTATCAGGGTGATAGAGGCCAAATAGAACAAGGTCAGAAATGTTCCTTCCTCTGCAAGTTTTTTGGAATAATTTGAGAAGGATAGGTGTTATCTCTTCTGTAAATGGTAGAATTCATATTTGAACCCACCTGGTCCTGGATTTTTGTCTGTTGGCAGTTTTAAAATTAGTGATTCAATTTCAGTACTGGCAATTGATCTGTTTGTATTTTCTATTTCTTCTTGGTTCAGTCTTGGGAGATTGTACCTTTCTAAGAATTTGTTAATTTCTTCTAAGTTGTTCATTTTATTGGCATATAGTTGCTTGTAGTAATCTCTTATGGTCCTTTGTATTTCTGTGGTGTTCATTGTAACTTCTCCTTTTTCATTTCTGATTTTATTGATTTGGCCTCTCTCCTTTTTCTTGATGAGTTTAGCTAAAAGTTTTGATATTTTGCTTATGTTTTCAAAGAACCAGCTTTTAGTTTCATTTATCTTTTCTACTTTTTTTTTTTTTTAAATATTGTGCTTTAAACCAACAACTATATGGGCTGCCTCCTTCAAGTTGAAATTCTTTTATTTTTAAATTTATATAAAATAAGATTTAGGGACTTCCCTGGTGGTGCAGTGGTTAAGAATCTGCCTGCCAATACAGGGAACACGGGTTTGAGCCCTGGTCCAGGAAGATCCCACATGCCATGGAGCAATTAATAAGCCCATGCGTCACAACTACTAAAGCCTGCATGCCTAGAGCCCATGCTCTGCAACAAGAGAAGCCACCACAATGAGAAGCCCATGCACCACAATGAAGAGTAACCCCTGCTCGCCACAACTAGAGATAACCCATGCGTGGCAATGAAGACCCAATGCAGCCAAAGATAAATAAATTAAATTAAATTTAAAAAATGATTTAAAATTTATTTATGTAATACTTAAATACATAATACTATCCCTATTTACAAATGACTTGATTGTCTATACTGATAAAACCCAATGCATCTATATAACAGTTCTTAGGAGTAATAAGTGAATTGAGAAAGATTTCAAGATACAAGATACATGTAGTATAAAAATCAATTGTAGTTTTAGATACTGCAGTGGAACATGTGTACGTTGAAATAAAAAATACATTACTACTCAAATAAATAAAAACTTAGGGGTTAATCCAACATGTATGTGACTTGTATACTACAAACTGCAAAACACTGATTAAATAAATCAAAGAAGATCTAAAAAAATAAAAAGACATTTTGTGCTCATGGATTGGGATACTAAACATTATAAATATTTGTATTCTCTTCAAAAAGATATATAGGAAAACTTATAGCTCAATTCCTAAGTCAAATTTCTATCAACCCCCAGCCATATATTTTACAAATGTATACAAGATTAATCTAAAATTTACATGGAAATGTAAAGGTATTAAAATAGCTAAAATAATTTTGAAAAGAAGACTAAAGTAGGAAGAATTAATCTGATCATAAGACTGATTATAGAACTACAACAGTCAAGACTGTGGTGTTGACATAGGGATAGACACACATATAAATAGAACACTGTGAAAAACCCCAAAATAGCTTTGCATAGGTATGCCCTACTAAAATTTTACCCAGGTGCAAAATAAATTAATGATGGAAGGGTAGCATTTTAAACAAATGATTCTGTAGATTTTAACAACTATAGGCCAAAAAATAAACATCAGCTAAACTCATATTTATATAAAAATGAACTCAGTATAACTCAATGCTTAAGTTTTAAATATCTGGAAATGGGATATTATGCATTTCACCATTTCACCTAATGACCCTCCCCTAATTGCTTCCCCTTTTAGAGACCTTGGGATCTACCTAAGTGGTCATTCTTTCTAAGTCTTATTTGCTAGTTCCTCCTCATTTTCATAACATGTGAATTTTGAAGTGCCTGAAGGCTACTAAATTCTTTGCTCTCTTTTCTCCTCTAGCTGCACTCAGTTCCAAGGTAACACTACTTGATCCCACAGTTTTCAATATCTCCTAAATGTTGATTATGTACAAATACATATTTTTAGCCCTGATGTCTAGACTTCTCTTGAGGACTAGACTTTTACATCCAATTAGCCCTTTGACATTCCTACCTGGATATTTAACAGTCATTTCAAACTTAACATGTCTAAAATGAACTCTTAATACTTTACCTCTCTAAACACTCTGTCTCCTCAGTATTTAGTTAATGACATTCCCCTCACCTAATTACTCAGGATAAAAATCTAGAAGTTACCCTGGACTCCTCTCTTTTCCTCACACTTTTTGTATCATTTATGAGATGGCTGATTCTACTTTGAAAATATATATGGCATGTAACTTCTTTTTACAGCTCTAGTCTTCTCACTTGGACTACTCTAAAAGCCTTTTTGTGCTTCCACATTTTCTTCCACCACTACAAACTATTTTATAGCAGAACAACCAGAGTAATTCCTTGTCAACATAACTCTGATTATTTCCCTCCTTTTCTCAAACCCTTAATAACAGGATGTTAAAAGCCATGTTTTGGCTGAGACTTTAAGGCAATAGCCATCAGATAGCAAAGGGAGGTGGAAGACAGAACACTTTTAGGTGTTTCAAAATGGATAGCCAAAAGTAGTTACATGGTTCTAAAATACGTTATCCACATTAATAGTGTAAAAAGTTGACTGACACAACAGGAAGACTCATGAAGATTTCTGAAGAGAATTTGGCTATGAATGTCCCACCTCCAATTATCTAATGAGGGTATTACAAGGAGACTATTCAGAGATCTTAATATATGATGCATGCAGAATGAGTGAAATGGTAAAGTGTTTTTTTTTTTTTTTTAAACTTCCTCCTGAGAAATTTAAAGGGTTGGAGTTAGGCAGCCTAGCTGCTAATCCTAAGGTTAAGTTCATTGCATTGGGTTGGGTCTATGCATGCAGAGTTCAAGAGGACAAAGGATTTGTGTGTTTCACAAGGACTAGATATAGATCATGTGAGAGAGAGTAGTCCCTAGTCTGTTTTAAATCCTGCCCCAAAACACTGCTGAGTAATGAAGAGACTCAGGGGGAAATGACTAGCCAGAGGAAAATACATTTCCCACAACACAGAAAGAGAAGTCAAATATACTTAGTGTTTGTTTTTTCTTTCAATTTTCAAATCCAGTTTAGTTGTTTGAGAATATGGTGTTAAAATGTCACTGGTGTTTATTGACCCTGGTTCTGAGTGTGTGTATATATAAAAAATAATTTTTGAATGGGAAGAGAGAGAGAGGAGAAGAAGAAGAAGAAGAAGAAGAAGAAGAAGAAGAAGAAGAAGAAGAAGAGGAGGAGGAGGAGAAGGAGGAGAAGAAGGAGGCGGAGGAAAGAGAGGGGGAGGAGGAAGAGAAAGAAAAGAAGAAAGGGAAGGGAGGGAGGAAAGGAGGAAAGCGGGGGAGGGGGTGGTGGTGCGAGGAGGAAGAGGACCAGTATCTAAGGGTATCCAAGGAAAAGCAAGTCTCCCTCCAACCTCCAGCTACAGGTCTCTAGATTCAGATCTACTTTAACATCTCAATGACTATCCCACTTAATGAATTAGGAAACTCTTTACAGAGAGGCACCCTTTCTGAAAGCATTGGAAAGTCACAGTTATATTAAGTCTTCAAGTCTGGCTTGGAAGCCAGACTTGTAGGTTGGAAGCAGACCTTTATCAGATAACTTCTGTTCCGAGAGAGAGTCAGGACAAGAAACAGAATCACAGTCGAATGCGATGCGCCTGATATTCTCCCTTGAGTTCTTCTTAAGCACGAGGAACTAAGTGTTTCTTAGGTAGGACTAAGAAAATTGTTTCTTACCTAGGACCTCCTAGGTAGAGTCCTCGTGGAAATTTGCCTTCTCAAAGCCCTTATCTTGACATTCGAGGCAAGAACCCATGGAACCATTCATTAGTGAGATAAAGAATTAGCTTTAAACACCTGCTTAGCTCAGAGAGCAGGAAGTCATATTACATTAGTTCTACTTAAATAAGAAGTTTTCTTAATTTCCTAATTTTTCCTTCCTGATCCCACCTCTTTGAACCTGTTAGGGTTACAACCTTAGATTATAATAAATGGGAAGTGAGGGGAGTGAAACCTTAGGTCAGACTAAGGGAGAAGAAGGAATGTGATAACCTTCTTGGACTATAGATTTCTCATTTACAGTAGGTCCCAACTGAGGATGAAGAAGAGTTTTAAATGTATTATTTATTATTCTAGCTTTATTGAGATTAATTGACACATAACATTGTGTAAGTTTAAGGTGTACTAAGTGATGATTCTGTATAAGCATATATTAAAAAATGATTACCACAATAGTGTTAACAACTTCATCAACTCACATAATTACCCTTTTGTGTGGTGAGAACATTTAAGATATATTCTCTAAGCAACTTTCAAGTATACAGTACACATTATTAAGTATAATCATCATGCTGTACGTTAGATCCCCCAAACTTATTTATCTTATAACAGAAAGTTTTTTCCTTTTGATCAATATCTCTCCTGGCAACCACCATTCTACTCTCTGTTCCTGAGTTCAGATTTTTGTAGATTTCACATAAAAGTGCTATCATTCAACGTTTGTCTTTCTTTGTCTGAATTATTTCACTTAGTATAATGCCCTTAAGTTTCATCCATGTTGTCACAAAAAACAGGATTTCCTTCTTTCTCATGATTCATATTCTGTGATGTGTGATATATATATATATATCACGTATCTTTTTTATCCATTCATCCACCAGTGGGCACTTCGTATCTTGGTTACTGTGAATAATAATTCAATGAACGTAAGAGTGTAGATATCTCTTTGAGATACTGATTTTATTTCTTTTTGATATATACCCAGAAGTGGGGTTGCTGGATCATACAGTAATTCTATTTTTACTTTTTTGAGTACCCTCCATACTTTTTTCATAGTGGCTGTATCAATTTACATTTCTACCAACAATGTACAAGGATTCTCTTTTCTCCACATCCTCACCAACCTTGTTATCACTTGTCTTTTTAAATATAGCCATTCAACACGTTTGAGGAATATTTCTCATTGTGGTTTTGAGTTACATTTCCCTCATGATCATTGATGTTGAGCATTTTCTCATGTACCTGTTGGCCATTTGTATATCCTTTGTGGAAAATGTCTATTCAGGTCCTCTGACATTTTTAATTGGATTATTTGTTGTTTAGCTGTTGAATTGTATGAATTCTTTATATATTTTAATATTAACTCCTTAGAAGATAGTTGGTTTGCAAATGTTTTTTCTTGTTCTGTAGATTACCTTTTTATTTTGTCAGTCACTTCTTTTGTTGTGAAGAAGCTCTTCAGTTTGATATAGTCCTGCTTGTTTACTTTTGCTTCTGTTGCTTGTGCTTTTGTCATATCCAAAATATTGTTGTAAAGACCAATGTCAAGGAGCTTCTTTTTTCTAGGATTTCTTCTAGGAGTTTTATGGTTTCATATATTATGTTTAAGTCTTTAATCCTTTTCAGATTAATTTTTGTAAGTGATATAAAATAGGGGTCCAATTTTATTCTTCTGCATGTGATTATCTAGTTTCTTGAGCACAATTTTTTGAAGGAACTATTTATATCCCATCGAGTATCCTTATCTACCTTGTCAAATATTAGTTTACTGAATATGCAAGGGTTTATTTCTGGGCTCTTGATTCTGTTCCATTTGTCATCTATGTGTCCATTTTTATGCCAGTACCCTACTGTTTTAAATATAATATAACTTTGAAGTATAGTCTGAAATCAGGAAGTGTGATGTCTCAGCCTTTGTTCTTCTTTCTGAAAATCGCTTAGCTCTTCAGGGTGTTTTGTGGTTCTGTACAAATTTTAGGATTAATTTTTCTATTTCTGTGAAAACTGTCATTGTCATTTTGATAGGGATTACATTGAACCTGTAGATGGCTTTGGATAGTATGCATATTTTAAAAATATTCATTATTCCAACCTATGAACACAAGATATCTTTTCATTTATTTTTGTCTTCTTCAATATCTTTCATCAGAGTCATAGTTTCCAGTGTACAGATCTTAAACCTCCTTGGTTAAATTTGTTCTTAAGTATTTTTTTTTGTTTGTTTTGATGCTATTGTAAATGAAGCATTTCATATATTGATTTTGTTTCATATATGATTTTATTTCATATATTGATTTTGTATCTTGCAACTTTATTGAATTCATTGATTAGTTCTAACTGTTTTGCGCGCGCGCGCGCGTGTGTGTGTGTGTGTGTGTGTGTGTGTGTGTGTGTAATCTTTAGGATTTTCTATATATGAGATTATATTGTCTGTCAACAAAGTCAATTTTACTTCTTACTTTCCATTTTGGGTGCTATTTCTTTCTTTCTTTCTTTCTTTTTTTCTTCCCTGATTACTCTTGCTAAGACTTCCAGTACTATGTTAAATAAGAGTGATGAGAATGAGCACCCTGTGTTATTTCTCCCCTTATGATTTTCATACATGGTCTTTTATATACTGAGGTATGGTCCTTCTATACCCAGTTTGTTGAGAGTTTTTATCCTGAAAGGAGATTGTATTTTGTCAAATTATTTTTATGAATCTATTGAGATGATTATATGGTTTTTAACATTTATTATATTAATGTGGTACATCATATTTCCTTATTTGCATATGTTGAAACATTCTTGCATCCCAGAGATAAATCCCACTTGATCATTATGATGCCTTTAATGTTCTGTTGAATTTGGTTTGCCATCTGCATTTTGCCTTTGGAAAAATGTCTATTTAGTTCTTCTGCCCATTTTTTAATCAGATTGTTTGTTTTTTTGATGTTGAATTGTATCAGCTATTTATTTGCACTGGATATTAATGCCTCATCAATCATATAATTTGCAAATATTTTCTTCCATTCAGTAGGTTGTCTTTTCATTTTGTCGATGGTTTCCTATGCTGTGCAAAAGCTTTTAATTTTAATTAGGTTCCATTTTTTAAATTTTGGTTTTTATTTTCTTTAGGAGATGGATACAAAAAAAAACTATTGCTGAAATTTATGTCAAAGTTGTTCAGCCTATGTTTTTCTCTAGGAGTTTTATAGTATCTGGTCTTACATTTAGGTCTTTAATCCATTTTGAGTTTATTTTTGCATATGGTGTGAGAAAATGTTCTAATCTCATTCTTTTACACGTAGTTGTCCAGTTTTCCCAGCACCACTTATTGAAGAGACTGTCTTTTCTCCATTGTATATTCTTGCCTTCTTTGTAGTATATTAATTGACCATAAGTGTGTGGGTCTATTTCTGGGCTCTCATTTCCCATACTATTTTGATTACTGCAGCTTTGTAGTACAGTTTGAAATCAAGGAGCATGGTATCTTCATCTTTTTGTTTCTTTCTCAATTGTTTTGGCTATTTGGGGTGTTTTGTGTTTCCATACAAATTTTAGAATTATTTGTTCTAGTTCTGTGAAAAATGCCATTGGTATATTGATAGAGATTACATTGAATCTGTAGATTGCCTTAGGTAGTATGATCATTTTAGCGATATTAATTCTTCCAATTCATGAGCATGATATATTTTTCAATTTGTATGCGTCTGTTTTTGTGCCAATATGATAGTTTTTTGATGACTGTAGCTTTGTAGTATAGTCTAAAGTCAGGGAGCATGATTCCTCCAGCTCCATTTTTCTTTCTCAAGATTGCTTTGGCTATTCAGGGTCCTTTGTGTTTCCACATAAATTTTAAAATTATTTGTTCTAGTTCTCTGAAAAATGCCATTGGTAATTTGATAGGAATTGCATTGAATCAGTAAGTGGGTAGTATTATCATTTTAACAATACTGATTCTTCCAATCCAAGAACACAGTATATCTTTCATCAGGGATATTAGCCTGTAGTTTTCCTTTTTTTATAGTGTCCTTCTCTGGCTCTGGTATCAGAATAATGCTGCCTTAATAAAATGAGTTTGGGAGTGTTTCTTTCCCTTTATTTTTTAGGAAGGCTTGATGTTAATTCTCTTTCAAATGTTTGCTAAAATTTACCAGTGAAACTATCTAGTCTTGGACTTTTCTTTTTTGTAAGTTTTCTGATTACTATTCAGTCACCTTATTCATTTATCTATTCAGATTTTTTATTTCTTCATGATTCAGTCTTGATTGTTTGAATGTTTCTGAGAACTTATCCATTTTTTCCCAGTTATACAATTTATTGGTATGTAATTATTCATAGTATTCTGTCACATAATTCTTTATATTTCTGTTGTATCAGTTATGATGTCTCTTCTTTCATTTCTGATTTTATTTATTTTGGTCCTCTTTTTTCTTAGTATATGTAAATATTCATCAATTTTATCCTTTTTTTAAAAAACTAGCTCTTAGTTTCATTGATCTTTTCTCTTATTTTTCTGGTCTCTATTTTTTATTTATTTTAATTTTTTATTGAAGTACTTTTGATTTACTATGCTATATTAGTTTCTTGTATACAGAATAGTGATTCAGTATTTTTAGATTATAATCCATTAAAAGTTATGACACAATAATGACTATAATTCCCTGTTCTATACAATATATGCTTATTGCTTCTCTATTTTACACATAATAGTTTGTATCTCTTAATCCCATACATCTATCTTGCCTCTCTGATCTTCCCTTTCCTCACTGGTAATCACTAGTTTCTTTTCTATATCTGTGAGTCTGTTTCTGTCTTATTATATACATTTTTTCATTTTATCTTCTAGATGCCACATAAAGTGTTGTCATAAAGTCTTTGTATTTCTCTATCTTATTTCACTAAGCATAATATTCTCTAGGTCTATCCACATTGATGAAAATGGCAAAATTTCATTTAAGATACTTGGGTTGCATTCATATCTTAGCTATTGTTAATAGTGCTGCTATGAACATTGGGAGGCATGCATCTTTTTAAATTACTGCTTTCATTTTTTCCTGATGTATACCCAGGAGTAGAACTGCTGGATCATATGGTAGTTCTATTTTTAGCTTTTTGAGGAACCTCTATACTGTTTTTCATAGTGGTCGTACCAAGTTACATTTCTATCAACATTGTACAAGTGTTCCCTTTTATTTACATCCTTGTCAATATTTGTTATGTGTAGTATTTTTGATGATAACCATTCTGACAGGTGTGAGGTGATATCTCATTGTGGTTTGATTTGCATTTCTCTAATAATTAGTAATGTTGTACATCTTTTCATGTGCCCATTGGACATCTTTATGTCTTCTCTGGAAAAATGTCTATTCAGGACTTCTGACCATTTTTGATTGGGTTGTTTGTTTCTTTTGATATTGCATTGTATGAGATGTTTATATATTTTGTATATTAATCCATGGTTGGTGATATCATTTTGCAAATATTTTCTCCCATTCAGTAGGTTTTCTTTCCATTTTGTCAATGGTTTCCTTTGCTCTTCAAAAGCTTTTAAGATTAGTCAGGTTGCATTTTTAAATTTTTGCTTTTATTACTTTTGCCTTAGGAGACAGACTTAAAAAATTATTGCTACAATTTATGTCAAAGTGTGTTCTGCCATGTTCTGTTCTAGGAGTTTTATGGTTTCAGGTCTTACATTTAGGCCTTTAATCCATTTTGGTTTATTTTTTTATATGGTGTGAGAAGATGTTCTAATCTCATTATTTTACATGTAGATGTCCTGTTTTCCCAGCACTTCTATTGAAGAGGCTGTCTTTCCTCCATTGTATACTTTTGGCTTCTTTGTTGTATATTAATTGACTATAGCTGTGTGGGTATATTTACAGATTCTTTATTCTGTTCCATTGATTTATGTGTCTGTTTTTGTGCCAGTACAATACTCTTTTGATTACACTAGCTTTGTAGTTTAGTTTGAAGTCTGAGAGGTTGATAATTCCAGCTTTGTTCTTTTTTCTCAAGATGGGTTTAGTTTGGCAATTCTATGTCTTTGTGGTTATATATGCATTTTAGGTTTTTTTTTGTTCTAGATCTGTGAAAAATGTCATTGGTACTTTGACAGGGATTCCATTAAATCTGTAGATTGATTTGGATAGTATGGCCATTTTAACAATGTTAATTCTTCCAATCCAAGAACACAGGATATCTTTCCATTTCTTTGTATCATCTTCCATTTCCTTTATCAACATTTTATAGTTTTCGGGCTATAGGCTTTTAACCTCATTGATTAAGTTTATTCTTAAGTACCTTATTTTTTATATGTTTTTAGACATGATAGTTTTTTTTTTTACTTTCTCTTTTTGATAGTTCATTATTAGTGTATAGAAAGGCAACAGATTTCTAAATAATAATCTTTTATCCTGCAACTCTGCTGAATTCATTTATTAGTTCTTTTTGGGTGGAGACTTTAGGGTTCTCTATATACAGTACCATATCATCTTCAAAAAGTGACAATTTAAATTCTTACCATCCAATTTGGATTCATTTTATTTCTTTTTCTTCTCTGATTGCTGTGGATAGAACTTCCAATACTATGTTGAATAGAAGTGGCAAGAGTGGTCATCCTTGTCTTGAGACACTGAGAATGATGTTTGCTGTGGATTTTTCATAAAAAGCCTTTATGATTTTGATATATGTTCCCTCTATATCCACTTTGATGAGAGTTTTTTTATCATGAATGGATGTTGAAT
Organism: Neophocaena asiaeorientalis asiaeorientalis; assembly: GCF_003031525.2. Taxonomy (NCBI): domain Eukaryota; kingdom Metazoa; phylum Chordata; class Mammalia; order Artiodactyla; family Phocoenidae; genus Neophocaena; species Neophocaena asiaeorientalis. Next base: position 2,149,926 of record NW_020174793.1, read on the forward strand.
TGTGTCAAATGCTTGTTCTTATGTCTACTGAAATGATCAAGTAATTTTTTTTGTTGTTGTTAATGTGGTGTATCACATTGATTGATTTGTGAATGTTGAACTATCCTTGTGTCCCTGGAGTAAATTCAACTTGAAAATGATGTATGATCTTTCTTATATATTGATGGATTTTGTTTACTATTTTGTTAAGGATTTTTGCACCTATATTCATTAAAGACTTTGGCCTGTAATTTTCTTTCTTTTGCGCAGTGTCTTTGTCTGGTTTTGATATCAGGGTTATAATTGCCTTGTAGAATGAAATTGGGAGTGTTCCCTCCTCTTCAACATTTTGGAATAGTTTGAGAAGGATAGGTATTATCTTTTCTTTATATATTTGGTAAAATACCCCTGTGAAGCTGTTCAGCTCTGGACTTTTGTTTGTTGGGAATATTTTTCTCTTTTACTACAAACTCAATTTCCATAATAGTGATCAGTCTGTTCAAATGTGTTTTTCTTCTTGATTCAGTCTTGAAAAGTTGTATGTTTCTAGACATTTGTCCATTTCATTTAGACTGTCTAGTTTGTTGGCATATAACTGTTCATAGTATCCTCTAATGATTTTTACGTCTGTGGTATTGGGTGTTATTTCTCCTATTTAATTTCTTATTTTGTTTATTTGGGTCCTTTCTCTTTTCTTCTTGGTGATCCTGATTAAAGGTTTGTCATTTTTGTTTATCTGTTAGAAAAAATAGCTCTTGGTTTCATTGCTCTTTCTATAGTTTTTAAATGTCTATTTTATTTATTTCCTCTTTAATCATTATTATTTTCTTCCCTCTGCTGACTTTGGACTTTGTTCTTCTTTTTCTAATTCTCTTAGGTGGTAGGTTAAGTTGCTTATTTGAGATATTCCTTGTTTCTTGAGGAAGGCATGTATTGCTATAATCTTCTCTCTTAGAAGTGTTTTTGTTTCACTTCATAGATTTTACAGTATTGGGTTTCTATTTTCATTTGTCTTGAGGTATTTTCTGATTTTTCTTTGATTTCTTCATTGATCCACTGTTTTTTTTTTTTATTAACACATTGTTTAGTCTCCACAAGTTTGTTTTTTTTCATTTTTCTTTCTTCAATTTAATTTATAGTTTCATATCATTGTCAGAGAAAAATGCTTGATACAATTTCTGCCCTCTAACTTTGTTGAGACATGTTTCGTGGCCTAGCATGTGATTTAGCCTGGATAATTTTTCATGTACACTTGAAAATAATGTGTATTATTCTGTTTTTCATTGTAATGTCCTATAGATATCTGTTAAGTTGAACTGGTCTGTTTTGTCATTAAAGACTACTATTGCCTTACTGATTATCTGTCTGGATGATCTGTTTCTGATGTCAGTGGAGTGTTAAAGTCCCTTACTATTATTGTATTATTGTCAGTTTCTCCCTTTATGTCTTTTACTCTTTGCTTTACACATTTAAGTGTACCCGTGTTGGGTGCACATATGTTAGCAAGTATAGTATCCTCTCATGTATTGAACCCTTTATCATTATATCGTGATCTTCTTTATCTTTTGTTATAGCCTAGGTTTTAAAGTCTATTTTTTCTGACAAGAGTACTGCTACTCCTGCTTTCTTTTCATTTTCGTTTACATGATATATTTTTCCATTGTCTTCTTTTCAGTCTTTCAGTGTATCTTTATCTCTGAAGTGACTCTCTTATATGCAGCATATAGAAAGATCCTGTTATTTTTAGTCTAATCAACCATCCTATGTCTTTTGATTGGAGCATATAATGCATTGACATTTAAAGTGATTATTAAAGCATATGTACTTATTACCATTTTGTTACTTGTCTTCTGGTTGTTTTTGGAGCTCTTCTATGTTCTTTTACTCTTCTTTTAGTTTCTTCCCTTGTGCTTTGATAATTTCTTTAGTGGTATGATTGCGTTCCTTTCTTTCCAGTTTTTGCATGTCTATTGTATGTTTTTGATATGTGGTTACTATGGAGATCATATATATTGACCTATAAGTATATCTACTTGTTTTAAACTGATAGTCACTTAAGTTCAAACATACTCTAAGGGCTTCCCTGGTGACACAGTGTTTGAGAGTCCACCTGCTGATGCAGGGGACACGGGTTCGTGCCCCGATCCGGGAAGATCCCACATGCCGCAGAGCGGCTGGGCCCATGAGCCATGGTTGCTGAGCCTGCGCGTCCGGAGCCTGTGCTCCTCAACGGGAGAGGCCGCAACAGTGAGAGGCCCGCATACCGCAAAAGAAAAAAAAAATACTCTAAAAGATCTACATTTTTTTACCCCTCCCCCTACATTTTGTGTTTTTGATGTTACATTTTACATCTCATGCCTCTCCCTTAACTAGTTATTATAATTATAGTCAATTTAACAATTTTTATCTTTTAACCTTTGTACTAGCTTCTTTAAGTGGTTGAGTCACTGCCTTTACTATATATTGATATTTGCCCTTACCTGTGGGATTTTTCCATTTAATATGGATTCTTACTTCTTTTCCACTTAGATAAGACTTTTTAACATTTCATTTAGGGTAGGTTTGGTATTGATGAATTCTTTTAGTTTTTGCTTGTCTGAGAAGTTCTTTATCTCTCTTTCTGTTCTAAACGATAATATTGGTGGGTAGAGTATTCTAGGTTGCAGGTTTTTCTCTTTCAGCACTTTGAATATATTATGCCACTTCCTTTGGCCTGCAAAGTTTCTTCAGAGAAACTAGCTAAAGCCTTATGGTAATTCCCTTGTGTTTGACTCCATGCTTCTCCCTTGCTGCATTAAGAATTCTCTCTTTATCTATACCTTTTGCCATTTTAATTATAATATGTCTTGGTGTGGGTCTCTTTGTGTTCATCTTGTTTGTGATCCTCTGTTCTTCCTGTACCTAGATATCTGATTCCTTATTCATGTTTGGGAATGTTTCAGCCCCAATTCCATCAAATACATTTTCAATCCCTTTCTCTCTCTCTTCTCCTTCTGGGGTGCATAAATTGTGAATTTTGGTATGCATAATGTTATCCCAGAGAACTCAACTGTTTTATCATATTTTTAACTTAATTAATTTTTATTGGAGTATAGTTGCTTTACAAAGTAGCTTCTACTGCACAGCAAAATGAATCAACCATACATATACATATATCCCCTCGCTTTTGGATTTTCCTCCCACTTAGGACACGACAGTGCATTAAGTAGAGTTCCCTGTACTATATAGTACGTTCCCATCAGTTGTCTATTTTATACATAGTATCAATAGTGTATATGTACCAATTCCAATGTTTTCATATTTTTAAATCTGTTCTTTTTTCAGTTCTGATTGGATGACTTCTGTTATTCTATCTTGCTAATCACTTATGTGTTCTTCTGTATTATTTAGTTTACTATTCATTCCTTCTAGTGTGTTTTTAATTTCAGCTATTTAATTCTTAATTTATGATTAGATTTTTTATATTTTCAAGTTCCTTATTAAAATTTACACTGTGTAAATATATTATTTTCCCTAAATCAGTTAATTTTTACTACCAATGCTTTGAATTTTTTATATAGTAAATTGTTTATTTCCCTTTCATTATTTTTTTGGTAGTATTCTCTTGCTCTTTCAATGGAGAGAAATTCCTCTGCCCTTTCACTTTGCTTAACTTTCTCTGTCTCTTTAAATTTAGATGAAACAGTTACCTACTGCTGTCTTGAAGGGTTGTTCTTATGTGGGAACATCCCTATACAGACTGTGTGTACCCAGTGCCATTGATGAAAGAGTTGGATTTGATGTGAGGGCAAATCACATCTTTCTTCAGTGTGAGTGGGCAACTATCACCTTGGTAGGGGTGGAGCTGGAGATGGAGGGGTTAGAACTGGAGCCAGGTGTGAAGTGAGATTTCCCTTCTGCTCAGTGACCATCACTGCCCTATCTGGAGGGGGTTCTGATCTTAAGTTGCTGGAGCAGAAGCCCTTAGGGTTCCGTGAAAGCTGGCTCTGTTCCCTTTAAGTGTGTGTTTTCCCCTCTTCTTGCACTGGGGTACTTGCTTCAGAGGGCAGGAGTGCTGAAACAGGTGGAGACTATGTGGGCTCTTGGCTCATGCAGGCCTCAGACAGAAGTCTGAGCTGTCCCAAAGTGTTGCCAGTACAGGTGTCCACAATTTTTCCCCTCAATCTGTTCAGACACAGCCTCATGTGCAAGTCTCCTTTCTCCCTTGCAGTCAGTGTCCCCAGTTTATTCTGTCCCTACTCTATTGTGGAGCCACACTACAGGGAAGTCGGGGCCTGCATGGACTCTCAACACGTACTGGGGAGTGAGCTATGGTGTAGAGGCCACCCTCAGAGATCTGGCAGCTTCTGATGCACTGCTTGGGTAAGCACAAAAAATGGCCACTGCCACCTCCCCCAGGCTCTGCCCCAGGACTGGGCCACCTCTGCTTCCCATGGTCAAGTCTTCTCCCTGGTTGTGGCTGCCCCAGATCCAGTGCCAAGTTGTGTTGTGGAGTGAGCAGGGCTGGAGAATTTACTTGGCTCTGGCTGAGGTGTGCATCAAAGCAGTTGTAAGAAACCCTGCAGCCACTTTTCAGAACTCTCTACCCTGCCTCACAGGCAAGACTATATGCACACTCCTCACAAGTGGAGTTAGGCTTTCCACAGCCCACCTGTTAGTCCCAGAACTCTTCCAGCCAGCCAAAGGGGTTTGTCTCCTTCATGTAGGCCCCTAGGACTAGGGTATCCAGTCTGTGGCTCTCACCACTAACTCCCCAAGATGGGTGTCTGTCTGTGAATTCTAACTTTTACTCTGAGTTCCTTCCCATGAACACAAGTCTTAAACCAATCACTGTTCTTTCCTTCCTACCCAATTATATGCATATCTTTGTTACAGCCTTGGTTGCACAGGAGTACTTCTTCTAATTTTTAGTTAGTATTCAGTGAGAATTGTTCCACATATAGATGTGTTTTTGATGTGTTGTTTGAGGGATAGTTGCTGCAGCTTATCAATTATTTCTTTTATGTATCATGCCTTTGGTGTTATATCAAAGACATCATCATATCCAAGGTCATCTAGGTTTTCTACTATGCTATCTTCTATGAAATTTATATGTTTATATTTTTACATTTAGGTCTATAATTCATTTTGTGAAGAGTGTAAGGTCTATGTCTAGATTTATTTTTTTAATTTATTTTGTATATGGATGGATATCCAATTGTACCAGCAGCATTTGTTGAAAAGACAATCTTTGCTCCATTATATTGCCTTTGTTTCTTTGTCCAATGTCAGTAGACTACATTTATGTGAGTTTATTTCTGGGTTCTCAGATCTGTTTCATTGATCTATTTTTACACAAATACCACACTGTCTTGATTATTGTAGCTTTACAGTAAGTCTTGAAGTCAGGTAGTGTCAGTCCTCCAATTTGGTTCTTTCTCACCAATATTGTATTGGCTATTCTTGGTCTTTTGCCTCTCCCTATAAACTTTATAAGCATTTTGTCAATATCAATAAAATAATTTGCTGGGATTTTGATTGAGATTGCATTGAATCTACAGATCAAGTTGGGATGAACTGACATCTTGAAAATATTGAGCCTTTCTGTTCATGAACATGGAATAAGTCTCTATTTATTTAGTTCTTTTTGATTTTATTCATTAGAGTTTTGTAGTTTTCATCATATAGATCTTGTACATATTCTGTTAGATTTATGCCTAAATATTTCATTTTCAGGGATGTTAATTTAAATGGCATTGTGTTTTTAATTTCAACTCTCACTTGCTTATTTCTTGTATATAGGAAAACAATTGACTTTATATATTGACCTGTGTTGTGAAACATTGCTATAATTGCTTATTAGTTCCAAAATTTTTTGGTTGATTATTTTAGATTTTCTACATAAATGATCATGTCATGCTAGAACAAAGAAAATTTCATTTCTTCTTTCCCAATATGTATACATTTTATTTCCTTTTCTTGTCTTATTACATTAGCTAGGACTTCCAGTATGATATTGAAAAGGGGTAGTGGGAGGGGTATCCTTTGCCTGGCTCCAAATCATAAGGTAAATCTAGTTTCTCATCATTAATGATGATGTCAACTGTAGATTTTTTGTAGATATTATGTATCAAGTTTAAGAAGTTACTCTCTAATCCTACTTTACTGAGTTTTTATAATGAATGGGTGTTGGATTTTTGTCAAATGCTATTTCTGCATCTATTAATATGATCATGTGATTTTTATTTTTTAGCTTGTTGATGTGATGAATTACATTAATTGATTTTTGAAGGTTGACTCAGCCTTGTATACCAAGGATAAATCATACTTGATGATGGAGTAACTTCTTTTTATACATTGTTGGAGTCTATTTGCTGATATTTTGTTGAAGATTTTGTATCTATGTTCATGAGAGATATTGGTTTCCAGGTTTTTTTTTTTTTTTCTTGTAATATCTTTGTCTGGTTTTGGTATCAGGGTATTGCTGGCTTCATAGAATAAATTCAGGAGTATTCCCTTGGCTTCTATTCACTGAAAAGAAATTGTAGGTCATTGGTAAAATGTATTCCTTAAACGTTTGGTAGAATTCACAAGTGAACCCATCTGGGCTCAGTGCTTTTTGTTTGGGAAGGTTATTAATTATTGATTCAATATCTTTAATAGATATTGGTCTATTTAGGTAGTCTACTTCTTCCTGTATAAGTTTTGAAAAATTGTGTTTTTCAAGGAGTTGATCCATTTCATCTAGGTTACCAAATTTGTGGGCATAGAGTTGTTCATAGTATTCCTTTATTATTCTTTTAATATATGCTAGAAGAAATCAATAGCAGATTAGATGATACTGAAAAATGGATCAGAAAACTGGAAGACAGAGTAGTGAGAATCACCTTAGCTGAATAGAAAAAAAGAAAAAAAAATTAAATGAGGATAGTTTGAGAGATCTCTGAGGCAATGCCAAACATACCAACATTTACATTCTAAAGTTTACAGAAGGAGAAAAGAGAGGGAAAGGACTAGATAATTTACTTGAAGAGATAGTAGCTGAAAACTTCTCTAATATGGGAAAGAAAACAGCCATCCAGGTCCAGGAAAGACAGAAAATCTTAAATGAGATAAACCCAAAGAAGTTCACATCAAGACACATTATAATTAAAATATCAAAAATTAAAGATAAAGAGGGAATCTTAAAATCAGCAGGAGAAAAGAAACTAGTTATGTGCAAAGAAATTCCTATAAGTATATCAGCTGACTTTTCAGCACTAACATTTGCAAAACAAAAGGGAGTGGCATAATATATTTAAAATAATGAAAGAAAAATACCTACAACAAAGAATACTCTAACCAGTAAGGCTTTCATTTGTATTTGAAGGAGAGATAATGAGATTTACAGACAAGCAAAAGAAAGAGTTCAAAACCACTAAACCAACTTTACAAGAGATGTTAAAAGGACTTCTCTAAGTGAGAAAGAACAGACCACAGCTAGAAATATCAAAATTATGAAAGGAAAAATCTCGTTCATTAAGGCAAATATACAGTAAGGTATATATCAAAGGTTTAGATCTACTTATAGATTATAAGTAGATTAACTACTTATAATGCTAGTAAGAAGGTTAAGATACAAAAGTAGCTAAAGGATATGAAAAACAAAAAGAGGTAAAATATGATATCAAAAACATTAAATGTTGAGGAGTTGTTAAGAATACAGGGGTTTTTACTGTTTGTTTGTTTTTGTGGTATGCGGGCCTCTCATTGTTGTGACCTCTCCCATTGCAGAGCACAGGCTCTGGATGCACAGGCTCAGCAGCCATGGCTCACAGGCCCAGCCGCTCCGCGGCATGTGGGATCTTCCTGGACTTGGGCACGAACTCGTGTCCCCTGCATTGGCAGGTGGACTCTCAACCACTGCGCCACCAGGGAAGCCCTACAGGGTTATTTGAAGTCAAGTGATTTTCCTCTTAATATAACCACATATAGATATAAGTTGTTATATGTGAACCTCATAGTAACCACATAACAAAAAATTATGGGACTTCCTTGGTGGCACAGTTGTTAAGCAACTGCTTGCCAATGCAGGGGACACAGATTTGAGCCCTGGCCTGGGAAGATCCCACATGCCATGGAGCAACTAAGCCTGTGTGTCACAACCACTGAGCCTGCTCTCTAGAGCCTGTGAGCCAAAACTACTGAGCCAGTGTGCCACAACTACTGAAGCTGGCATGCCTAGAGCCCATGCTGCACAACGAGAGAATCCACTGCAATGAGAAACTCACGCACCAAAGTGAAGAGTAGCCACCACTCACCACAAATAGAGAAAAGCTGGGTGCAGCAATGAAGATCCAACACAACTAAATATAAATAAATAAATAAATTTATAAAAAAACACACCATATGATAGATATATGCACAAAGAAGAGAAAGGAATCCAAACATAACACTAAAGACAGTTATCAAATCACAAGGAAAGAGAGTAAAAGAAGAAGAAAAGAACACAAAAAGACTGAAAACTATTAACAAAATGGCAATAAATACATACCTGTGAATAATTACTTTAAATGTAAATGGACTAAATTCTCCAATCAAAAAACAGAGAGTGGGGGACAAGGGGAAGATGGCAGAAGAGTAAGAAGCGGAGATCACCTTCCTCCCCACAGATACATCAGAAATACATCTACACGTGGAACAACTCCTACAGAACACCTACTGAACGCTGGCAGAAGACCTCTGACCTCGCAAAAGGCAAGAAACTCCCCACATACCTGGGTAGCGCAAAAGAAAATAGAATAAACAGAGACAAAAGGATAGAGATGGGGGGCTTCACTGGTGGTGCAGTGGTTGGGAGTCCGCCTGCCTATGCAGGGGGCACAGGTTCGTGTCCTGGTCTGGACCAGTGGGATGGACCTGTGAAGGAGGAAAGGTTTCCACACAATAGGAAGCCCCTTTGTGGGCGGAGACTGTGGGTGGTGGAGGGGGAAAACTTTGGAGCTGCGGAGGAGAGCACAGCAACCGGGGTGCGGAGGGCAAAGTGGAGAGAGTCCTGCATAGAGGATCCGTGCCGACCGGCACTCACCAGCCTGAGAGGCTTCTCTGCTCACCCTCCAGGGCGGGCGGGGCTGGGAGCTGAGGCTCGGGCTTCGGTCGGACCGCAGCGAGAGGACTGGGGTTGGCTGCATGAACACAACCTGAAGGGGGTTAGTGCATCACAGCTAGCCGGGAGGGAATCTGGGGAAACGTCTGGATCTGCTGAAGAGGCAAGAGACATTTTCTTTCCTCTTTGTTTCCTGGTGCACAAGGAGAGGGGATTAAGAGTGCTGCTTAAAGGAGCGCCAGAGATGGGTGGAGCCACAACTAAAAGCGTGGACCACAGAGACGGGCATGAGACGCTAAGGTTGCTGCTGCTGCCACCAAGAAGCCTGTGTGCGAGCACAGGTCACTATCCACACCCCCCTTCTGGGGAGTCTGTGCAGCCCACCACTGCCAGGGTCCCAGGATCCAGGGACAGCCTTCCCAGGAGAATGCATGGTGCGCCTCAGGCTGGTGCAACGTCACACTGGCCTCTGCTGCCGCAGGCTCACCCCGCACTCCGTGCCCCTCCCTCCCACCAACCTGAGTGAGCCAGAGTCTCCGAAGCAGCTGCTCCTTTAACCGCATCCTGTCTGAGCAAAAAGAGACGCCCTCCAGAAACTTACATGCAGAGGTGGGGCGAAATCCAAAGGTGAGACCCAGGAACTGTGAGAACAAAGAAGAGAAAGGGAAATCTCTCCCAACAGCCTCAGAAGCAGTGGATTAAAGCTCATCAATCAACTTGATGTACCCTGCATCTGTGGAATACATGATAGACAACAAATCATCCCAAATTGAGATGAAAGGCTCTTGGTGCTGCAGCCAGGAGTCAGTGCTGTGTCTCTGAGGTGGGAGAGCCAACTTCAGGACACTGGTCCACAAGAGACCTCCCAGCTCCACATAATATCAAATGGTGAAAGTCTCACAGAGATCTCCATCTCAACACCAGCACCCAGCTTCACTCAATGAGCAGCAAGCTACAGTGTTGGACACCCTATGCCCAACAACTAGCAAGAGAGGAACATAAACCACCCATTAGCAGAGAGGCTGACTCAAATCAGAATAAGGCCACAGACACCCCAAAACACATCACCAGACATGGACCTGCCATTCCATGGAACATTCTCCAGGATAGATCATATCCTGGGTCACAAATCAAGGCTTGGTAAATTTAAGAAAATTTAAATTTATCAAGTATCTTTTCCAACCAGAACGCTATGTGACTAGATATCAATTACAGGAAAAAAACTGTAAAAAATACAGACACATGGAGGCTAAACAATACACTACTTAATACCGAAGTGATCACTGAAGAAATCAAAGAGGAAATAAAAATTATACGAGGCCACCATCACCTTGATACCAAAACCAGACAAGGATGTCACAAAGAAAGAAAATTTCAGGCCAATATTACTGATGAACATAGATGTAAACATCCTCAACAAAATACTAGCAAACAGAATCCAACAGCACATTAAAAGGATCATACACCATGATCAAGTGGGGTTTATTCCAGGAATGCAAGGATTCTTCAATATATGCAAATCAATGACTGTGGTACATCATATTAACAAATTGAAGGAGAAAAAACATGTGATCATCACAATAGATGCAGAGAAAACTTTTGACAAAATTCAATACCGATTTATGATAAAAACCCTGCAGAAAGTAGGCATAGAGGGAACTTTCCTCAACATAATAAAGGCCATATATGACAAACCGACAGCCAACATCGTCCTCAATAGTGAAAAACTGAAATCATTTCCACTAAGATCAGGAACAAGACAAGGTTGCCCACTCTCACCACTCTTATTCAACATAGTTTTGGAAGTTCTAGCCATAGCAATCAGAGAAGAAAAGGAAATAAAAGGAATCCAAATGGGAAAAAAAGAAGTAAAGCTGTCACTGCTTGCAGATGATGATACTATACATAGAGAATCCTAAAGATGCTACCAGAAAACTACTAGAGCTATTCAATAAATTTGGTAAAGTAGCAGGATACAAAATTAATGTACAGAAATCTCTGGCATTCATATACACTAATGATGAAAAGTCTGAAAGTGAAATCAAGAAAACACTCCCATTTACCATTGCAACAATAAGAATAAAATATCTAGGAATAAACTTACCTAAGGAGACAGAAAACGTGTATGCAGAAAATTATGAGACACTGATAAAAGAAATTAAAGATGTTACAAATAGATGGAGAGATGTACCATGTTCTTGGATTGGAAGAATCAACATTGTGAAAATGACTCTACTACCCAAAGCAATCTACAGATTCAATGCAATCCATATGAAACTACCACTGGCATTTTTCACAGAACTAGAGCAAAAAAATTTCACAATTTTTATGGAAACACAAAAGACCCCAAATAGCCAAAGCAATCTTGAATACGAAAAAAGGAGCTGGAGGAATCAGGGTCCCTGACTTCAGACTATACTACAAAGCTACAGTAATCAAGACAGTATGATACTGGCACAAAAAAAGACAGATAGATCAATGGAACAGGATAGAAAGCCCAGAGCTAAACCCACGCACATATGGACACCTTATCTTTGATAAAGGAGTCAGAAATGTACAGTGGATAAAGGACAGCCTCTTCAATAAGTGGTGCTGGGAAAACTGGACAGGTACATGTAAAAGTATGAGATTAGATCACTCCCTAACACCATACACAAAAATAAGCTCAAAATGGATTAAAGACCTAAATATAAGTCCAGAAACTGTCAAACTCTTAGATGAAAACATAGGCAGAAAACTCTATGACATAAATCACAGCAAGATCCTTTTTGACCCACCTCCTAGAGAAATGGAAACAAAAACAAAAATAAACAAGTGGGAGCTAATGAATCTTCAAAGCTTTTGCACAACAAAGGAAACCATAAACAAGACCAAAAGACAACCCTCAGAATGGGAGAAAATATTTGCAAATGAAGCAACTGACAAAGGATTAATCTCCAAAATTTACAAGCAGCTCAAGGGGAGGTTGGGAGGGCGGGAGATGCAAGAGGGAAGAGTTGTGGGAACATATGTGTATGTATAACTGATTCACTGTGATGTAAAGCAGAAACTAACACACCATTGTAAAGCAATTATACTCCAATAAACATGTAAAAAAAAACCAATCATTTAAGCCAAGGATTTGGGTAGCGTTTGGGGGATTTGAGAAGAGATGCTGTGTGCAATAAATGGGATTCACCTTAGTATAATGTTTTAAAATGATACAAATAATGATTAAAATACTTCATGTAAAAAAAAAAGATATGACTCAGTATTATTACTGTTACATAAATATTGGAAAACAAAGTAGAGCACAACAATGTGGCATGATATATATTTTTCTAAGAACAAAAGTTTCTTTTATTGAAAGAACTAAGATGTAGTGCTGTGTACATCTCATTCTATCATATCAGGATGTACTAAATGTCTGTGTGTCTTTCTTTCAATGATGTAAAAATCAGTGGGTTCAGATGATGGCAGACTGATATTTCTACTGAAATGTCCTTCATCAGCACTTTACCTAATGGTTTTAACATCTACTAATAATCATTGCCTGAGTAAAGTATTTGTTATTTTTTAATTCTATGACTCCTTTTGCATTTATTAACTGTGATTATTTTGTAAAGTAGAGCTATCCTTCATGAATTATTTGATTGTCCTGAAACACAGTCCCTATAGGAAAGGCAAAATACTTAAATTCTTTCCCTTTTTTATATTATAGCAATTCCCAGAATGATGAATCTTGTATCCAGCAAAGAAAATTATTGATTTTGCATTTATTAGTGTGAAATAATAATTTTTTATATATTATACATGTTTCAATTCATTGCTGTCATTGTTCTTTATGAGCTCAAGTTATCCTGTCTTTTCTAATGGGATGTGATTAAGTCTCCACTTAAATGATAGCCTTTATAACCACGATGAGTCCCAATCTCATCCTGTACATTCCTACTGAGACCTTAAATCAGCTATTTCCCCAAGAAGGTTTCTTTTAGTGGTGAATGGAATTTGGAAACCACAAGTTGTGCACTGTTTATTCATTATTTGTATTATTTGTCCATTACAGGTGTTCATTGTTCTTATAAACCTTTACAGTGAACAAAGCTAATAAACAGGCATTTTAAAGAAAAATGTTAAATAAACCATGAATTCATACTGATATTTCTAAGTCAAAGATTACAGGTTTTATTTTATATACGTATGTATCTCTATTTGTTTATTCTGAAAGTATACTCTTTTAATAATTTTAACATTTAAATGTACATACTGGCTATTTCAAAAACAATTATACTAATTATATTACTCACAAGAAGACCAATGAATGTAGATTTAGATGTGTGTGTGTGTGTCTGTGTGTGTGTGGTTTGTCCTTGGTATGTACGTCTCATTAGAGGCATGACATAGGACATGACAGTTCCATACTGTCAAAATACTGAATTAAAATACTTATCTTGGGGCTTCCCTGGTGGTGCAGTGGTTGAGAGTCTGCCTGCCGATGCAGGGGACACAGGTTCGTGCCCCAGTCCGGGAAGATCCCACATGCCGTGGAGCGGCTGGGCCCGTGAGCCATGGCCGCTGAGCCTGTGCGTCCGGAGTCTGTGCTCCACAATGGGAGAGGCCACAACAGTGAGAAGCCCACGTAAAAAACTTATCTTTGTGGTTATAATTCTTTTATAAAGAAAAAATTTAACTTCTCAGTCATCTGATATATAGTTAATTTTCCATTTATTCTTATTTTTTGGAGATTGCTTTGTTTTTTCCTTTTTGTTTGATTTTTAAATTAATGTAAAACATGTATATAGTTCCAACTCAAAACTATGAAACAAGTACATTGAGAAAGAGCTTGCTTGCATATTTGTTCCCACATCCAATTCTCCACTTCCTTAGTAACTAACAATATTTATTAGTTTTTAGTTTATTCTTCCATTATTTATTTTAGAGAATATTAGCAAATATGTGTTTGTATTTTTCCCACTTCTTCCACAAAAGGGAGCATATACTCACTGTTCTGCACCTTATTTATTCACCTAAAATTGCATATTTTTGTAGTCTACCTTAGGAATATATTCCTTGACATAGGATTGCTAGGTCAAAGTGTAAATCCATATAAAATTTTATTGGTTATTGCCAAGTTCCCTTCAACAGAGTTGTATCATTTTGTGTTTGAGAAGATTTTGAAAATAAGAGTTCCCTTGTCTCTGACCTACTGAATCAGACTCTGAGCTTTAGGTTCCCAGGTGATTTGGATGGCTTTTGGAATCTTGCTCTGAAGGAAATTTTAAAGTCCAACATGAAATTAAATCCAATCAATTGCTCACTTGATATGTGCTAGGTATTATGCTTGGCACTAGTGAGAGAAATTCTAAGATGAACATAATATAGTCTCCCTTGGAGGATCTCATAACCTAGATAGTGGAGAAGAAACATTTATATAGAAATCATTGTAACATCATGTGATTGCTGGTATAATAGAGATGTATACTTGGTACTAAGGAAACACAAAACTGCTGGCACAAAAACTCTGTCTATGAGAATTGTATCTGGTATAGATTGGGATATACTGCTCTTAGAAAAAAGAGAAGTATGTATTTAATAAACTGTTTATAAAACTAATTTAATGGATTCTTCTTGAGAATAAATAAACATGAGTTTAACTCTGAATTTATCTCATTTGTACTTGCTTCTTTGCTGGTTTATTCTTTGACATAGCTTTCAGTTTTCAAGTTGAAACTACCATGGACCTCTATAAAGATTTTTGAACCTAAGGTGATAACAACATGCAGAGTCCTAACATAGTGATATTTTCAGTGTGAAAACACTACCATAATTATGAGCATATTGTGGTTTGCATAAAATAATATTACTCATGTAGCTGACAGGAGAGAAGATAAAAGACAATAAAAAGAGAATTATTTATTAAAAAGATCTAATGTTACAAGAACAGTACACAGAACTATTATCTGACTGTGCCTTCCACATGGTATATACCATTATATATAGTATATATACAGACTGCATACAATATATTTAACGGTTTGACATGGGGTCCACAGTACCTTCATTTGGGTATGCAAGGCATTCAATTTCATGAAATTTTTAATTAGGAGGAGTCTTTTTCTTCAGAGTTCAACTGACGTTATATAAAACTACAGTCTGTTTAGTGATTTAAGACTGTGTGGTTACTATTCCATCCAAGAAAAAGCTGACTCAGTATAATGTACCTTGATAAGGAATGCTGCTCTGCTTTCTACAAATTAACAAGTATGTAATACATAAGTACATAAACATTTTAAAACCTGTTTTTAATAGGTTTATGATGCAGAATACATATTCTGTGCATGTTGCATTAAACCATCCCATATCGCTGATTCCTGTAAGAATATATCAGACGTTCTGTATTTAAATATTCTGTCAGATATACACCATCCATCAGCTAGTCAGAAATATTGGTTAATTTGAATTTGCCATGTATTGACATCATATTTCATTGGGCTTTGTTTTATGAGTTTTAGTAATAATTCAATTCTTAAAGTCCGCTAAATCTAGTATGAAACGCCATGGAAAATGAAGAAAATGATTTTATTCATCAAATATGAAGTAAAAATTATTGCCCATTCTTTAATATTCTTGCTGCAGTTTTTTCAGATGCACAATCTGCTCCTGCAAGCTATACCATACTTGGAGGGAACTCATATTTTGCCTGCAAAACAGTTACCATCCCTCTATATGCAAAGTCCAGCCTCTCGCACTCCAAAGGAGGTACTCAAGGAAGGCCACTTGGTTGTCATTATTCACAGGCTTTGATATTCACCATCCGTGGTAATTTACTATAATAATCTATTAACCAAAATAGGCTTCTAAATCACTTCTTGTTTGTTTAGGGTTGTCTTGAGCATAATCTCCCCCAAAGAAGATGAGTCAAAGAGTGGTTCTGTGTCTCTGAACCCAATTTCTGAGGATGTTCAGAACAGAAACTCCAATCTCTCTTCTGGTTCTACAAGGATTAGCCTCTAGAGCTGGCAGTTTGAGCTCAATACTGCTTCCTTTTGCTTGCTGTTAAAGATGTGAATAGAATTAGCAGGTTTAGATTTTATAAAGGAAAAGAAAAGAATCTACCTTTTGTTCTCATATTAACAACACCTGTAAAATGGTAGTTTCTCCAGGCTATTTTTTGGCATATGGCTTTGTAATAACTATCCCTTCAGGAATCTTCTTGGGTCTAATGTGAACTCTGGCATGTTCTCATACTGGTTAGAATATCTGTAAAATATCACATAGAAAACTTTCACCTCACTTTCCGACAACTATCTAGGATCACTTAGGTTCAAGCTGAGTCCTCAAAGAGCAAATGGGTATTACCTCCTAAGCAGTGTATGGCTAGATGGACTAGCTGATCCCCTGTATTGAGGCCATGTTTCCACACACTGATTAATTAAAAAAAAATCAATTTATCCAAGAGGTCCTCTTTATTTTAATAGTTGGTAAGATTTTATTAATGGCATGTGATGCATGGAACTCTTTAAAAAAATCAACATTTTTTATGCTTGAACCATTTTAATCCATAGACTATCTCTATGCAAAATTACTTGCAGAACAGATTTTCATTGTCCTTAAAATTATTTGCAGTTAGAAGAAAACCTTGGGCCTAATTCAACACCTTTTTTGGCAGTAGGTGGGGAAATGGGGAAGCTGTGTCCCATATTCATTTCATTTTCAAGCTAGCACCCTTAGCAGCATGTCAGTATCTTCAGCTTTTAGTGATCATATATATATTTTTTGTGACTTTATATTTTGTTATTAAAAATAAACATTTACTATATTTGCAGCTAGATAACATAGTACTTGATGAAAAACAATAGCACTTCAGTTCATTTGGACTCACTTTCTATTTACCTTGCACTAATGTAAATGGCTTATTCCCTATCCTAATAACTTGTTCTAGGGATGCATATAGAATAGCATATTGACAAATTTTGCTATTTCATGATACAATCATACAATATTTTCTGAGAAAATTTTTGTGTACTTATCCTATAATGGACCACACAGTTGAAATATTTTTTTTTATATCTCCTGCTGCTTTGTCAATTGGAATAGTCAGCCAAAGGAAAAATGAAGAACAGTAGACTTGGAGTCTTAAGCAAATTTTTCATTCTTAGTTTTGTATTTGTGTTTGAAACAGATCTGCTAGAGACCACTTGCTTAACAAATGGATGGCACACACTCAGGGTCATCAGATATAAAATCAAATTCCAACATACTAAAAAAGTAAAGAATACATTTGACAGAAATTACCTTTGCTTACAAAATTTATTACGTACAATCTGCATATTTTTATTGGACCAATAACTGTCCTCTCCATTTACAAAAACCAAAGAGAAACCTGACGGATAAGTAATATTCCCCCCAACCTCCTGTAAGTGCAACATGTGTAGTTCCAAGTTTTTACGCTTATCTCAAGGTCCTGGGTCTCCACTTACATTACACTCTATTCACTGCTGTTATCAAGCTAAAGCAAAGAAAAGCAAATTAAGTCTGTAGTTTTCACCAAGAGGTTGAAGGAATCATCAATGCCAAAAGCAACGTTACTGATGACGAGGACGTGGAAAGAGTGTGGAGGGTTGACTGAGCACTAGTGATTTTCCCACCTGTGGAAAAGAGAAGCATTATATGGACAAAATTATTTTGGTTTTGCCTGAGCTAGAAAAGAGTTGTTTTAGGTGTGTTAAGATAAATGAATGCAACATCAATCCTCTTTCTGATGACAGCGTTCCTTGTGCTTATGAAACAAGATATTATCTGGGGTTCTCAAGAGGTATATGGAGGGCAGAAGTGTATATGGAATATTGTGTTAAAAAGGCTGTGTCATGTCAAACAAATACACCTCATCAGGAGATTCAGTATAATTTTCAACATGATGCACTGATGGAAAATATCCCAAATTCCAGGTATGAAAATAAAATAATTTCTATAGTGCACAGTTCAGGAAATGGAGTAAAAATAATTAGCAAAAGTTTGTGGCAACAAGAATTCATAATTTATTTTTTTTATTTTTTAAGTAAATTTTTAAATTTAGTAATAAAATATTAATTTATTTAATTTACTTATGGGTCCTTGATTGATTTGACTGTTTCAATTGAGCAGGCTTAAATTATAGGTTCTCATGCCAAACTTGGCAAAGAAAAGGCATCTTTCATTAATCTTACCTCTACTCAGGAGAAGTTCTTCCTTCTTGAGACAAAAGCATTGTATACAGTTAATGTATTAGGATGGTTGCTTGATTAAACTCACTGATTTGAATGTATTAGTCTGAAGAAGTTTTGATAGCTCCATAAATTCACAAGCTAAGTACGATCCTTAGACCTAACTTCAGGAATGTTTCTTCAAGCCAGAGGTCTTTGGAAGTATCATCATCATGATTGATATTTAATGAAGGCTTATTATATGCCAAGTACTGTACAAAGCCCTTCATACATGTTATTTAATTTGATCTTCACAACATTCCTATGTAGTAAGTGCTAATATTTATCCTGGTGTTGCAGATGGTACCAGGGCTTAAAAAGATTATAGAAACTTGTTTAGAGTCATTGAGCTAGGTTTTAGTGGAAAGAGATGCTCTTATATGTTGTCTCTATTAAAACAATGATTGGCCTTGATTAAAACCATGATAGACTAATAATAAAATGTATGAATTGATTTTTGGAATTATTCTTCTGTCATGTTATCCTCTCTGACCAAACTGAGTGTAACAGGATTCTGGGTGTGATTTTTGTTACAGGATAGAGTCTAAATTTATTTTTCAGATGCTTCTTTAAGAGCTGAAGAAACTTTTGTTTGATAAACTAAACATATACACACTCTAAAAGCAGCAAATCTTCTTTCCTTTGAAAACTGTTACAGCTAAGGCACTAATAAAAGCTATTATTCAACATATTGGGGAGTGTTACATATATTTCAACTTGTACAAAATGGGGTCATTGTGAAGTGCATGGCCACACGTGAGCTATAAGAAAGGCATGATGACAAAGCCTCACTGGAGTGATATGTGCATGCTTAATAAGTGACTGTGAAAACATTCTTTCTGTTTATTTGAGAGTGGCTGCATCCTTGTTAAGTCAACTTACATTACATTTTTACAAAAAACCCCTCACTTTCATAATGCTAAGTAGGATCTATATCTCAAATTCCACATAGAATCCACAAAGCAAAAATAAGCTATTTCAGCATAGCAAAAACAAAACAAAACAAAACACAAACAACAACAAACATTGGACTAAGTTCTAGTCCCAGATATAAAACTAACTATTTCACTTGAGCAGGTCATTCAACTTCTTAGGCTTTTGGTTTTTGGAAAAAGATAAGAAGGAAATCAATCGTTGCTCATGTTTTATCGGTCTAAGAAAATACCATGAGATTTCACTTCATTAAAACTCAGGAAATGGGTTGTACTGGCCAAAGTGTTTTATTAACTAAAACATGAAAGTTGATACATTTTTTTTTATGGAATAGAAGTTACAAGTTAATTAAAATATAAATGGGAGAATCAAGGTGTTTGTAAGTACTTTCAATCTTGGGGGTGATATTATTTGGATGATACTTTAGAATCTGATTGTGTTACAGTTGAAAGGAATTTTGGAGAGTCAGAGAATAATAAAATACTTAACTCATAAGTTTGCTAGGAGAATAAAATAAAATGACATATAGAAAACAGCTAGCACAATACAAAGAACATGACCAGAGTGCAGTAAATGCTCTTTGTATTGTTGTTATTAGAAATTTAAGACTTATCAAGCAGGCAGAGAGTTGTCATCTTTTTCACTTTTCAGAAATAATCATTAGTTCTTCAATGTGCTCTTGAAAATCTGAACATTTCAATTGTGAATGAATCAGTGTAGAGACATTATTACCTTTCTTGCTCTTGAAACTATAATTTTATAAATAAATCATAAAGTGTATTAAATATTGTGTGGCCACAATGTATTTAAGTTCTCAGGTCTTTTCACCTGAATTTCTGAAAAAGTCAGATTTTCTGTATCGTGTGATTTTTATTTTTAAATATTCATTTTGAAATAATTTTAGATGCACAAAAAGTAGTGAGAATAAAATAAAGAATTCATCCAGATTCCTTAAATGTTTATGTTTTATCTTCTTGCTCTATTATTCTCCCTATAAATACATACGTTTATTTCCTGAAACATTTGAAAGTAAGTTGAAGACATGATGTACCTTTACCCCTAAATACTTTAATGTGCAGATCCTAAACATAAGACATTTTCTTGTATACCACAGTACAATTTTTAAAAACAGGAAATTAATGTTGATATAATATTATCTAATTTACAGACATTATTCAAATTTATCAATTGTCCCAATAATGTCCTTTATCTTATCTTATATTTTTATGCAAGAATTTACTTACCAAGTATTATGGCAACAGCTTTTCCTCAAAGTTTCAGTCTATCATATTATTTTCTCCACTATGTTTTCCTTCTATCTCACTTTGTGGCATCAAATAACAATCATAAGAAATGCCTCTGGTCTTAACCTAAGTTGAGCAATACATTGAATATAATAAAGCCACATTCAGAGCTCTACATAATATCATTGGATACTTCCCTTTAGGTTGATGCTTCTGCTTGAGAATGACTGCTCAATAAATAATATTCATAATTACCTATTAATTAAATGTACATTAAACATTTTTATACAAGGCCTTAATAAAAATTGCCCAATATTTTCTCAATGAGACATTTGTTTAATGAAATCTTTTCCTTTCTTTTTTGACTATCTCAATGAAATGACTACTTTCTTCTGAATTTGTAAAAATCTCCCTTCCTTTAATCAGTTTTCTCTTGCTGGTGTAATAATGATGGCAATGGGGTTGAATCCTGGTTCTTCTACTTAGTAATAGTGTGATCTTAGGCAAGTTACTTAACTTTTCTCTGTAAAACAAGAATAATGCAACCTACCTCATAGATTGTTAAGAGGATTAAATAAGATGATGTAAGTAAAGCACTTATGACCGTGCCTTACATATAGCAAGGGCTCAGTCAAAGCTAGAAATTATTAATATTGCTAATAATAACAATGATGCTCAAATAAGTTCTAGAGATCTAATATATAGCGTAGTGATTGTAATTAACAAAACTGTAATATATACTTGAAAGTTGTTAAGAATGTAGATTTTAAATGTTCTCACTACAAAAAAGAAATAGCAGTTATATGATGTGATGGAGGTATTAGCTATATTTTTGCAATAAATCTGTGTACATATTTGCAATATACAAGTGTATCAAATCAACTGTTGTACACCTTAAACTTATACAATGCTATATCTCAATTATATTTCAATAAAGCTGGAAAAAGAAAAAAAAACCCAAAACTAAGATATTCAATGAAATTTATAATTTATTTTGAAATCAATAAACACAATCAAATTTTAATTTAAAAAGCATTCCCTTTAAACTTTCCTGTCCCTCACTTTCCATTATCTAATGATAAAGGCAATCATGACAATAGAGAAATGGGTATAATATATTAAATTAGTAAAATACTGGTTAAAAGCAATATTGAAAAGCACAAATGACCAGCAAGACACTACTTGAGATCAGGATAGACAGGGGAATTTCACAAATAAAAATATTTTAATGAAAATGTTAACTCTTTTCTAGATTTGTAGAAATTCCACAGTTGTGAGTGGGCTGCCATGGTTTGTATTAATTGGAGGATCATATAGCAAATCAGAGTAAAATAAGAGAAACTTCAAAGTCTCTGAATTATGCAGTCCATCGTGTTAATTTTGATGAGTTTTACATCATCTTAATATTGTTAGTGGTTATCAAATTAAGCCTATTGTGTCAAAACTTACCTGAATATGATGAGACCCTGATTTGGGAGCTAGCGGTTCCATCCCCTCCTTCACTGCATGCTCGAACTTCAATAATATAGACTCCAGCATCAGGGAGTGGGACTACTGCTTGAGGTTTCTGTGTTTCAATAATTTGACTGTTGCTGTGACCCTCTTGCCTATAAAATACCTGGGAACAATATCAGATGTTTAAACATTTGATATTCAATCAAGGATTTCAAATGTTTATTGACTGCCTTCTGTATGTCACATTCTGAGCTAGGTACAGGGAGCTTACAGCTTAGACAGATATGTAAGTAAATGCAATGTATGTGTTATATGTAGCAATGGAATATACATAAGGGGCTATGGGAATACAAAAGAGAGTTTAATTCTGTCTGGTGGTTTAAGGAAGGTTTTTAGGAGAAGGTGATGCTGAGTTAAGTATTTAAAGATAAGTAGAGTTCACCAGTTGGAAAAGGCAGGAAAAAAAGTCTACAAAGAGATAAGAGAAGATTAAAAATACATCTAAGCAATAAGAAAGCAATAGCATTAGAAGACATTTGGGAATAGTGAGAAATTGAGGCTAGAGAAGTAGGTAGTGAGGGGGCAGATCATTGAAAGTCTGTTATTCCTGGTTCTTGAAATGAATAGCATTCTGAGGGAGTACTCAAAGCTGTCATCTTCAAATCATTTGAAAGGAGTAATCAGAAAATTTGTTAAATACATCAATAATAAATCCTTAACAACATAGAAGATAGCTGAAAGCTTAAAATTATATTGAGTATTTTTATTTTTACTTTTGTGTTTGCCTTTTGGTAAATTGGCATTTGGATATATTGGGTAGCCAAGTTAAGTGTTTTTTGACATCTGTCCATGGTACTAGAATTGAACATGTATTCATGGCAAACAGAGTTTTATAACTACAGATTAGGACACAGAATTATCCTGTGTTTACAGGTCAGAAAACTAATGTCATAGAGATTATATGATTTATACAAGATCATACGGCTAGCTGTAGAAGAAACTGCATTGGAAGATTAGTATTCAGATGATCAGTTCAGAGGTGTTTCACTGTATTATACTGTTTCTACTCATTTGCCCCCAATAAACTTTGTGTGTGTGTGTGTGTGTGTGTGTGTGTATGTGTGTGTGTGTGTGTATAATGGTCAAGTAGCAGCAGTTAAGATTTTAAATGCATTTGCATTGTTTCATTGTTTTAGTGCTTTTATCATAATTGTGAGTATTATGATTGCTTTGCATAATGGAGAGAACAGTGGCTTTGCAGTCTCACAGATCTGGATTCAAAACAATCTCCTACAGAACAAAACAAAAAACAATCTCCTACACATTCCTGTCTGAGCAAATTTGAGCAAGTTACTAACCTTTCTAAATCTGAAGTGCCTGTACTGTATAGTACAGATAATAACACCTATTTCATGGTTTTGTTAGGAAAATGCATGTAAAACGCCTAGCACAGGACCTGGTAAGTTTAATAAGAGAAAGCGACTTTTTCTGTTGCTATTATTTTTCCTTGTCAATGGTCAGTATTTCATTTGCATCATAAAAGATAAACTTCCTTGGGAGACTAGACAAAAATTTATAATACTTTTTGTTTATTAAAAATGTGTTTTGGGCTTCCCTGGTGGCGCAGTGGTTGAGAGTCTGCCTGCCCATGCAGGGGACACGGGTTCGTGCCCCAGTCTGGGAGGATCCCATGTGCCCGGAGCGGCTGGGCCCGTGAGCCATGGCCACTGGGCCTGCGCGTCCGGAGCCTGTGCTCCGCG
>NW_020174793.1:2173793-2247002 GCF_003031525.2 Neophocaena asiaeorientalis asiaeorientalis
ACCAAAAAAAAAAAAAAAAAAAAAAGTGTTTTGAACTTGAACTAACCTACATACAAGAAAAACATACTTTAGAAAAGTAATATTTCATATATTGAAGCATGCCCGTACTTGATCCTCCTTTCTGCATTCTGGTAAAGTATGCTGCCTCCATTTACTTTATCTTTCATGGATTTAAATTTACTTCGGAGTCTTGGGAGAGAAGTAAATTCTCTGTAAAAGTATAAAATATGTGCAATAATTCTATCTACTGAAATTCTTATAGGGAAGGATGTCATAGGTTTAACATAGTTGGGAAGTGGCAAGAGCAACATCAAATATTTTACTGGGTATCTCATGTGAGTTAGGCACAGTGCTATATACTGGAGATTCATCAGAGAATAAGACTATATGGTCCCCTCATGGCACTTACAGTCTAACAGTGGAGACAGATAAACAGTGCAATTGAGTGTGCTATGTGCTGCAGTAGGAAACATATTTGCTGCTATAGCCATGTACAGAGTGTTACAGATTTGGGAATCAGAAACATTTCTAGGAGGATGACTATTGCACATTCTTTTGGCTTTAAAAAATGAAAATTGTATCAGAATTTATGCCTCTCATTTTGACTGTAGCAGCATACTGAATTAGAATTCTGTTCATCCACATGAGGTAATTAGAAAGCAAAATTATGGCAACGAAAAAGTATGTAAATTGGTGAGGATTGGCAGGGGAGTGACTATTTTAGAGGACGTTGTTATTATGGTTCAATAAATTACAATTCTTATGACAAAGAAAAATGCAGTCAATAATGCATATCTAATGTGGCTGTAAAATCCAGAGTTGAAGAAAAATGTGTGGATCAGTTGAGATTTAGGAACAAAGGTAAAGGCAGGAAAATATCAGTTAATGGTAGCAAAAGAAGTTTGAGATTAAATGTGGCTTTAAACAATACATCCAGGGAGATGTAGTGCTATGAGTCAATAAGCAGGTATACTAAGTGAAAAGATACATTAAATTAATGGTTAGTCTTGCGTGATTTAGAGAATCTTTGCTCATTTTAAAGTACTGATTTAGAAGACATGACTACGAATGAGAAATATGAGAAGGTTAAGGAGTTATCAAGACATGTCAGAAATAGTTATTGACAGTAAGAAGACCAGGGAGGACTTTGAGAATCTGGACATTTATAAATTGGAAGTTGCAATGATGGCTATCTCTAGGCATAAAGAAAATTGTCTATTGTCAAGACTATTTTCAAATTCTACTTAAAAAACTTAGCCAAAGAGATGATCCTAAACAAAAATTTAGTGCAGTCCTGTTATTCTCAAAGGCATGATCTAGAAATGGCTAGTTTACATGTCTGATAGTAACAATAATGGTGTGAGTGTGCCTAAAAATATAGCAGAATAAATTTTTGCTAGTTTCACCCACAAGTGTCATTGGAAGGATGGATCCTATTAAATGGAAGGGCTATTCACTTGCTTGGCATCTTGGGTACAATTGTTCTTTACAAAAGTGGGTGAGGAATCCAAAACCCCAGTGGCAATGGGTGGATGAGGAGGAATCAGCAAGATAGTAGAATCTAGGTGAAAATAAGGTGGGAGGCTCAAGTACCGGTGAGAAGCCACAAGCTGTAGGGTGACTCCAAGGACTTTTAAGAACAGGAGTTCCTATGGCAATTTTCAGATGTTTGTTTGTATGCTGTGCCTTTCACTCTATCTCCCACTGACATTTCCACAAAGTCTTCCTTGTATATGTATATACTTGACATTATACAAGCCATTTCTGTTTTAATCTTTAGAAAATATTTTATGATGAAAACATATAAGCATAATCAAATATAGAAATGATGGTATAAACCATTATATATGGGTCTTTTTAACTTGTAGGGATCACAGGAAAGAGGCTGAGTCCCATATTTGGAGTAAATATAAGATAAAGTAACAGCTGTAAGATACAAGAAATCAAGGAGACCAGAATAGCCACAGACCTTAGGCTCCCTGAGAAGCTGGAGAAATATAGGGATGGACTTCAAAGTTCCACAGGCTGTGGAATACAATTTCAGTTCAAGTGTACCTATATCTCAGGAGTCTGGCAGGCCCTAATTGATATCTAAATGGAATAAACAAACAAAAATTTCTGTCTATATTGATGGATCATATAACAACTAGTAAGCTTTGAGCCTGATTTTCCCCATACTCTCCCTAGCTCTATAAATACCAGAAAGTAGAGGTGAGGGAGAAGATGTATGGTGAAGAGGTCGTATATCCAGGAAAGGATATTTCTAGATATAGACAGAAAAATGAGACCCTGTTTTCTTGATATGTAGCCTGAAGCCCTTATCCTGAATTCCCTGAGTGCTTTTGTCTTCTGAATGGACAGAAGTCTGTCTTGGTGGGGAAGGGGATATTTGCACAAGGGAAAGCATAGCCCCTGGATATTTAGCATTTATTTTCTCTTTCACTTAAGTTTAAGTCTGTATAAGGAGAATAAGGTGGGGATAAGATGGCTGTTTTACTTTATAATCTTGGTAAGTTTCTTTCACAGTACAAAGAAAAAAAATTCTCCATTCTCAAGATCATTAAGGAGAATTATGGCTAAATATACTTTAGTTTTGTTATTGGCATTTCTTTGGAAGTGGTAGTAACAGACATAACATGTGCCAAAATTAGTAAGGATTCTAGATTCAGACCCCAAGCTAGTGGAGTCATAAAAACAAAGTTTTCTTCATTTAAAAATACTTATTTGGGAAAAATAAGTTAAATTAGGAAATTTCTTTGAAGTTTTTGTTCCACTTTCCTGATTATATATATATATAAAGAAAATATGCAGCTAATCTGAATTGGGAAATGTAAAATAAAGTCAAATATTAAAATGACCTGAAGAAGTGATGAATATGCTAAATAAACTCCCAAATTTGACTCATATTTTTAGGTGGGAAGCTATTTTGTTTGAGTGGAAATAATTTGTAGCCATGTCTACAAATGACAATTATTTTCCAGCATTTTTCTTGTTCTTCATGCTTCTATTCCTCTTGCTTATTAATAGAAGCTGTGATATCTTAAAAGTATTACTTTTAAATCTGGACTTCTTAAACAAAATCCCAAGAAGTCCAAGTTCTCTTGGACAGTCTCAAAGAGCAGTGAGAAATTTCAGTACTAGCGAATTCTATTTATCTGAATAGATTCAATTTTAATGTGTTTCCTGTGACACTGTCATATATGGTTCAATTCCATCATTCTTTCACTATAATCTTGGTCACTTTTGAAGTCCCTGATAAGATGTTGTGGTGGGGAGACCTTCTTTTTCTCTTAACACCTTTGAACCAAATTTCCTTTGTTATTGTACCTTTCTCTGGTAATATCTTGTCCTTATGTATGTTGCTGACACCTCAATCTGTGGAATCAAGTAAAGGAGTAAGATTCATGCTTCCTTAGAAAATGGGTTGGTCTAATTCCAAGCTCTGCTGTTTTATCTTATTATCTTATGTTTTTTTTTTGTGGTTTATTTTTTTGAGAATAAATTGCATCTAGTATATAATATCTTAACTATAAAAAGGAATAGTTTAATGGATTATTTATGGATCAAGCCTATGGAACAAATCCATTTTTCTCCATATTTATCACATTTAATCATTTTCACAATCTGGAAAATTTCTAAGTGAGGACGTTTTCTTAATTCATCCATCTTAAACTGGACTTGATATAAAACATGGAATATACAATCCCTGCACTTTAAACCTCAGGCATTAACTCCTAGTTTCCAGCTTCAAATTTACATACCATGTATATTTCTAGTGATCTCTTTTGATTTTACAAGCAAAGTAACTTGGCCAGGACAAAAAGTTAAAATAAATTTACTTTCCTTTTGATATTGCAATTAATTGTGGAAGTTCTCTCTTGCCCTGATTAGCAGGAAATCCTCTACTGCAAATTTTCCAAGAATCTCAAGAGGCAAACTTAGTCTTAATACAGCAAGCTTACCTCAAATTACCTCATGGAAAGAGAAAAAATTAGTGTGTTGACATGTCCCTAATTTTGTTAATTTTTTTTGTGACAGCCACACACAATTATGTTTAAAAAGATGGGGCTCTTAAGAGTGGTGCCACTCTTGGTCTGGCAGTAGTTTTTTGGGGATGTAGTAGGAATCAAAATCTTCTCCCTCTGAGTACCATAGTAGCCACTCCATATTTGTGTGAACCTCCCTCCAGAAGGTACAGCTCTTTCATTGCATGCAGATCCTTGCCTAAGGCTGCAGTAGTTCTCCTCCAACTCATACTTAGAAAAGGGGGCTCCAAGCTTGCGTCCTTTGGGTTCCATCTCTTTAGTAAATATTCACAGCTACTGTTCCTAATCATATTCCTGTACCATTATGCCTGTGTCAATAGGAGCTTTCATGGTTAATCACCTGCCCTGTGAAAACCAGACCTTCCCAGGAGATTCCAGGCTCTATGTTAAGCCTCAATCATCAATCTGAAGTCCCCTTTCCCTCACAGGGCACTTTGTGTCATTCCTGCCAGTAGGTCTCTAACTGGGGATTAGCCCATACATCAGAAGTTCTAATAAGGTTTAGTTACAAAAGAACAGGCTTTGAGGTCTCACTCCATTTGTTATCAGCAGAATCCTTTCTTAGGAACTAGATTTTCCTTCTCAGGGACATAAGGAGGTGAGACCATTTCAAGGAAATAAAAGAAAAAAATCCTCTGTCAACATGTACCTACTTGTCATTATTTATACAACTAAGATGGACCATGTTAGTGATTACCCCCTCCACAACAATGTATTCCAGGTGACTTGTGCTGTCTTCATTGAGACAGAACTGGCAGGCAACTTTTAAAGATCAGTTTCTTCTGTTAAAATATTTAAAAATTCCACCTTACTAGGTGGAATTCTTCCAATAACAATAAGAAAGACAGTAGCTGTTTTTCAATGAGCACTTCTTATGTGCTAAGCATTTTACACAAATTATCTTACTTAATCCTTAAAATAATCTGTATAATATGTTATCATTATTTTTGCATTTTTTTTGAAGTTAAAATGAAACTCAAGTTAAACAACTAGCTCAAAGTTACACAACTGGGATTTGAACTCAAGTCTGTCTGACTCAGAAGCCGGTTCTCTTTTCCCATTCCACCACAACACATGGGAAGGCCAGGATAGGAAAAACACACAGCTGATAGTACACACTTGTGAGTAATTGCATAAAATACCTCAAGTTGGGTCAAAAATTAATTTATTCATCCACTCTAGAAATGTTAGGGATAAAGAGATGAGTAAGACAGAGGCCTTGCTTTCAATCATATATAAACAGCTTGGGGAGACAGTCACATGTAAAGAGGTGAGCAATGACAGAAGTAGAAGTGGCAAATGCGAGCAACAAGGAGGGTCATCCCACCTGGGAGCCCTATGCCGAGGCTCATGTATTCTCCATGTGGTATGGTATTCCTTTTCTCACCTGAAAGGTGCCTGAAGCCAAATGGCTCTTCTAGGCAGTCATATGCTTTTATCTAGCTCTTTCTTGCATCTATTTGCCTCTCCAGTTTGGGAGATTGCTTGCTAGAGTTCTAATGACATTAGATTGATTCTTGGATGGTCCATCACCATTTCTGGCCAGACTGCTACCCTTAATCATTGAAGGGTATCTTTGCCTTAGAATACAAGTTGTGAGGATGAGGGGAAGGATGTGGAAAGAAGAGGACTAAGAGAAGGATACAGAAGATGGCACATCTGCCCTCCCCCCAAAGATCAAATTCAATACCCACGCGGATTAGGACAGATTTGAGTGTGAGTGTTTAATTGTGAGGATGTCTATGATCCATACCAATCATAGTCTGTAAGAATTGCTACAGTTTGTGCCTTAAGATATTCTTCATGGGAATTATCTAACTTAAAAATATATTCCATTTATAACTTTTTCACTTTTTAGCTTCAGAATTTTAACACTTTATATACAAAGTGCTGTGTTACCATCTCTGATAGTTGAACAGCCACCTAAATGATGCTTTTCAGTCAAATATTATCATTGAAATTAAAAAAAAATCTGCTATAAATAATATTCCACTAATGAATCAGTATGAGTTTAAGACAATAAATAGAATCTGATGTTATGGAAGAAGAATTTGAAATTCAGCCAATTCAATATATTGACCACATATTTTAAAATCAGAGACAAAGCTGTTTTTCAAAAACAAACTGCCTAAACATTTTTATATTTGCAGATCTCTTGCTGGCACATAGCAGGATGACCATATGTGAAATGTATCTATTTTGGAGCTTGCTGTCTCTCTCCATGGTCTCTTTCCTATCCCCTGTGCTGACGCTAGCATTTTTTCTTCTTGTGTTTCTTTGCTAATGGAAAGTCTTTATACTCAAACTATGTGGTCCAGTCTTTTCCATCTGCCAGGACAGTTTGTCTTTGGGAAGAGAATGTCAAGACTCTCTAAGTTCTGCTTGTCCTGACACTGTTTCATGAGCCATTTTTACCCTGTATTCAAATTGTTGTTGTCTTTCCTACCCATTCCCTTCTTGTGCCTTGTGTAGCTGAAACTGATTTTGATTGCCTTGGATTCCCCACTGCAGGAAGGCTGTTTCTAAGATACAGGTAGAAAAATGATTGAGAAAAAAATAGGTATGTTAATAGGTCTTTATACACCTTTTAAATTACACATCCTCACATTAGCAATTTTTTAGATGAGAGTCTATCCAAAGAGTGAAAAAACACTGACCTTGTAGCCCATGACTTCAGACTCGTTGGCTAATGGTCTGACAGGTTCCCAGTCCAGAGAAAGCTGAGAGCCTTGCTGCTCCCACCTGAGGTTGTTAGGTGCTTGACTGGGGGCTACAAAATAAAAAGCAAAAGTGAGTGGATGAAGAGTCTTAAATACATTTATTCACTTAAATCCTTGTATTTCAGTCTTTTCTTGTGTTCAGTCTTTTCTTGTGAGTACATCAGTCTTTTCTAGTTGACTGGCACCATAGGCTTCTTTCCAGCTAGAGTCAGAGAAGGAAGGTTTTGCTCCAGGAGTGTCATTTTAATAGCTACTCTGCTGAGTTTTTGAACCTGAATCCTTTTATCTCCCTTCTGTGTCAAAATCGCTTAGCCTTGTTTCACAGGAAGATAACCCTTATCTACTATGAATACAAAATTTTCTGAGCTAGTTTTGGAATTCAGATCTAAGCATGAAGCAAGACTATAAATCAAAACTCCTCTTCAACTCTGCTTTTTATGTACCTCACATGGCTTTCAGAAATGTTAAAAGATGTTTCCCTTTTGTCTGAAACAAACAAAAAGCCCAGGTCACTTACGGGATTTCTTTGTGGTTGCACTCACTTCACTGCTAGGTGGCCCATATCCAGCTCCATTATAAGCTCTCACTGTGAAGTGATATAATGTATTTCCTTCTAATCCTGTCAGGATGACAGATGACTCATTCCCCCTAGTTTTGATGGTTTCTGCTGCATCTTCTTGTTCCATGTCTTTCCTATAGCAAATCTGTCAACATGAAAGATTAATTTTAAAGTTTCTTCTGTGCTTATGATTGTTGATGTTTTTTCCCCCTTTGGATGTTTCTCAAACCCATCCCTGGGAAATCACTCCTGTATCATCCAATTAACAGGTTCTACTAATGAGGCTAAAATCACTATCTTGGCCACTGCATGATTTGCAGCTGTGTAAACTACAGCAACTTAGCAAAGCAATGAAAGGTGCTACCTTGTAACCTGGTAGTATGAAGAATCATTCAAAGAAATTGAAGAAGTTCTTTTCTCATAGGTCATCAGAACCAGTTCCCATTCAAAGCCATGGGGCTTTTAATGAATTATTTGAGAAAGAGGCATGAGAAATATTTCCTCCTGGGCCCCACACAAAGGTGGATCACACAGCTGGATGGATTTAACAGAGGAGAGACGACAGAACACTCATGATAATTTGGAATGGTTTAAATGCAGAGAAATGGCTTTGCTAGGATATGGGAGGGTGGCAGAAGGGAACAGCTCTTTGTCAAAGCACAGTTTGTGCATTGAGGTGATCTTCCCTGGTTATGAGCTCTTGGAGGCTGGTCTCATACAGATCTTGATCCCTTTATGAGACTCAATAATTATCTCTGTGTACCTAAAGCTTAACCTTATTCGGACACTGGAATTTAACCATGCAAAAAGGCACAAGAAAGTAGTTTTTTTTACCCCTACTTATTTACTGCGGTAAAAACAATGGAAGAGTGATTCTTCTTTCTCCAATTAATTACTGTGGTGAAAGAAGTGGACTGCTGCATACATTTCATCATCCTTCAAGTGCTTTTTCTACTCTGCAGGCTAGAAAACCAAACATCACATTTTCCAGATTCTGGCTTACCTAAGGTTGATGCTACAAAATTTGGGCAATGAGGAGTTTGTTTGGAACTTGAGATATTCTGGAGCATGCCTAGGACTACCGGTACCTTGGGGCCGTAGGAAGTCACTGTAGGCTCCTACCTCTCAGGAAAAAAACATTTGAGTCACTGTACCATATTAAAATGCATCTACCAGCCTAGATGATGGCTAAAGACAAAGGGTGTAAGAAATGGGTAGAGGGGGAAGAAAGTTACAAATTATAACTGCAGCCTTATGAAATGAAGACTGTAAGAGCCATATTTTCTTCCTTATACTGTTTTATATCTAAATATTAAATAACCTGGGTCCCTTCCTTTCTTGTGATAGAGTGTTGTGGGTAGGTAAATTTCTAATGTAGTTCATTACAGGAGATGGACAGACTGACTAATGGAAATTTCCTTGGCTTTCCCTTTTAGGGAGATGGTGGGTACATTTTCATTTGTTTAAGAGATATTTGCACAATGGAGCATTGTCATTGCCAATTGTTGCTTTTGGGGAGTTGTTGAATGGGGAGAAGGATGTATATGGATGTTGAGTAACCAAAGGAATATGGTACTTTAGCTTTCAGCATCCATTTCACCCTCATTCTAGTGTCTTCCTGGACTTAAGAGATGCAAAGGTAAAAATCATACTTTCAAGACTCCCTTGCAGTTAGGGCTCTGAATATGTTTTAGGCTTAACCAGTCAGATGCCATGCCTAGAATTTGAAAGTAAAAATGAGATGGAGAGTGAATTTCTACAAATTCTGTTTCTTTTGCCTATGAGTTTAGTAATGGAGACATTATTTTTCCTTTCCCCTCCACCGCCTGACTGTAGCAGCAAAAATGAATGGCTTATTGTCTAACCATTAGCTTTATGGGAGTCAAGGAGCCAGGCACAAGACATCCATCTTATTGGTGCAAATTACAGCAAACATGGCAGGATTCTGGAACAGGCAGTAATAGCAGAGGCTTCCAGATCACAGAGGCTTCCTGAATGTGGTGCCATTTTGTTCATGGTGGCTTCCAAACCATGGCAGTAGAGTGTGAGACTAGGGCTGGAGAATTCCTGTTTTTAGAAGACATCAGTGTCTTCCTGGTGTCTTAGTCTTATTGACTAGCTTTAACAGTTACTTTTGCAAGATCACCCTGGAGTCTGGTAATTTAACTCAATAATTCTGTAAACCATTTAATACTTAAAATAAAACACTTCTTACTTAAACTAGAGTAATTTAGTTCTTTGCAATTAAACACTGCCTGACACACCTACACAGATCTTGAATATGAATATATATATATATATATATATATATATATATATATGTTTAATAAGATAATCATAATCAAATTTCTATTTCTCATCCCTGTCTCTTCATAGATTTGACCTGGCATACAGCTGAGTGACTGAACTTCAGAAATTTGTTTGATTAAGCTGAAATGCTCTAACACTGCCTTCTGTACTATGTTTGCCCCATTAGTTCCAATTCCAAAACTAACTTATCTTGCTTGGTCTCGAGCATACTTTTAACTGAAGAAATCTAAGTTATTTTCAAACTACAAAATTTGATGAGATGTTGTTGGATGAACAAATGTGTATCTTTCTCCTTCCCAGTGACATATCTGATTTCTAGGTCTCTGCTTCAATTTAGGCAATAATCTAGCCAATTTTCTTTAATTGGCTAGATTATTTTAAGTTAGTTAAATATATATATTTGAGGGAGTTGAGTGTGATTAAATTCAGCAAATTACAGATTTTGATACAAACACAGATTTCAATACAAATTCTGGACTTCTAAATATTGAATTTCTTTTAACATCTTTGTTGGAGAATAATTGCTTTACAATGGTGTGTTAGTTTCTGCTGTATAACAAAATGTCAGCTATATGTACACATATATCCCCATATCCTCTCCCTTTTGTATCTCCCTCCCACCCTCCCTATCCCACTCCTCTAGGTGGTCACAAAGCACCAAGCTGATCTCCCTGTGCTATGCAGCTGCTTCCCACTAGCTATCTATTTTACATTTGGTACTGTATATATGTCCATGCTACTCTCTCACTTTGTCCCCGCTTACCCTTCCCCCTCCCCGTGTCCTCAAGTCCAGTCTCTATGTCTGCGTCTTTTTTCCTGTCCTGCCCTTAGGTTCTTCAGAACCATTTTTTTTTTTTTTTTAGATTCCATATATATGTGTTAGTATACGGGGTGTGTTTTTCTCTTTCTGACTTACTTCACTCTGTATGACAGTCTCTATGTCCATCCACCTCACTACAAATAACTCATTTTTGTTTCTTTTTATGGCTAATATTTCATTGTATATATGTGCCACATCTTCTTTATCCATTCATCTGTCGATGGACACTTAGGTTAAATATTGAATGTTTAATTTTCTGATGAATCACCACAAAATTTAACATCCCAAGTAAAAGATAAAATGTTTGGAAGTAACTGATTGTGAGAAAACACAAATACTAGCTGCATCAGGTAAAACCTGTGATAAATCTAAAAAATCCACACATTATTTCTCTTTCTGGCATATTGAAAAAAAGAGCTGGAGAAGTTATGACCTTCACAGTGAAATAATAATTTTATTTACTACATTTTTTTTTGATGGAGGATAGGGTAAATCAGAAAAACAGAAAAATATTTGGAGTTTAACATCGTGCTTATTTAGTGATTCTTAACTTGGAATTGAGATAATATAGTATTCATAAGTCACACTGCACCTCTGAAAGTTGAAAGTTCCTCTTCATTCAATTTATTTCTTCATGATTCAATTCTATCCTGATGATAGATTTTATCAACCTATAAACTTTGAACTCTGTATGAGATCACTTGAAATGAGGTTAAAAACATTTAAAAAGATATAAATATCTGAAACTGGAAGAATAGGTAACCTGCTATTTTATCGCCCTCACACAATTGGGGATTTTATTGTGTTTATCCCTTCCTGTATTTTTATTACATATAGTTAATATAATTATGTAACTACTTTTCTTCTCTAACATTATAGTCACATATAAATATTTTCCCATTTTTTATATCAATACTAAAAGTCTATCATATGCCTTGTGTACCAAATATCATTTAACCACTTTTCTATTGTGGAACATTTGGGTAGCTTCCAACTTTTGCTCTCTTAATTAAAATGTTGCCATGAATATGTTCATGTACATTTTTTTCCACATATTGGAATAATTCCCCAGAATAGAATTCCAGACAGGTGATTATGGGGTCTAAGATTATTGAAATTTTTATGATTTTGATACAAAAATGCCACACTGGTTTTCAAATAGTTTGCACTAATTTTCACTTCCAACAAAAGTGTATGAATCTGAGAGATACGCCAAAATGTTGCAAGCTCTAGGCACATCATGGTTTTGGAGTCAGAAGGCTTAAATTTTAATCTTAATTTTGATATCTATAAGCTTCATATAATGGGACAAGTTACTTAACCACTGAATCTCTATAAACTTGTTTATAAAAACCTCAGTTTTATGAATAGTTTTAGACAGCTCCCTTATTGTCACCCAACTACTTGAACTATTTTGTTTCTTGATGGCTTAACATTTCTGATTTCTGTAATTTGTGTTTACTTTTTTGCTATCCTTCATATTGTTTTGTTTTTTAACTTTGTTCCTCCAAATTATGTAATATTAATAGTGGCAGGCAGGAAGCATGAATTCTGAGTCAGCTGATAACTTTAAGATTGTAGATTTGAACCTAAATCTAGATGGTTTTTCTTAGTAGATAACCTATTTTTTTCCAAAGTTGATTCTCCATAATGATGATTTTAACTAAGCAGATAGCATATTCAATTATCTGATGTGATGATTCTAAGATATCCATGTCATACACAGTCTGGCTCCCTTACATGAATTTACAGGATCTAAAATCCATGAATGCTGCTATATGGAGTCAGTGGTTGCTGGATGAACTATGAACTTTCCCCTACTTCCCAGTCTTCATTCAGTCATATATATAATCACTGAAGAATTCTTACTAGTATTTTATATTCTCCTGTCTGATTTTTGTTACTTGTTAGATTTTAAAAAGACAATTCTTAGCTCCTGTATTCACTTGTTTTTATAATTTAAATTGCATTCAATGATCACTGCTCATTCAATAGTGTACTCCCTGAATTTAATACAGACAGCTCTACTTTCTGCTGTTATTTAATGTTGCAAAACAAAAATGTGATTTTTGCACCATTGAAGGTAATTTATTCTCTAGACTAATAAGGCTAAAGTTTTTATTTTTTTAAGTTTTTCTTTCTTAAATTTATTTATTTTGGCTGTGTTGGGTATTTGTTGCTATGTGTGGGCTTTCTCTAGTTGTGGTGAACAGGGGCTATTCTTCGTTGTGATGCATGGGTTTCTCATTGTGGTGGCTTCTCTTTGTTGTAGAGCACGGGGTCTAGGTGTGTGGGCTTCAGTAGTGTGGTGTGCAGGCTCAGTGGTTGTGGCTCTTGGGCTCTAGAGTGCAGGCTCAGTAGTTGTGGTGCACAGGCTTAGTTGCTCTGTGGCATATGGGATCTCTCCGGACCAGGGCTCGAACCTATGTCCCCTGCATTGGCAGGTGGATTCCTAACCACTATGCCACCAGGGAAGCTAAAGTTTAGAGTTTTAAAAAATAATCAAAATGCATATTGAAATGTGAATATTTTACCATGCTTTGAGAACTTCAAAACTATTTATTTAATTACTTTTTCAAAAAATTGTTTTGAATATGTATTATTTACCATGCACTGTGCCTGTAGGCAACTGGGGTAATGGTGAGCCCAAAAAGACACTGCATAAGACTCATCAGGAAAAAAAGGGAGAAGACTCAAATCAACAGAATTAGAAATGAAAAAGGAGAAGTAACAACTGTCACTGCAGAAATACAAAGGATCATGAGAGACTACTACAAGCAACTATATGCCAATAAAATGGACAACCTGGAAGAAATGGACAAATTCTTAGAAAAGTACAAACTTCCAAGACTGAAGCAGGAAGAAGTAGAAAATATGAACAGGACAATCACAAGCACTGAAATTGAAACTGTGTTTAAAAAGCTTCCAACAAACAAAAATGTAGGGGCAGATGGCTTCACAGGTGAATTCTAAAAATCATTTAGAGAAGAGCTAACACCTTTCGTTCTCAAACTCTTCCAAAATATAGCAGAGGGAGGAACACTCCCAAATTCATTCTACAAGGCCACAATCAGCCTGATACCAAAACCAGACAAAGATGTCACAAAAAAAGAAAATTACAGGACAATGTCACTGATGAACATAGATGCAAAAATCCTCAACAAAATACTAGCAAACAGAATCCAACAGCACATTCAAAAGATCATACACCACGATCAAGTGGGGTTTATCCCAGAAATGCAAGGATTCTTCAATATAAGCAAATCAATCAATGTGATGCACCATATTAACAAATTGAAGGATAAAAACCACATGATAATCTCAATAGAAGCAGAGAAAGCTTTTGACAAAATTCAAGACCCACTTATGATAAAACCTCTCCAGAAAGTGGGTATAGAGGGGACGTACCTCAACATAATAAAAGCCATATATGACAAACACACAGCTAATATCATTCTCAATCAATCACCTCAAAAGATGAAAGCATTTCCTCTAAGATCAGGTGTGCCCACTCTCATCACTATTATTCAACCTAGTTTGGGAAGTTTTAGCCATGGCAATCAGAGAAGAGAAAGAAAAAAAAAAAAAAGGAATACAAATTGGAAAAGAAGAAGTAAAACTGTCACTCTTTGCAGATGACATGATACCCTACATAGAATATCCTAAAGATGCCACCAGAAAACTACTAGAGCTAATCAATGAATTTGGTAAAGTAGCAGGATACAAAATTAATGCACAGAAAACCCTTGCATCCCTATACATCAATAATGAAAAATCAGAAAGAGAAATTAAAGAAACACTCCCATTTTCCTTTACAACAAAAAGAGCAAAATACCTAGGAATAAACCTACCTAAGGAAGCAAAATACCTGTATGCAGAAAACTATAAGACACTGATGAAAGAAATTAAAGATGATACAAACAGATGGAGAGATGTACCATGTTCTTGGATTGGAAGAATCAACATTGTGAAAATGACTCTACTACCCAAAGCAATCTGCGGATTCAATACAATCCTTATCAAACTACCAATGACATTTTTCACAGAACTAGAAAAAGAAATTGTAGAATTTGTGTGGAACCAAAAAAAACCCTGAATAGCCAGAGCAATCTTGAGAAACAGAAATGGAGCTTGAGGAATCAGGCTCCTTGACTTCAGAATATACTACAAAGCTACAGTAATCAAGCGAGTATGGTACTGGCACAAAAACAGAAATATTGATCAATGGAACAAGATAGAAAGTCCAGAGATAAACTCACACACATATGGTCACCTTATCTTTGATAAAGGAGGCAAGAATATATAATGGAGAAAAGACAGCCTCTTCATTAAGTGGTGCTGGGAAAATTGGATAGCTATATGTAAAAGAAACAAAATTAAACACTTCCTGACACCATATACAAAAATAAAATCAAAATGGATTAAAAACCTAAATGTAAGGCTAGACACTATAAAACTCTTAGTGGAAAACATAGGTAGAACATTCTATGACATAAATCACAGCAAGATCATTTTTGACCCACCTCCTAGAATAATGGAAATAAAAACAAAAATAAACAAATGGGACCTATTGAAACTTAAAAGCTTTTGCACAGTAAAGGAAACCATAAACAAGACAAAAAGACAACCTTCAGAGTGTGAGAAAATATTTGCAAATGAAGCAACTGACAGAAGATTAATCTTCAAAATATACAAGCACTCATGCAGCTCAATATCAAAATAACAAATAACCCAATCTATAAAAGGGTGGAAGACCTAAACAGACATTTCTCCAAAGAAGATATACAGATTGTCAACAAACACATGAAAAGTTGCTGAACATCACTAATTATTAGAGAAATGCAAATCAAAACCACAATAAGGCATCACCTCACACCAGTCAGAATGACCATCATCAAAAAATATAGAAATAATAAATGATGGAGAGGGTGTGGAGAAAAGGGAACCCTCCTGTACTGTTAGTGGGAATGTAAATTGATACAGCCACTATGGTGAGCAGTATGGAGGTTCCTTAAAAAACTAAAAATAGAACTACCACATGACCCAACAATCCCACTACTGGGCATGTACCCTGCGGAAACCATAATTCAAAAAGAGATATGTACCCCAATATTCACTGAAGCACTATTTACAATAGTCAGGACATGGAAATAACCTAAGTGTCCATTGCCAGATGAGTGGATAAAGAAGATGTGGCACATATATACAATGGAATATTACTCAGCCATAAAAAGAAATGAAATTGAGTTATTTGTAGTGAGGTTGATGGACCTAGAGCCTGTCATGCAGAGTGAAATAAGTCAGAAAGAGAAAAACAAACACCATATGCTAAAACATATATATGGTATCTAAAAAAAAAAAATCGCTCTGATGAACCTAGGGGAAGGACAGGAATAAAGATGCAGACATACAGAATGGACTTGAGGACACAAGAGGGCAAGGGGAAGCTGGGACGAAGTGAGAGAGTAGCATTGACATATATACATTACCAAATGTAAAATGGATGGCTAGTGGGAAGCTGCTGCATAGCACAGGGAGATCAGCTTGATGCTTTTTGACAACATAGAGGGGTGGGAGGAAGGCTCCAGAGGGAGGGGATATGGGTATATATATATACATATAGCTGATTCAGTTTGTTGTACAACAGAAACTAACACAACATTGTAAAGCAATTGTACTCCAATAAAGATTTTTTTAAAAAATTAAATAAAAACAATTTAAAAAAATGTAAAAAACCCCACAAAGGTTACAGTTACATTAGAATAAAATTATTAAATAGGGATAAATCTAAGGAAAGATTTGGAAGGTCAATATAGACAAAGATCAAAGAAGGCTTAAAAAAAAGAGGGATATAATAATCATGGATTAGATTTAATATTGCAAGTGGATAATTCTACCAAAAATTTCCTCTGTACTCAGCTCTATTCAAAACAGACCCAAACTGCAAACAGACCTAATATCCACAATGGAAGAATGATAAATAAATTGTGGGATACTCACAAATGAAATTTAGGAGAAAACGCATAAAAATATGGATGATATTACCGATATAATGTTGAGTGAAAAATACAAGACATTAAAAGCTCCTTATGATTCCCAAAACTAGTAAAACCAATCAGAAGTCAGAATACTTGGTTTTTGTTTTTGTTTTTGGTGGGGGTGTGGGGTTCAGAATAAGGATAATGACTATAAGAGACACAAGGTGATTCTCTAGTTCTTAGAAATGTTTTGTTTCCTGACCTGGATTGTGGTTACACAGGTATGTTCACTTCGTGATAATTCACTGAGCTGTACATTTATGATTTGTGCACTTTTCTATATGTAGATTAAAAAAAGTCTTGCCCTTTGAAAATAAAGTCTTAGCCATTTTGTAATTAGCGAATAGTCAATTAGTAATTGGCATTTTTATAACGCTAAGCATGTCTTTTGCAAAACTTCCTTTTTGTGCGTGTTCAAACATCTTATAATATTTCTATATTTCTTAGTATAGTAAGCAAGACCATGTCTGTATCTAACTCTTCAACACACATTGAATTAGGACCTCTATGCCACAAGTATGTTGTCAGGTACTTAAGATAAAAACCCAACCCTCAAAAGGAAGATTTTGTTGCAATTTGGTATTTCTCATATGAGTCATTCTAAGAGAATGTCAACAAAAATATTCCAAGTATTTGTAAAATTAAATGGGTTGATGTCTATATTTGTTATTTTATTTTTTGCATGGATGCTTTCTGTGTACAAATGTGTATTATGTAACAGAGAGTGAGATTGTGGATGGACATGATGAGCTCAGGATGGCTGCGTTTAGGAGTAAAGAAAAAAACCCTGTTTAGAGGTCACACAGTAAATTACCATTTGTGTCAAAGAGTGAAAAAAATAGGAAGTACTTCTGAATATGATAAAATATATCATCCATACATACCCTTTTTGTTCTTCATGTGGGTAAAACAA
The DNA here is from genome assembly GCF_003031525.2 of Neophocaena asiaeorientalis asiaeorientalis. NCBI lineage: Eukaryota > Metazoa > Chordata > Mammalia > Artiodactyla > Phocoenidae > Neophocaena > Neophocaena asiaeorientalis. The sequence goes on from NW_020174793.1 coordinate 2,191,200, forward strand.
TATATTCAGGCAAATATTTTAATATTCTTGAAAATAAAATGGTTTATAAAAGTTTTAGTAGAAGAAAATATGAAATGTGGTTTGGGTTAGGGAATTTTCTCCATGAAGCAATGTATTTAGAAGTAAATGAAACAGAAACACAGTATACACTGAGTTATTCATTACTTTCTAAAAGAATTCTACAGGTTGCCTTTCAATAGGACAGGGGAAGGAACAAGTTAAACAACTGTTACATCTTCAAGTTACTTCTATAATTTCCTTTTGATCTGCTGATTTTTTAAAATCATAAATAGTTTTAGTTAGCCTCCCAGTCTCTGAAAATAACCTGAGAAGGAAATCTAATGATAGAGACATGAAAGCTATTTGATTTTTCCAAAGTCTGCAGAATTTCAGAAAAGGGAGTGTAGAAGTATTTTCTTCTCACTGTTTAATTTTTTATATTCTTATTTTTATATAGTCATAACAAAAAGCCAAAGGAGAATCTGTACAACGGCTGCTACCCACCATATGGAAAATAAAACAGCCTTTGTTTTAGCCTTTTGTTAACTGGTTTCATTTCAGCTTCTTTTCCCCCTTTAATTTATGTCTGAAATTCCATTTTACACACACACACACACACACACACACACACACACATTCACCCTTGCACCCTCTGCTATACCAATTAAATGCAATCTGCCTAGTATGAGTTATTGTCAAACAGCAGTGAGGACCATTTTTTTTTTTTTTTGTCTCCTGCTTTGATGATTAGAGTCAGCTCATAAAATAAAAACAACAACAATCTCATCCCTTTTCCCCTTAAGAAATCCCCACTACAACTTACTTTATAGAGCAAAACACAATTAGTGTCTTTTTAGTGCAATCAGTAAGTGGAAATGGCTTTAGTGACATGTCTAAAATGAATTTCTGAGTTACATACCCTCTGGAAGTTCTAAAATAAATACATGCAAGTCTTGAATATAGCCTGGGAAAAGGAGTTGCTAGGGGTGTGTGTGTCTTTTAGTGAGAATTGTAAAATGGGACAAGTTGTTTTGTCTTTTGTTCTTCTTCATAATAAGCATGAAAAAGTTAAGAATTAGGACTAGGACACTGTGCACTTTTCACTCTGCTATAAAAATAAATTGTCGCTTATTATTGAAATGAACCCAGCCATTAAAAAATATACTTAATAATACTCTTCCAAAAAGGTCACAATGAATACAAGCACCATTAACTTGTCTAAAAATTTCCTTTTTATTTTATTCAATAAAATGTCTATCGATTGATTTATTGTTTTATTTAGGAAAATTGAGGACATTTAGGGACAGAAGCATATGCTCAAGCAAACAGAAACCTATGCCCATGGAGGGCATTGGCATGGGTTTACGCTACTAGTGTTTCTTCAGAGGATCAGGATGCTAAGGAATCCCAGGGTAATTATGGATATAAGAATTGTATTGTTCCAATCTCTTCCTCTCTGCCTTTTGCTTATTTAAATTTCCCACAAACATCTCTCAGTATTAAACTGTGATTTTTTTTAAGAGCAGGGACTAGATCTTAATAGATTTTGCATTTCCACTGCCTAGAACAGTGCCTGATAATAAATGCTTGATAAGTGAAGGAATAATGAATATTAATCATCCAACATTGCATTATAACCCAATTTCCTTTTTCATTCCTCCCAATTTGGGAAACTCAGAGAAAAGATGATGAAATTTGACCCTATTTTTGTTTAGTTTTTTCTCTTGCTAGACTGGCATCTGCTCTGATTTTGTATGCACATAAAAATCCCAGTGTTCTAGGAAAAGCTTTAGAGGCTCTGCTCGAAGATTCAGGAATTACCATTCAAGGACACTTAATGCTGGTGGGTTCATAAATTCAAAACTGAAACTAATAATTTATTTGCATGGTCCAATGACAGGGATGGCAATCGAGATGGGGCAGTCATGATAATTCAAAAATCAGTCATTCAATAAATATAGCTCACTTCTGATTTTCAATCATGCTGCATGTCATAAGCTAGAAATTTCACATATCTTAATGTCAACGCTTTCTACATTTAGTCTCTGTAGCCATGAAATCTCAAGCTACTTCCATGTAAGTAAACAAAATTCTCAAATGGGTTGTTTTAAGAAAATGTCAACAAAATTGTTCAATTGTATTTGTAAAATACAATTAGATGGAGTGGTATCTATATTTGTGATTTCATATTCTTTCTTATTTCCTCAGATGGTCATTTTTGTGAGGTAGTATAAGACTTGTATAATAAAAGGCAGCCTTGCAAACTTGTTGAAAAGACCACTCTTTTTCTTTTCATAGCAGAATTTGAATCTAGCCTAATTGTGACATTTAGAAATGTCCATGGGTGGACCCACTTTGAAATTAAAGGGGATAATATTACTAAAATTTCCTGAAGCCTCTTACCATAAAGTCATTTTATTTTCTGGTAGGCTAGATGCTGTCATCATTCTGACCCTATCTTTATGCATAGCTATTTCTACCATATCAATTGCTTTGACCATTCTATTAGATAGAGCAATTAGTCATTTTAATATCAAAAACAGTTTGATTTGAATTAATTGGTTAATGTATTTGAAAGTGTAAGTTAGTTGCAGATGAACATAGTTTAAGTCAAAATGCTTGATTCATTATTTGGTAAACAAATTAGAGTGTAATGGAGGCTTCCTTGTAAAGGACAAAAATGCTAAATGTAGATAGGTAATTGACAGATGGTATCAGGGAAAGCCTCCTACTGAGATCCTTACAGCTTCCCTATAGATCTGGCTACATCAGGGAAAAGAATATCAAAACCAAGACATCAAACAAAAGGAGCTACACGGCCTTACCAAAAAACAGAAAAACAAAAATGAAAGAAAGAAACTGAAATAAAGTCTCCCTTGCTAGACTGTGAACTTCATAAGGGCAGGGAATCTGTCTATTTTACTTATTGTTTTACCCCACGCACTGCACCAAGACTTAGCAGGCATTCAAAAAATAGCACGTGGATAAGTAAGTGAATGAATAATAAATGATAACTGAAATTCAGACGAAACGCACAGAAAGTCAGATCACGCACAAACGAGTTCCAAATCTGACAATCCAGGTCACAATTAGAATCAGGCTGTGAGTCACTTGAGGAGCGTACAGGGGAAGGAGAGCATAGTGATGGGAGCTTAGATGGGGGATCAGGTGATGTTATAAGAGCCTTAAGGACTTTATTGCTCTTGATGATGTCCATCTTCCCTCTAAATGACCCTTGCTTGAGGGTAGCCTCCCAAGATTAGTGGAAGAGAAAACACAAAGATTTCAGAGTCAAGTGAACGACATAGGTTCAAGTTTGATTATTTATTAAGAAGAGTTCATTGAGGGGTTATCATTAGTTAATACTGTACTATGTATTCTAGAGATAAAGTTTGTCCATATCAAAATGGCAGTTGAGTATGTGTTTGACAGGAGCCATATCCTAGAAGGAATTAAAGGTGTGGTCATGACTTCAGAAATGATTTCTTTTTTCTCATTTACCTCCATTATTATGCTTGGTGTATCAAGGGAAGTTTCCCATATAAAAGTCTCATCTTTACTTTTTTTTTTTGCAGTATGCGGGCTTCCCACTGGTGTGGCCTCTCCTGTTGCGGAGCACAGACTCCGGATGCGCAGGCTCAGCGGCCATGGCTCACAGGCCCAGCCGCTCCACGGCATGTGGGATCTTCCCGGACCGGGTCACGAACCCGTGTCCGCCTGCACCCAACCACTGCGCCACCAGGGAAGCCCTTGACTTCTTTTAACTGCTTTTATCTGAGGCTAAGATAGTTGTCTGCAGTGGTTAATTCAATTCTCTTATAGTCATTGACTGGTGTGAAAACATATTGAGAGGTTGAGTCTGACTCTTACCCATTTCTGATAACACTGGAGAGTTATGATTCTAATGTATATCAAGACACCTTGATATCCTGACAAAAGACTTAAATGATTCCACAACAAACAAATGTGTTGCTGGTCTGGAGTTCTGAATTGAGGTTCTCTCTAAATTGCTGCCACTAGCCATTATTTAGATAGAAGTAATATTCTTAAGGGTATTTGATGTCTACAACCTGAAGTAACTAAACTGATAACACAAGGGATATGGATCACTTACTTAATTGTGAAAATTTCCTGAAGATCACCAGTAACTGCTAAACCCAATAGAAACTTTTCTGCTTTCATCTCGATCTCTTAGCAGGTGTAAACACAGTTGACCATTTCCTTCTTTTTGATTAGCTCTTTTAGTTTCTTTCACACCTCACACACTTGATTTTCTCTCCATCAAGATGATCTCTCCTTGCCACTCTCCGTGCTGATTCCTTTCCTTCAGCTAAATTTCTACATGCTGATTGCACCAGGACACAGCTTATCTCCCCCTTCATTCCTCCTCTTATCCTCTCCTTTCCTCTACTCCCTTCTGGGAATTTGTCCTTAGGTGATTTAATGTAATAGAATGGCTTTAAATACCACCTTTATGATTGCCTCCTTTATGTCTTCAGCACTGATCTCTTAATTAGACTCCAAACTCACATATCCTATTGCTTATCTGACTTATCCTCTTAAATTTCCAATAGGCATCTCAAATTTAATTTAGCCAAAACAGACTTTTTTATTTCCCATTTTCAAATCTCTTCTTTGTCCAGGTTTTCCCTTTAAATTTTTGAAATATTATTATTATTATTTGGTAAATCATACCACTATTCATCCATTTGACCAAGGCCATGATGTAGGAATCATCATTTTCTTTCCCTCCACATCTGATCATTCAGAAAATCCTGCCAGACCTGCCTCTAAAGTATGTCTACCTTTCTCCTACTCCACTGTTATGACCTTAGTCTAAGTTATCATCATTTCTTGCATGGATTATTGCAATGACCTCCTAACTTCTACTCTTGACCTTTCTCTCCTCACCCTTTCATTCTGCATGGAATAGCTGCCAGAATAATATTAAAAAAAATGTAAATCAGACATTGTCACTCTCCTCCTAAAATTGCCTCAGTGGCTTTTCATTGTATTTGGAATAAAATACAAACTCTTCTCATAATCTATATATCCCTACATAATATTGTGTCTGCCCACCTAACTCTCTGACTACCTCAAATTTCACTCACATCACTGTTCACCAAGGTGTAGTTGCTCCACTTCCTTCTGTTCCTTAAATGAATCAGGTGTGTTCTACCTTTGCACTTCTACATGTATTGTTATCTAAGTTTATTTTTCTCATATTTATTTATTTATTTTTTTTCTCCCATTACGATGCAGTATTCATAAGAGCAGGACCTTTTCTATCTTATTCACCCATTCAATTCAGGAAAAACAGGAGACTTGACCAAAAACACTGTCTCCACTATTTTCAGATTGGCACAGGACTGGTAGCGGTTATAGTAACTAACTACTTTAGACATTGCAGAAAAAGCTGCAATTATGGCTAGAAAAACGACTCACAGGATTGATATGATAAGTACATAAAACTTGAAACCAGTCTCATTGGCTTTTGTGACAGAAACAATACTTGTTTCACCGTCATCATGCTCAGAATTCTACTATTAGTAAATACAACTAGGATTGTGGCCGAGATAGAATAGAGAAGGGAGATAGTGATGAGATAAAATATTAAGCTTTAGGGGTTACTACATTTTAGAAATATTTAGTTTGGGAGATCTTTTTACTGAAAAGAAAGATGAGGAGACAATGAGAACAGTAAATTCTGGGATGGGTAAGGTGAAGAGCAGAGGTAGAGCTTTTCTTAAAGGCATAGAGTGTAGAAAAAAGGGGGTGGGAGTGATGCTGGTAAGTTTTACTTATATCACATTTATTTATTTTTGAATTTTATTTTATTTTATATACAGCATGTTCTTATTAGTTATCTATTTTATACACATCAGAGTATACATGTCAATCCCAATCTCCCAGTTCATTCCACCACCACCACCAACACTACCCACCCCGCTTTTGTCTCTTGGTGTCCATACATTTGTTCTCTATATCTGTGTCTCTATTTCTGCCTTGCAAACCGGTTCACCTGTACCATTTTCCTAGGTTCCACATATATGCATTAATATACGATATTTGTTTTTCTCTTTCTGACTTACTTCACTCTGTATGACAGTCTCTAGGTCCATTCACATCTCTACAAATGACCAAATTTCACATTTATTTTTTAAATCTACATGCAACTATACACTTATGAGACAGTATATCTTATAAAGAGTCTTTGCTGACTATATTTTACTTAAAATAACTGTTATGTCATATTTGGTCATTGAATTATATAAAGTTTTAATTATTTTCTGAAATGAAAAGCATACATTTGATTTTCCCATTAACAAGATATTGTTTTTTTCTTTTTTGGTAACAAGATGCCATCTTTTTAAAAATACAATTTATAATGCGGTATAAAATACTATAAATGTTACTGTGCCCATGGAAGCTGTGTTGTTTCTTTGCGTAAAAATAGTTGTCAGAATTTGTGTTGATTTACTTTAAATAAAATTCAGTCAATGTAATGATTGCTCCAGAATTTGATTAAATGCTATTAACATATCCTCAAAGATATTCCATTTTTGCTTGTGATAAGTTGTTGCTTTGAATAAAATAGATTTAGAGAAAACTTTGTGCTCTGACACTCTTGAATGCCATGCTTGAGTGATCTTGGTCTTGATCTCTAGTCAAACCTTGATCACCAGCATTTTATAAAACCCTTCTCACCATGGTCAGTAAGGCCTCTGCATGGAACACACCCATTGGGCAATCTCAGGCCTCATCTTTCTGAAGCCTCAGGTCTCATCTTTCTGAATTTCTTAGCAACATTTGACTCAGCATTTGACACTCCATTTTAAAATTCTTCTCTTGGCTTCTGAACTTCTTCAATGTCTTCTATAGTTTCTTTGGCCATATCTTCTTTCTTGAGTTCCAAATGATGAGGCACCATAGGGCTCAATTCTCAAACATCTTTATCAACATTTGGTGATCTCAGCCAGCACATGTATAAAAACCATTTATATACTGAAGATTCCTCAGAGTTACAGCTCTGTCTCTAACCTTTCTCTTAAAATAAGACTTACTTGATAGCTCTTTTTGTAAAAAAATAAAATAAAATAAAAGGCTTATAAAATGTAACACATTAAACCAGAATCTTTGATCTTTTGCTCTAAAATATGCTCTTCTCCATCAGTTCCTTATGTATGTGAATGATTTGTCATTCTCCCAGCTTCTTGGGTCAAAAAGGTCTGGAATTAACTTTGACATAGTCCACATCCAATTCATAATCAAATCCTACTACACTTCCACTCAAAATATATCTTAAAATGTCCACTTCTCATCAATTCCACCTCTACTGTTCTAGTCGAAAGCAACTTCATTGTCTGCTAGGTTGGAAGGACCACTTCTCCACTGCTCTACCTGAGGTCCTCTTAGAGTCTGTTCTTCACCCTCTAGACCAAGAGATGCTTTTAAAATATGAGTCAGAGCCTGATTGGACTCTCTGTTTGTAATCGTTAATGGCTTTTCCTTATACTGAAGATAAAATCTAAACTCCTTTTCCTGGTTCACAAGACTGCGTATAACCTGGTTCTTGTCCCAGCGATTTTTCCTGCTACCACTCTTCCTGTTGTTCACTGTTATCTAGCCAAAATTGCTCCTGTTCTTTGAACAAGGCCAGCATGCTCTTAAGACAGGGCCTTTGAGTTTGCTGTTCTCTCTGCCTCTCTTTCTCTCTCTCTCTCTCTCTCTCTCTTTCTTTCTCTCATTTGATCATGTCAAATGTCAGAACCTCAGAAAGGTTAATTCCTCAAACCTTTATAAACAGCAGACTCTCACTCTACCTTCTTGTGCAGTACTATTTTTCTGCACAACATTCATCATAAACTGAAATTATATCACACATTTATTTGTGAGCTTGTTTATTGTTTGCCTTCCCTATTACAACATAAGCTTCATGAGGACAGGGACTTTAATTTGCTCATTGTTTTATCCCTAGCATCTAGCTCAGTGTCTGCTAATTAGTAGACCTCCAATAAATATTTGTTGAAAGAATGAATGAATGATGATTTTTATATAGAAAGAGAACCATTGTTCACAAGCTTAAATCTTATGTGATCTCTTTAGGACCTCATAGAAAGCTGTTATTACAGGTGAATCACAGTGCGAATATGAATGTCATGCTATTAGGACAGGCAGAAAAATTGTTGACTGGCTGTGTGACAGGAGCACCACTTTGAGATGTAGAAGCCTGGATCCTCACTCTTCTGAGCAGCAGAATACACTTTATGGCTTACTACAAGTATGTACACCAGATGTTCTGATTCAGAGGTTTAAGTGGACCTATACTCATGTAATTGTTTTAGGTTGAGTTCCATAGAAGCAGAGCTTGAGACAGGGATTTGAATGATGTGATTTACTGTGAGAGTGCTTGCAGGTGAATCTATAAGGAAGGGTGGAAAAGAGGATGGGAAGTAGAAGGAACTGAGCAGGAGTGTGGTCCCAGGTGATCTAGCCTTGGCCTGATGTACACGACTAAGGCTCTGGATCATAAACTGCACCATAAAGTTATTTCCTCCTTGAAGCAAGGGACCAGTATCAGTCCGTATCAGCCAGTCATTGACCTTGGGTTGCTTGATTGTGGGGTTGGTACCTTTTCAGGTAAGGCATCACCCCTAAGTGGAGGGCAGTTCTCCAGAGGGGAAGCTGAAAACCATTCATAGTCAACACTCACAGCAGCTAGGGGATGGTGCCCTGGCCCAGTGAAGGGGAGCAGGGCAGGCCACCCCAATGTCTTCTACAGTGGGAGCAAAAGTGGCTGTTTGTGAAGCACAGATATTCATTTGTTCAACAAATATTTATTGTAGCTGTCCTGAGCCAAGTACTACCAGTCCTGGGATTCACTGGTGAACAGACATGGTCCCTGCAGCATGGCTAGGGAGAAAAAGAGATTTTAATAAAACAAGCATGCAATCCTGATATGATACATATTGAATTATCACCAAATAATGAACTGAAGCAAGATTGTAGAAATAAATCCATGATATTGTATAGGTAATGGTTTCATATAAATGATATTTGCTGTAACTCTTAGAAATATTGTATAAACTGTTAATCACTGTAATCTGCAATGCTGGCTGTATATTAATCAAATAGTTCTCAGCCATTATTTGAAAACTCAAATATAATAAAGAAATGTGTTTTTAGCCTGGAAACCATGTTGGTATACAAGTCCTATATTCGATCATTATTTAAAAATCAAGATGATTTTCTCTTAGTGGCAGTTGAAACAGAGGAACAGTAAACATTAAAAAGTTTAAAGACAACTAAGATCCTCAGTTGGATGCTAATTCTTTTTTGTATTTTATAAATTACTCCCCTAATCCTATCCCTCACTGGCAAAGGCAAGAACAAGAGCTGTATGAGAGCTCTTGTTTTTGTGGAATACTCAAGCTCACAGACTTCCCACAATCCTTTAGTCCATGTGGAGGATAAAATTTTATTGAAGCCAATGAATTGTTTTAAAATATTCACCACTATAAGGCTGGCATAACTATGTTTAAAAACAGTAAAATTTGAAGGACAAAAAGTCATTTGAGTGAATAGGTCCAGATCACTAAGTTCCAAGCAAATCTGACAAGTTAGTATAGGAGGTAAGATCTGCCATGAACAATATAATAGGAAAACTTGTTTTATACATTAAATTATTAGAGAGAAATACACAAAAAGTATTTTTAACCACCAATAAATTGGATGCCAGTAAATATCAACCTGTAGCTCCTGGTTTTTTATCTAAAGGTCTATTTTCTTTTTCTTTTTTTTTTTTTAATATCTGCCCAGTGCTATGGAAACTACTACATTGAAAAATAAGCTAGCTAATGAGCAACATAATACATGTCAGTAGAATAGTATATTTCTCATTTCTTTTCCATAGAGCGAATTTCAAAGGAATGTAATTCTGTTGAAATGTCACCAAACAATTTCTTGAAGAGAGTGCAGTGCCGGCAGAAATAACAAGGCTTATTTTCAGTAATTCTGTTCATACCTCAAATCCCTGTGGTCTTCCTAGACTCTCTTTAATATGTTTCCATGCAACAAGAATCTCTGACACAGACACACTTGTAGCCTTGACATCTGTGGGAGCAGCAGTGGGCTCTGTATGAAGGAAAATGGAAATAATAAACCACGATGGTAACAAGTTATGCATACCAAAGCATTGCACCTGAATATTTCAGGTGTTACTTCCTTCTATCTGATTTTTGAAATGAAGTGCTGTGATGATTATGAAAAGCACAGCAAGAAAAAAAAGATGTTCTTTTTGGATTTCTACACTGTGTCCAAGTCTCATCAGTACCTTACCAATGACAAATAACAAATCTAGCAAGACAAGTAAAGATCTTTATCCTTGGATTAACAAGGACATTTCTGGAGAAGTTAAATTGTCTGACTTAAAATTGTCTGCCAGTCTAACATAATGATCAAAAGAATGGACTAGGAGTCAGGCTTGGATTATTTTGTTGCTGTTGTTGATTTTTGTCTTCCAAAAAATTACTTACCTTCAGACAAGTTGCTTTACCTCTTCCTGATCTCCATCTTCTGTCATTTGGGCATATTGAGAGTACTTAGCTCATCAACTTTTAAGGTTAATTTTAATTGAAATAATACATATAAATTATTTAGCACAGTGCTTGACACTTAAAACATTCATTCACAAAATATCACTTTTTATTTTATTTTTTTACCCTGTGAAGGCACAAACAGAATCTAAATTTCATTAGATTTCTTTTGTTGTTCCAACCACAAAGCTACATTTCCATGATTGTGTAAGGAATGTGTTATGAATCATGATATTTGAAAGGCATGCATTGACTTTTAAGACAGATATAGACCAAAAAGTAAAGTCCCCTAAGGTCTCAGTGCTGTTGCTCAAAACCACCTTTTCATTCATTCCTATGCTCAGTGACCTTTCTTATTACTTTTTTTTTTTTTCAAATATACCATGTCTGACTGGTATCCATCAAGAGGTGCACTTTATTTGAGGTTGTAATCTATGTGAGGAACAAAATATTTTCAGCTTTGACATTGCTGAATCATAAATACTGTGTCACAAACACAGGTTAAATGAAATGGCGGAATAAATGCCATAAGTTAGTTCAACTAGTCTATACAAAGTCGATTTCAAAAACTCCTACCCCATAAAAATTGTAGAGGCTTTTTGATTCTAATGCCATATCACTGGTAAGACTTCAGATGAAACTGTTGACACACACACACACACACAAATATATACACACACACACACACACACACACACACACACACACAAATATATATACACACACACACACACACACACACATTTTTTCTTTTTGTTTTTAGATTCAGGGAACCTTACTGCAAAGGCAGAGTTCTAAATAAAATTTTTAAGTCTTGGGCTTCCCTAGTGACGCAGTGGTTGAGAGTCCGCCTGTCGATGTAGGGGACACGGGTTCGTGCCCCAGTCTGGGAAGATCCCACATGCCACGGAGCGGCTGGGCCTGTGAGCCATGGCCGCTGAGCCTGTGCGTCCGGAGCCTGTGCTCCGCAACGGGAGAGGCCATAGCAGGGAGAGGCCTGCGTACCGCAAAAAAATTTTTAAGTCTTAGTCATATAAAGGGAATTATTGAGTTGGTCAAAAATTTTGTTTGGGTTTCCCATAAGATGTTATGGAAAAACCCAAATGAACTTTTTGGACAACCCAATGTAACCATTTGCTGAGATTTTTCCTTTTCTAATGGAAGGAAAGTGGCCACATATCTACCTGGAGAGCCTTTATATATTATTAATTGAAAAATATAAGTCAAAAACATCTACCCTTGTTACTGTAAAAAAGCACACAGAAGACTTTTTCAAAAGTATATGTTTGCACTGAGCAATGATTTTTCTTTTGGTAAAGCTTTCATTAAAATTATATACTATATTTGTGTTACTTCAAAGTGCTTTGGTAAATTCACATTAATCTTTACACAGAAGCTGACATTAGTTTCTGCCATGGTATAAATTGTCATTTCTCATTCTGCCCTTTGAATATCTTTTATTTTCTTTTGCTCAATGGTTTCATTCATCCCACTTTCCAACTGCCTATTATTTGTGCATCTACCAGATTAAAAAAAAAAAAAAAACCTCTGTGAAAAGCTTCTACTTTTATTTCATTCTAGAATTCTGTTCAGCAGACCTGCAACAAAATTTTTTTTCATTGTTATTTAACAGGAGTTAAAATTCTTTATTTTGCAAGTAAATGAAAAGAAATGCTCATGTTCTTAAGTGTGTATAATCTGATCTCCAGGATTTAGGATATGATTTATTTCAAAGAAAGCCATCCTTTGAACATCATTTGTTATTTGGAAGAAGTTTTGCTTATCTTTTAAGTGAATGCATTGCAGAGATTTGTGTGACAAATGCCTTCTTTCAACTTTTTTTATTATTGAGGCAATTACATCTTTGTCAAAGGAGATTGCAGGGGGATAAACAATTTCAGAAGCACAAAACATGTGGTTGGATGGCAGCCTTTCGATCTCTCTTTACCACTAGAGAAAGAAATTTCTCTCTCAGCTTTCTGTAGCACTACACAAGTTTAAGTACTTTTTAAATAGAATAACAAAAGTTTTAAAAAAGTAAAAAATAAAGAAAAATATTCAGAAATTATTTCCCAAACCAGCACCCTAATTTCTATTTATAAGCTTTTTAAATCCAGGTCAGACACAAGAAGACATTTCACAGTTGCACACTTGGGGGATAAATATTATAGTTGCATCAAATGAATGAGGGTAAATGAAACAAGAATTGAAGAGTCATTTCTTATTTTTTTCACCTTTTGGATGTAAATAGTATCAGAAGTAGACCCATGCTGACCTGCATTGGAAATTTAAGCATGTAAAAAAGTGACCTCATTCAGTTTACTTCCAAAAGTTTCAATTTGTATGGTTTATTAGCCAGTGAATATTTTCATGTGTATCAAAAAGTCTGTCTGCAGGCAAGAGTAACTGACTAGATCATAGAATGTCTGCTTTGAATTGGAACTAGCTGTCCTGTTTGGGCATCCCATTGCAGTTGAATGATGGAAAGTCACAACTAGAAAGAATTTTAGAAAGTCACTTGGATCAAAGGTCACACACGGATGGCCAGTGGGTCTTCAGCCATATTTTGTTTGCCCAAGTAATCTATTAAATTAATTAATTCCAACATTCCATCTAAAAATAAGAATTTATGGCTTATTTGGGGGAAAAAAGGGGGATACCAAGTCTGAATCCTTGGGTGCTGGTAGATGAGGATTAGCAGTTGTTCCCATTAGTCAGGGCATATTCTTCTTAGTTTGGCAGATTCTCTACCAGTCTTTATTGTCTCACTTCTGGGACTACTTCACTTATTTATATTTCTTACCTGATGTCTATAGGCTTTTGAGTTACGAACCTATGTTTTAAATCCATGCTCTCATTTTTTTTTTTGCTTTAAAAAATTTTTTTAATCTAAAATACTGTAAAATCACATAATATGATTCAGAAGGCAAAGCGTCATCAGGAGCAAAATAATAAATCCAGTGCTCTTTCACTGTAAATATTTATTATTCTCTTACTTCTAAAACTTAAAAATATGAAATTTATTGTTAATTTGATGAATTTCGTGAAATTGTTTAGATGTCACACACACACAGTTCTCATTGCTCCCTCATCTTAGTGATTGTAGACTCAATGAAGATTTGTGTCTCTGTGATAAGTTTGCACAGGCTACATTACCTGCATAAAGGAAAAAGGACTTACGAATATCATTGTATATAATAGGTACTGTTTGAAAACTTAAACATGCCCTCATTTTGCAGATGAAAAAAGTGACATAGAAACAGGTTGATTTATCTGAACTCTGCTTCTGGCTCTGAAAGAGCCCCAAGTAGAACTCAGGTCTCAAGTGCTCTCTCTTCTGTTGTTTTTAAATGGCACCAAGGAAGCAGCTTGCTCATTCTTTACCTCTTAGGGTCAGTTTTGGGGTGCAGAAGAGATTTTACAAGAAGAATATATAGTCAATTCTCTTGCTGCACAATTGTTTCCAAATAACTGACAGATGAATGAATGGAATAAGATTAAAAACAAATGAACAAAAATAACAAAGGAAATAGATGATGGGGGAATAACCAAAGATAATAATAGTAACTGCCATTTACTGAAGATTTGATATATGCCAAGCCTTATTTAAAATTCTTTATAATGTATCAATTAATCCTCCCAACAACCCAACTATCATTGTCACATTTTTCAGATGAGGAAATCTAGGGGCAGAGAGGTTAAGCAACTTGCCCAAAGTTGCACAGCTGCTAGAGGGTGGAGAGAAGATTTGAACAGAGCAGTCAGGCCCTGACCACCACACTGTTCTGCTTCTGTGCACACATCTGTGTTTACTCCCCTGGTGCTTCTTCCTACTGCTTTCTCTTCTCCTTGCCCTACCACGCCTAACTTCTCTCAAGAATATTTATGTTGGAATCCCCAGCTGGCCTCTCTAAGTCATGCCAGAAACCACCTAAACCCCCGTCATCTCCTGTTTAACCCTGCCACAGGCATACTATCAACTCCTTTCATTCCTATTTTATGGAACTTTTGGTAATTTTGAACCACAGCTACACTGCTCCTCATAGATCTTGTCATATTCAGGCATCTCTAAAACTTTCCTGATCTGTAAATCACAGGATGCTTATTGCCATGCTCACTTCTATCTGTTATGCTTGGGTAATTTGACGAAAATTCAGGGATCTATTTGAGATTACACTAGCATTTTGTCTAATAGATTCAAAGATTTTTGAAGATTTCTTTTTTTCACTTATGATGATATTAATTAGGCCATGGCTGACTCCTTCACTCCAATCTTGGGATATGAAGTGGACAGGCTGACTGATAGAATTCAGTTCCTGTTAGATTAAAAATTTTGTACAGCATTACCGTGTTCATGAATTTAGATGATACATTTGTATTAACTGACCTAGCATCTGGAGTTCTCCAAGTAATATGGGAGGATGTGCTTATAATATTGACTATACGTTTGACTTCCCAGGAGGGGTGGGTAAGAGCATTAATCAAAGGACAGTTTAATAAACTCCTTGGGAGAAGGGTTATGGTTTCATTATTTAAAAATTCAGTTAAGACAGCTGTAGCTGAACTTTTACAGGCACTAATCCAAATGGATCATCTGGCAAAGACAGGAAATTATTCCTCGTATTTTACAACTAATATGCCAATTTATTAATTTTCAAGTTCACATAAATCCCACTGAGCTCAGTTTCAGCTAAGGACTGATTTGCAGAATAACACCTCATGAAAGTCAGGTTTTAATTTGAGCTGTGGTAGCTCAATTTACAAGAGGATAATTGCATATCATTTTCTGCAAACAAGAAGCTTTTTGACTTTAATAAAACATAAAAGCCACATATTTTTACATATAAGGAAAAAGCCAAAAAAACTAGAGAAGGTTAAATCACATCACACGTAAACAAATATTTCAACCTACAATTAATCTATATTGAATTTCCCTCTATTTTTCTATTAGATGTATTTGAATGCTCAGTTTCTTTCCCTTTCCAAATCTCAAGTGGAAAATGGATGTAAGTTTAATTAATAAGTATTTCTAGAAATATGGAAATGAAGGCCAATTTGATTTCTCATGTTGAAAATATTGCTTTTTATCACTTATACCATGCACTTTAAAATCAATTATGTTGGAACTTTGTTATTCTTTAAAAAAATAGAATTGTTTCCAAGATGAGAGTATTGCATGGGATTATATCATACCCTGAGACCTGAAGTCAAATCAGGGTTAGAATGCACATAATTTTTGCCTGGTTCAAAGGGTATAGATAAATATGCATGATGCATGGAAGTCCCAGAAGGCAAATCTCTTTCCTCCCAGGTTTATGTCGAATGTTGCTTGTCACTGACAGAGCCATTCGGGATTATTTCTGTTGTGGAAACCTTGAAAGGTTTCAGAGTCTCAAAGGTGTTAGCAGAAAAACCATTTGGAGCTTTTCTGACAGTACTTTAGGGCAATAGTCAACCTCCGAGTGGCAAGAGTCAAGGTTATTTCCCAAGTGATTTACTAAGTATCTATATGTATAAATGATGAATCCTTCTATAACAGGTTACATTCAAGGTTTTCCCTTCAATAATGTACTACTCACTTGCATCCCAATAGGTTTCTTGAGAGGAAAAGGAAAACATAGAGGTATGGGGAATGCACACAAGCACTTATGGAAGTGTGTTCTGGATGTGACTGTCATCCATTGTCAATGTGTCAGTGGGAAATGGGTTGAGAACTAGTACTGTCAGGTGTGACTTGAAGTCCTTGTGTTCTGTGCTTCCCTCCAAAAAACATGGCTGTGTTTGATATGACATCTGGTACATTTCTCTTCATGTCTTGATGTCAGCTGTGAAAGGGTGGTACCTCCTCCATGGTACTCTAGGTATGTAGCTGTATCATGATATGAAGGGAAGGAACTATGGCCATAAACAGAGATAGAAAGCCAGTCCCTCTGCTCTTGTTCTTTGCTTTATCTAAGAATACAGAGGACATGTGGACTAGGTTAATGGAAGAAAAAGAAACAGAAGTGGTCTATGGAGAAATACAGTCTCAATCAGATCAGTTGGGCTTTGGGCAAGAGTATGATGACAAAGACTCACTGTGAATCTCTGTGAACATCCACAGACATGGAAGAGAGGCCCCTGCTCTGGCATGAGCACAATATATTATTTCGTCAGTTTATTACAGGCCTTGACTCTTTTTAAAAATGGTTCAATCTTGAAAATGTTCACTCCTTTTCAAGTAAAGCAGTTTGCCAAGTGACTAAAAAGGATGTTGGTTTCCCTCTTTTTATTATAGCGCAAAAGTCGATCTGTTATTATTGCCTATACTGGGACAATTAAAATTTAAAAGAATATTTCAGAATGTAGAATAAATTGACAAAATTTTAGTCTTAGATTTTTAATGGCGTCCAGGGATGTTCTACTTCTAGATTTTCATTTTTAGAGTGGAGGAAGGTAAGGCTCAGAAAGGTGAAAAGAATGCCCAAGACCTTACAGTTAGTCTGAGCTTGAAACTCAAGCTCCGCTTACCCTAGGCAAATACATTCTCTTCCTTCCATTGTCCTGCTTTTCACGTTTAACACAATTTAATGGTGCTAAAACTTTATTAATATTTACACATGAAGTTCCAAATTAGTAAATTTAATTAGTGAGCAAATGCTAATATATGTTTGAATTTTGTTGTCAGAGCAAAGGCAGACTCTATTCAGATTTTTTATTTTGACATATTTATTGGAGTATAATTGCCTTACAATGGTGTGTTAGTTGCTGCTTTATAACAGAGTGAATCAGCTATCCATATACGTATATCCCCATAACTCCTCCCTCTTGCATCTCCCTTGCACCCTCCCTATTCTACCCCTCTAGGTGGTCACAAAGCACCAAGCTGATCTCCCTGTGCTGGGCGGCTGCTTCCCACTAGCTATTTTACATTTGGTAGTGTATATTTGTCCATGCCACTCAATCACTTCATCCCAGCTTACCCTTCCCCCTCCCAGTGTTCTCAAGTCCATTCTCTATGTCTACATCTGTAACCTAGGGCCTGTCCTGGCCCTAGGTTCTTCAGAACGACTTTTTAATTTTAGATTCCATATATATGTGTTAGCATACAGTACTTGTTTTCTCTTTCTGACTTACTTCACTCTGTATGACAGACTCTAGGTTCATCAACCTCACTACAAATAACACAATTTACTTTCTTTTCATGGCTGAGTAATATTCCATTGCATATATGTGCCACATCTTCTTTATCCATTTGTCTGTTGATGGACACTTAGATTGCTTCCATGTCCTGGCTATTGTAAATAGTGCTTCAATGATATTGGGGTACATAACTCTTTTTGAATTATGGTTTTCTCAGGGTATATGGGCAGTAGTGGGAGTGCTGGGTCATATGGTAGTTCTATTTGTAGTTTATTAAGGAACCTCCATACTGTTCTCCATAGTGGCTGTATCAATTTACATTCCCACCAATAGTGCAAGATGGTTCCCTTTTCTCCACACCCTCTCCAGCATTTATACTTTGTCAATTTTTTAATGATGACTATTCTGAACTGGTATGAGGTGATACCTCATTGTAGTTTTGATTTGCATTTCTCTGCTGATTAGTGATGTTGAGCATTCTTTCATATGTTTGTTGGCTATCTGTGTATCTTCTTTGGAGAAATATCTATTTAGGTCTTCTGCCCATTTTTGGATTGGGTTGTCTGTTTTTTTGGATATTGAGCTGCATGAGCTGCTTGTATATTTTGGAGATTAATCCTTTGTCATTTGCTTCATTTGCAAATATTTTCTCCCATTCTCAGGGTTGTCTTTTCGTCTTGTTTATGGTTTCCTTTGCTGTGTAAAAGCTTTTAAGTTTCATTAGGTCCCATTTATTTACTTATGTTTTTAGTTCCATTTCTCTAGGAGGTTGGTCAAAAATGATCTTGCTGGGATATATGCCATAGAGTGTTCTGTCTATGTTTTCCTCTAAGAGTTTTATAGTGTCTGGCCTTACCTTTAGGTCTTTAATCCATTTTGAGTTTATTTTTGTGTATGGTGTTAGGGAGTGTTCTAATTTCTTTCTTTTACATGTAGCTGTCCAGTTTTCCCAGCACTACTTATTGAAGAGGCTGTCTTTTCTCCACTATATATTCCTGCCTCCTTTATCAGAAATAAGGTAACCATATATGCGTGGGTTTACCTCTGAGCTTTCTATCCTGTTCCATTGATCTACATTTCTGTTTTTGTGCGAGTACCATACTGTCTTGATTTCTGTAGCTTTGTAGTATAGTCTGAAGTCAGGGAGTCTGATTCCTCCAGCTTCGTATTTCTTTCTCAATATTGCTTTGGCTATTCAAGGTCTTTTTAATTTCCATATAAATAGTGAAATTTTTGTTCTAGTTCTGTGAAAAATGTCATTGGTAGTTTGATAGGGATTGCATTGAATTTGTAGATTGCTTTAGGTAGTATAATCATTTTTATAATGTTGAGCCTTCCAATCCAAGAACATGGTATATTTCTTCATCTGATTGTATCATCTTTAATTTCTTTCATCAGTGTCTTATAGTTTTCTGCATACCGGTCTTTTGTCTCCCTAGATAGGTTTTTTTTCCTAGGTATTTTATTCTTTTTGTTGCAATGGTAAATAGGAGTGTTTCCTTAATGTCTCTTTCAGATTTTTTGTCATTTGTTTAGGAATGCAAGAGATTTCTGTGCATTAATTCTGTACCCTGCTACCTTACCAAATTCATTGATTAGCTCTAGAAGTTTTCTGGTAGCATCTTTAGGATTCTTTATGTATAGTTTCATGTCGTCTGCAAACAGTGACAGCTGTACTTCTTCTTATCCGATTTGTATTCCTTTGATTTCTTTTTCTTCTCAGATTGCTGTGTCTAAAATATCCTAAACTCTATTGAATAATAGTGGTGAGAGTGGACAACCTTGTCTTGTTCCTGATCTTGGTTGAAATGTTGTCAGTTTTACACCACTGAGAACGATGCTGGCTGTGAGTTTGTGATATATGGCCTTTATTATGTTGAGGTAAGTTCCCTCTATGCCTATTTTCTGGAGAGTTTTATCATAAGTGGGTGTTGAGTGCTCGCTTCGGCAGCACATATACTAAAATTGGAACGATACAGAGAAGATTAGCATGGCCCCTGCGCAAGGATGACACGCAAATTCGTGAAGCGTTCCATAGTTTTAAAGGATTTTATTGAGTCAATTTATACCAATCGACTAAATAAAAGTATTGTATTAGTGCTAACTGTTTACTAAAGTTGATAATTGCATTATGATTGTGTGAGAAAATATCCCTATTCTTACTAAATAAACAGTAAAGTGTTTAGGAGCAAAAAAAAAAAAAAAAAAATAAGTGGGTGTTGAATTTTATCAAAAGTTTTTCTGTATCTATTGAGATGACCATAGGGATTTTATCCTTCAATTTGTTAATATGGTGTATCACATTGGTTGATTTGTTTATATTGAACAATCCTTGCATTCCTGGGACAAACCTCACTTGATCATGGTGTGTGATATTTAATGTGATTTTGGACTCTGTTTGCTAGTATTTTGTTGAGGATTTTTGCCTCCATATTCATCAGTGATATTGGTCTGTAGTTTTCTTTTTTGTGACATCTTTGTCTGGTTTTGGTATCAGAGTGATGGTGGCTTCATAGAATGAGTTTGGGAGCGTTCTTCTGTCTGCTATATCATAGAAGAGTTTGGGAAGGATAGGTGTTAGTTCTCCTTTAAGTGTTTAATAGAATTCACCTGTGAAGCCATCTGGTACTGGGTTTTTGGTTTTTGGAAGATTTTTAAACACAGTCTCAATTTCCATGCTTTTGATTGGTCTGTTTATATTTTCTGTTTCTTCCTGGTTCAGTCTTGGAAGGTTGTGCTTTTCTAAGAATTTGTCTATTTCTTCCAGGTTGTCCATTTTATTGGCATAGCATTGCTTGTAGTAATCTCTCATGATCCTTTGTATTTCTGCAGTGTCAGTTGTTACTTCTCCTTTTTCATTTCTAATTCTACTGATTTGTCTTCTCCCTTTTTTTCTTGATGAGTCTGGCTAATGGTTTATCAATTTTGTTTATCTTCTCAAAGAACCAGCTTTTATTTTATTGATCTTTGCTATTGTTTCCTTTATTTCTTTTTCATTTATTTCTGATCTGATCTTTATGATTTCTTTCCCTTTGCTAACTTTGTGGTTTTTTTGTTCTTCTTTCTCTAATTGCTTTAGGTATAAGGTTAGGTTGTTTATTTGAGATATTTCTTGTTTCTTGGGGTAGGATTCTATTGCTCTAAAGTTCCATCTTAGAACTGCTTTTGCCACCTCCCATAGGTTTTGGGTCATTGTGTTTTCATTTTCCTATGTTTCTAGGTATTTTTTGATTTCCTCTTTGATTTCTTCAGTGATCTCTTGATTATTTATTTATGTATTGATTAGCCTCTGTGTGTTTGTATTTTTTACAGATTTTTTCCCTGTAATTGACATCTAGTTTCATAGCATTGTGGTCAGAAAAGATACTTGGTACAATTTCAATTTTCTTATATTTACTGAGGCTTGATTTGTGACCCAGGATATGATCTGACCTGGAGACTGTGCCATGAGCACTTAAGGAGAAAGTTTATTCTGTTTGTTTTTGGATGGAATGTCCTATAAATATAAATTAATTCCATCTTGTTTAATGTATCATTTAAAGCTTGTGTTTCCTTATTTATTTTCATTTTGGATGATCTGTCCATTGGTGAACGTGGGGTGTTATAGTCCCCTACTATGATTGTGTTACTGTTGATTTCCCCTTTTATGGCATTTGCCTGATGTATTGAGGTGCTCCTATGTTGGGTGAATAAATACTTACAATTGTTATGTCTCCTTGGATTGATCCCTTGATCATTATGTAGTGTCCTTCTTTGTCTCTTTTAATAGCCTTTATTTTAAAATCTATTTTGTCTGATATAAGAATTGCTCCTCCAGCTTTCTTTTGATTTCCATTTGCATGGAATATCTTTTTTCATCCCCTCACTTTCAGTCTGTATGTGTCCTTGGTCTGAAGTGTGTCTCTAGTAGACAGCATATAATATGGGTCTTGTTTCTGTAACCATTCAGACAGTGTATGTCTTTTGTTTGCAGTATTCAATCCATTTACTTTTAAGGTAGTTATCGATATATATGTTCCTATTACCATTTTCTTAATTGATTTGGGTTTGTTATCGTAGATGTTTTCCTTCTCTTTTGTTTCCTGATTAGAGAACTTCCTTTAGCATTTGTTGTTAAGCTGCTTTGGTGATGCTGACTTCTCTTAGCTTTTTCTTGTCTGTAAAGTTTTTAATTTCTCCATTGAATCTGAATGAGATCCTTGGTAGGTAGAGTAATCTGGGTTGTAGGTTTTTCCCTTTCATTACTTTAAATATGTCCTGCCACTCCCTTCTGGTTTGCAGAGTTTCTGCTGAAAGATCAGCTTTTAACCTTATGCGGATTCCCTTGTATGTTATTTTTTTTCCCTTGTTGCTTAAAAAAAATTTTTTTTGTCTTTAATTTTTGATAGTTTGATTAGTATGTGTCTTGGCATGTTTCTCCTTGGATTTATCCTCTATGGGACTTTCTGTGCTTCCTGGACTTGATTGACTTTTTCCTTTCCCATATTAGGGAAGTTTTCAACTATAATCTCTTCAAATATTTTCTCAGTCCCTTTCTTTTTCTCTTCTTCTTCTAGGACCCCTATAATTCGAATGTTGTTGTGTTTAATCCTGTTCCAGAGGTCTCTGAGACTGTCCTCAATTATTTTCATTCTTTTTTGTTTATTTTGCTCTGCAGTAGTGATTTCCACTATTTTATCTTCCAGGTCACTTATCAGTTCAGCTGTCTCAGTTATTCTGCTATTGATTCCTTCTAGAAAATTTTTAATTTCATTTATTGTGTTGCTCATCATTGTTTGTTTGCTCTTTAGTTCTTCTTGCTCCTTGTTAATCATTTCTTGTATTTTCTCCTTCCTATTTCCAAGAATTTGGATCATCTTTACTAACATTAGTCTGAATTCTTTTTCAGGTAGACTGTCTATGTCCTCTTCATTTGGTTGGTCTGTTGGGTTTTTACCTTGCTCCTTCATTTGCTGTGTGTCTCTCTGTCTTCTCATTTTGCTTGACTTACTGTATTTGTGGTCTCCTTTTTGCAGGCTGCAGGTTCATAGTTTCCATTGTTTTTGATGTCTGTCCCCAGTGGCTAAGGTTGGTTCAGTGGGTTGTGTAGGCTTCCATGGGGGAGGGGCGTAGTGCCTGTGTTCTGGAGGATGAGGCTGGATCTTGTCTTTCTGGTGGGCAGGACTGCATCTGCTGGTGTGTTTTGGGTTGTCTGTGATCTTATTATGATTTTAGGCTGCCTCTCTGCTAATGGGTGGGGTTGTGTTCCTGTCTTGCTTGTTGTTTGGCATAGGGTGTCCAGGACTGTAGCTTGCTAGTTGGTGAGTGGAGCTGGATCTTAGTGTTGAGATAGAGATCTCTGGGAGATCTTTGGGTGTTTGATATTACGTGGAGCCTGGAGCTCACTGGTGGACCAATGTTTTTCACTCGTCTTTCCCACTTCAGAGGCACAGGCTTGATAACTACCTTAAAAGTAAATGGATTGAATACTGCAAACAAAAGACATACACTGTCTGAATGGTTACAGAAACAAGACTATATATGTATATATATATATATAGTTGTTCCCAACATCCACCACTTCAATTTTGAGATAATTGTTTATTCAAGTATTCCAGAGATGCAGGGTACATCAAGTTGATTGTGGAGATTTAATCCGCTGCTCCTGAGGCTTCTGGGAGAGATTTCCCTTTCTCTTCTTTGTTCGCACAGCTCCTGGGATTCAGCTTTGGATTTGGTCCCGCCTCTACATGTAGGTCACCTGAGGGCATCTCTTCTTCGCTCAGACAGGACAGGGTTAAAGTTGCAGCTGATTAGGGGGCTTTGGCTTACTCAGGCTGGGGGAGGGAGGGGTATGGAATGCGGGGAGAGGCTGTGGCGGCAGAGGGTGTCATGACGTTGCAACTACTCAGGCTGGGGGAGGGAGGGGTATGGAATGCAGGGAGAGGCTGTGGCGGCAGAGGGTGTCATGACGTTGCAACAGCGTGAGGTGCACTGTGTGTTCTCCAGGGGAAGTTGTCCCTGGATCATGGGACCCTGGCAGTGGCTGGCTGCACTGGCTCCCAGGAGGAGAGGTGTGTATAGTGACCTGTGCTTGCACACAGTCTTCTTGGTGGCTGCAGCAGCAGCCTTAGTGTTTCATGCCCGTCTCTGGTGTCCGTGCTGATAGCCGCGTCTTGTGCCCGTCTCTGGAGCTCATTTAGGCAGGTGGTGCTTTGAATTCCCTCTGCTTGTGCACCCCGAAACAATGGTCTTGTTGCCTCTTAGGCAGGTCCAGACTTTTTCCCGGACTCCTTCCTGGCTAGCTGTGGCACATTAGCCCCCTTCAGGCTGTGTTCATGCAGCCAACCCCAAGCCTCAGCGCCCTGCCCTCACCTGACCAGGCCAGCTGGTGAGCAGAGAAGTCTCTTGGGCTGGTGAGTGCCAGTTGACACTGATCCTCTATGTGGGAATCTATCTGCTTTGCCCTCTGCATAGCTATTGCTGTGCTCTCCTGTGTGGCTCTGCAGATTCCCCCCACCACCCCCACCATCTCTGCAGTGAAGGGGCTTCCTATTGTACGGAAACTTTTCCTCTTTCACAGCTCCCTCCCAGAGGTGAAGGTCCAATCCCTATTCTTTTGTCTTTGTTTTTTTTCTTTTTTCTTTTTCCCTACCCAGTTACATGGGAGTTTCTTGCCTTTGGGAGGTCTGAGGTCTTCTGCCAGTGTTCAGTAGGTGTTCTGTAGGAGTTGTTCCACATGTAGATGTATTTCTGATGCATTTGTGGAGAGGAAGGAAATCTCCACGTCTCACTTCTCCGCCATCTTGAAGCTCCTCCCTCTATTCGGATTTAATTTGCCTGGTATCTTTCATATTTCAGTCCACCAAAGTAAATGAAGTGTTACTGTGAAATATGTTACAGCAACAACCTCGGTGTCTTTGAAAAAAAATATGCATATTTCCTATCTAGCTGGAAAGAGAAATCTCTAAAAGCAAGCCATTTCAAATTTAAGAAAACACAGTATAAATAACCCATGGTGGCTGCTATAATTTAATTTTAAAGCAAAGGTTGACAAGGAATGTACAAATCTGAATTTCTTAAAGGCAACACTGGTGTTACCATATAAAGCATGTACACACCTGTCCAATTCATCTCATGTGACATTTGGGACCATGCACTTTATAGTTAGGTTAAATAAATTAAAACCACAAGAATATGCACTTCCTGAATAAGACATACTTCAAAACAGATATCAGAGTAACAAATGATGTAAAATATTATTATTATATACACTAACATAATACAATAATGAAACATTATTGTTAAAGACACTCCTGATGAGAAGGTATAGGGTAGTGATTAAAAGCATTAGCTTTGGAGTCATACAGACCTGTGTTCAAATTCCAGCCCTGTCACTTACTACAGTTACTTATAACTTTTGTTATTTACTGGGTTGATTTGAGCATGTTACTTAGCCTCTCTGAGTCTCAGTTTCCTGCAAAATACATTGCAGCTTGAGATTCCTACCTCATATTTTATTGTAAGAGTTAATATAAGTAATGTGGAGACTGGCTATACTATCTGAAAAAAACATCAGAAACTTGAGATGCTAAGTGCATGAATATCTCATCAGAACACCTATGGTTCCTTATTATTACTTGATTCTTCACTTTCCTGTTCATTCTTATACTAGGAAAAACTTTCTACTTCTGCTTCAAAATTTGGCTCTGTGTCATAAAATACAAGGCAGCTAGTGCTGAAAAACTACATCTTACATAAATTAGACACTACCTTTGTGCTTCAATATTCAAACAACCTTACTTATTTCCCCCACCATGAATTCTCCATACCAAAAAGATTGGTAATTCTCTTAAGCTATTCAAGTCACACATGTGGGCACAAAGGAAGTAAAAGGGTCAGTTTATGAGAAAACAATAATTATTTGGAAGGTCAAATGTGTGCTGCCTTTGGTGTAACATTAGCTCAGTCTTCTGTCAGGTTTATGGCCTGTAAGGCATTTTACTTACTTGCAGAACCAATTGAAATTTTGCACTTGAATTGAAGAAGGACTGTGCAGAAAAGCTAACTTTAGAGAGTTAGCTCTATCAAGCTTTCTCTCACTCAGAAAATACATTTTTGTATTAAAATTTGAAAGAACCAAGGATTTTGTTGTAGGAAACTGAGTTTGCCCTCTAGCACTACCACCTGTTGACTGTAACCATGAATAAGTCACAGATTTACAGTTTACTGATCTGTAAAATGGGTTTCCTGCCTAGGTCTTGCCTACCTAGTAGGTTTATACTGAGAATTAAATGAGGTTATACATATGAAGGCAGCTTGCTATAGACAAATCAAGGATTTAATGATTGAAAGGACTGGGTTTAATTCTCAATTAGAAACTATTTAACTTTTTTTTAACAAGTTCCTTAACTTTTCTGGACTTCAATTTCTCTTTCTCTACAATGGGGATAATAAAGCCTATTAGACAAGATTGTTGTGAGGATTTAATAATACCATGTGTGAAAAGCTTCAAACAAAAAATCCTGTCTGATACTTATCAGTCGGCTGTTTTGTGTATGAGGTTAGTAATAAATAGTTATTGGAGTCTTTATTTAAATTTATTTCACATAAGTTAAAATTTTCAATTAAAATAGAAGTTATCTAAATTTAAATTAGAATAAGGTTAAAATAGAAAATGATCTAAATTGTGAAACAGAGAAGAATGGTTAAATGTCCATCCATCCAGAGAATATTCTACAGGCGTTACTAATATTGTATTGTCATGTAAAGATATTTGCCATACATCGTCAGGGAGTGAAGAACATAAAGCAAAGTATATGGAATGATCATTTTTTTTTCAATAAAAATTATTTGGAAAAAATTTTGCAAAAATATATCTAAAAAGTGTAGTAGGACTATAGGTAAGTTTTATTTTTGCTTTTGGTGTACCTGTATTATCTAATATATTACAATAATGTCACATTCATGTACCAAAATAAAATATTAAAATGTTAAATGAAAATAATAAGCATGAAAAAAACTGACCTCCTTCAGCTGAACATATGATCACAATTTGACTGAAAGGTCCATCTCCTTTATTGTTATAAACGCCAACCTTCACTTCAAAGGGAGTAAGAGGAGGGACACTTTCATCTCGATAAATGAATTTTGAAGCTTCAGAAGATGTCACCATTTTTTCCTTCCAGCCACGTGTTCCATTGGGTCGGAAAGCCACAATATAGCCAAAGCCTTCCCCATTCTGAAACTCTTCTGATACTGGCTAAAGAAGAAAAATGCAATTAAATATCAGGAAAATAATTCATCAAAACCCCCACTCTTTAAATTTTTAAAGATTATGGTTAACTAGAGCAATAGAGACTCTCCAATCTTTATATTATATTGGAAGCCAACATAGAAAAATAGCTTGACAGTCACCGGAAATTTAAAAGGCTTTAAAGGTATAAGATTAAAAAATTAAATGGTATCAGTTGGTATTTAAGAAAAGCATCAGGAGTATTGAAAACTCTTGAAGTGAAACAAATTTTCTCGAACTAGTCATGTATATGAAACAAAGGTCCTTGGATTCCACACTAGAATGTAATATGCTGGGGAAAACTGTCATATGGTCTGGTGGTCGGGAAAATCTTGTCACTGGTAATGCTCTGCAGAGGGCTTTGCACAGAAAATCTCAGTGAAATTAATGTAAGACCTTTCTTCTAGTTTTTTCTCAATTACTCTTGTGCTTTACTAACATATGAAAAAATTAGAATACAGAATTTTTTCGAGAGACTTGTACTCCATGGCTTACATTTAAATTTGTTAAATGAGCATCAATTGCACACCAAAGAAAACAGTAATTGTCATTAACTAGTTAGTCAGTGGAGCAGTTACCAGACATTGCCTAGCACAATGTTTGACAAATAGACACACAATAAACCTTTGCTACATTTTCTTATTTTGAATTTTGATTTGAGGAAAAACTATGTATTGAGTGGAGAAAAAGAGACAAAACCTATTATATCAAAGTACTATAGACTAAATGTTTATACCCCTTCCTCCCCCACAATTCATGTGATGAATTCCTAACACAATGTGATGGTGCTAGGAGATGGGCTTTTGGTAGGTGACTTGGCTATGAGGGTGGAGTACTCATGAACCAGATTATTGACCTTGTAATATAGAATCTAGAGATCTGTCTTGCCCCTCTGTCATGTGAGGACATAGTGAGAAATTGTGTTTTATGAACCAGGAAGCAGGCCCTTGCCAGATCTGAATCCACCAATGCCTTCCAGAACTAGACTTCCAGCGTCCAGAACTGTAAGAATTAAATTTCTGTTGTTTATAAGCCACCCAGTCTACAGTATTTTTGTTATAGCAGCCCCAGCTGACTAAGACATAAAACTGACAGGGAAGGCAATTCTGTTTAGAGAGGATTGATCTCAGTGAAGGTCAGGTATTGGGAAGTTAATACCTCTGCAGAAATCAAAACCAAGGCATAAAGTTTTATTGAAGAAGAGGCATATGAACAGAAGAACAGGTCAGAGGATGTGCTCATGGAAGATTTCTTACTGGGGAAAGGAGTTTTTCTGTATGTTTCTGTACATTCTATCATTGTTCTTAGAGATGGTCAGGGATTGGTTGTTTTCTCCAATAGTTATTTCCATCTCCATATTCTAACGCATTGTTCTATTAGCTACCTAGCTATATTTGATAATAAAGTTAACATTAAAGAAGGAAGGTGGCTTTATGGAAAATAAATGTACCTCTCCCACTCTTTCTCCCCTGTTCCTTTCCTTTGACAGAAGGAATTTTGGAGGTCATACAGTGAGGGACACAAAAGAATAAGGGTTTTGGATTCAAAGCCCCAATTCTACTGCTTCTC
Source organism: Neophocaena asiaeorientalis asiaeorientalis (assembly GCF_003031525.2). Taxonomy (NCBI): domain Eukaryota; kingdom Metazoa; phylum Chordata; class Mammalia; order Artiodactyla; family Phocoenidae; genus Neophocaena; species Neophocaena asiaeorientalis. The sequence goes on from NW_020174793.1 coordinate 2,219,760, forward strand.
AGGAAAGTACTCAAACTGTGCATCAGTTTCATAATTTTGTAAAACAAGGAAAATTATCCCCACTAACAGGATGGTTGTATGAGATAAATGAGCTAACCCAGTCACTACTCCAGGAAAACCTCAATGGTTTTAGCCTCCATATATGTCAAGAGTGCTATTCAATTGTGAAGTAAATAAATATCAAACTAAGCCAAATAAACATCTGAAGTAATTTGTGAGAGAATGTGTTTTAATCATTCAAACTGTATTCTGAGACAGCCTATATGACAGGACGGCACACTTTAGACTTGGTATGAAAATGAGAAAAGTTCATTTTGGAAATATTCATGTGAGTAACGCATGCTCAAAGTGTTTCTTAACCTCCTTTAAACAGAAGTTACTCAGTTACTCTATACCAAATACAGATACTCTATGTGTAACTTTCTTTTTTAAGGAATCAACAAGTTCTGACATCTGAGTAGGTTTTCTTACCTCCCAGGCGATGACTAACTCGTGCCTTCTTCCACTTCCTCCTCTTACATTGGTGGGTGTTGTCTTTGGAACTGTCGTTAAAAGTGGGCCAAGAGTGAGGACAATACATAGATGTACAATTTAAGTGTCCCTACACCAAGAATGCATCATAACCCTACTCTGGTTGGGTAACATCCCCAAATAGACAAATCAAAATGTGGTTGGAAGTCAAAGTGGTCTTATTCAATATTAAACAAAATGTGTGTGAAAAATACCTTGCTTTCAAATATATGTGAGGGAGTTTGATATATATTTTTCATGGCCACATACTGCATCCCCAAACTAGTTCAATTGTATAAATGCTCTGTGGTTACTAAGGTCCAAATCATAATTAACACTATAGTCAAGGACATCTGCTAATGGTTAGTTAAATTACATCCTACATGTTTTCTTCTTCCTGAGGATGTGAATCTTCTGTGATTTCAGGGCTTGCAGAGCCCCTGGAAAGTCCACAGGTTGACATTAGCCTTACTGCTTTACTAGAACTCCCAGGTGGCTCCAGTTTAAAGAAATCTTAGCAACAGTTCCATGGAGTGAGAACCTATTTAAATGAATAAACATTTTAAAAAACTGTCAAGAATGAACCTCTCTGCAAACTGCAAAATATATAGATACCTGGTGAGGCTTTTTCAAATGCAAAACTATTAAAAGAATAAATGTGTCAAAGGAATAAATTTCCCCTTCACGGCACCAAACCACAAAACATGTAGTTGAAAGGGAATATATTCAAATGAAGAACTGTTAAATGAAGAAAACTATTAAAAGAAATCTTTTTCTAGGCTATGAGCCTGCATTAGCAATTTTACACTTCAACATTGCCTTTATATCCCAGCATATAGTTTTAAAAAAAATATTGATATACTCATAAACAATAAATTCACTCCCATTTATTACCTATGTGGAGTGGAAGGCTGTTAATTACTGGTAGATATTAACACAGCATTTTATATACTGGAAAAACTGATGCAGAATTTATATGCTACTAGAAGGGAAAAAAACAATTCTTCTTGAACCACGGAGGTGGGAGAGAACACTATCATTGCCTCCATTGAACTAGATGATATTTATTCACCAGGTCCAAATTTCATTTCCTTGACACTTTCCTCCGTGAACATGAGTTCTTGTTTTTCTCATGCACACGTAGAAGGATATATACAGAAGCCGTTACCAATCATTCTTTTTTCACAGTTACATACACATTAAGGATTATTCATATGTGGAGTTCACTCTCATGAATTCTCTCAGAATTACATGGAATTGGATAACTCTTTGTCTCTCAATCGGGAAATCAAAAGGAATTCAACTAAGAAGAATGATGGTATTAGAGCAATAACAGTGAATATGCCCTAATTTATATGAAGAGCAGGCAGATGATTTAACTTGAGTTTTTACTAGTAGTCATAAGTTATCACTGCATGTAACAATCTATGACACATCAGTCTGCCTTGACACCATGTCTCAAAACCACTGTTATAGAGTAGTAGTTTTAAATTCATTTTCTGGTGTATGGTATGAGTAAAGCACACAGGAGGAAAACTGGTTTAACTGTATGTGTAAAAGGGTAGGGCTACACATTTCCAAATATACCCTCAGTGGCTAATCTCAGAGTTCCGAATATTGTGACCATGAGTGCATGGTCAGATAAATAGTAGAAGCAAGTTAATTTGTTGATATGGTGCCACTATGGTTTCTCTTAGTACCATTTGTTTGTAAAATATAAAAAGTTATGCACACAAATATGCTTCACATTCATCACTGACAATAATTAACAGGTAAATAATATTACAAGTAATATCTACCACAACCACATACTTCATCTGCTACATTGGAATTGCTAGTTTATACCATAAATGTAGGAATTTGAATATTTTTCTTTGAAGATACCCTCCCTATGATCATGGATTTTGTGGAAAGACTAGGCACTGAACATCCTTTTCTATTTTACTCAGCCCTCAAACATCATCTAAAAAGAGGATGCTTGGAACCTCTAGCTTAGGGTTGGAGAGTAGGCTATAGGCTATCTTGTGAGCATCTCTCTCTTGAAGCTTATTAAAGAAGTATGAGTAGAATGAAATTCAAGTGATGATTTGAGGTCAAATCTTTCTTCTGGAGCTTTGGTAGTATTGTTCCATAGTCTAATAGTGTTTTTATTTTTTAAAAAGAATATTTAGAGTTTTCAAAAGTTTTAACTTTGTGAGTAAAATAATTGAAAAGAAACTAATGAAAAATGTGGTGAAAATTTCCACTTTGAGGAACCAAGAAAGCAAAATTTAATTTGCTTCTGTGTGAGTTACTTCCATATCAAATTATCCATAAATGACCTAGATTCTGTAAAATTTCTTTTATCATTTGAAATTAGTCTTTGAAGTCTTCCTACTGCTACTAATTCCTTTTAAGAAGATAAAATAAATAAATATAAATAAAGAAAATAAAATAATGTAAATAAAGATCATCCAATTTTAATGTATAATAAATGACACAAAAGAGGCACTATAGTTCATTGAGTTTTAATAGTATATGTGTATAAGCACCAACTGTTCTTTTTTAAGAAAGGCTTACTAGATATAATAGGAAATACTAACAGAAAACTTAAGGCTTTAAAGACGTGGAAATAACCTAAATGTCCATGGATCAATGAATAAAGAAAATGTGGTGTATTATACAATGGAATACTATTCAGCCATACAAAGAAGGGAACCCTGTCATTTGAGACAACATGGGTGGACATCAGCGTGCTTATACTAAGTGAAATAAGCTGGACAGGGAAAGACAAATACTTTATGATCTGACTTATATGTGAAATCTAAAAATATGGAACTGGTAGGAACAGAGAACAGATTGGTGATTGCCAGAGGTGGGAATGAAGGGTGGGGGAAATGGGGAAATGTGGTCAAAAGGTATGAATTTCCAGATATAAGATAAATAAGTTCTAGGGATATAATATACAACATGGTGACTATAGATAACAATACTGTTTTCATATAGTTGAACGTTGCTAAGAGAGAAGATGTTAAAAGTTCTCATCACAAGGAAGAAAATGTCCTTGTGTGAGGTGATGGATGTTAACTAAACTTGTGGTAATCATTTTGCAGTATATAAATATATCAACTCATTATGTTGTTCACCTTAAACTAATACAGTATTATATGTCAATTATATCTCAATAAAACTGGACAAACAAACAAACAAACAAAAAAGAAAACCTAAGTCTTTAATAGATGCAACTCAGGCATTGTGCTTTGCTGTCAGAATCACAAGGTTTGAATTCAGTGCTCTAATTCTAATTGGCTTAAATTTCCTAATTACACGCAGATGATCAGTGGAACCCATGCTCATTGGTTTCCTTTTCAAGTTGGTTGTTCACAGTTACTATCTCTGCAGTCAACACTGATTTTAATTATATCCTTTTATTTTTAAAACAACATATTCATGATATGTAGAGGTTTCATGATATTCATGATATGTAGAGGTTTCACTTAATTGTTCAGAGCTCTTCTATTGTAAAAGTTCTATAATTCTTGTTAGAAGCATAAAATTAATATAATCAAACATGTAATAAATACTTTCATTGAGTTCAGAGAAATACATATTTACCTAAACCCAAATTTATTTTCAATATAATTATTGAAAATCTGATTTAGAATTAAGCAGCTAGATGCTTTTCTCCCTCCATTGGCTACTGATCAATGCCATGAGCTTATTAGCTTAGAGAATCAAGTTTACATGTATGGTTAATGAGTTAAACTCTTATTCATCAGAATTTCTTTTGAACATTAGTCTTCCATGAAGGAATAACATGATTAATACTTTTACAACAATCTATAAATGTCTTGCTGTTTTAGTGCCTTATCTGGCATGTTGAAATGTAGACTCTTGTCCCTTTTTATCTTATACATTTGGTTGTAAATGCTCAGAGTGACTAAAATATAGTGTACTACCTTAGTTTAAGCGTGCATGAATTTAAGTTTGAGTCTCAAAGAACTCTTCCTAAGTGTAATAGTCTGAAAAAAGTCAATCACACTAAAAACATGCTTTAATTAGCATTCAACTAAACAAAAGAATACAGGATGAAATCGTTTACCAATCTCTCTTTTTTTCCCTGAAAAATTTCCAAATCTATTACAGTAGATGTTTACATAGCTCATTAAATAATACAGATTTACTAGAGACCTGGGAGCAGTCACATAATTTAGGAGGAAATCCAGCAACTGGCTTGGGCAGAAAAGTGCAAAAGAATGGAAGGAGGGAGTGGAGGTTGATAATATAGTGAAGGTGGGAGTCAGGAGAGAAATTAAAAAAAAAATTCCTACCCGAATTGAAATATGTAACATACAAATATTTCAGTTAACTGATTATCATCTAAGCTCACTTTATAAAAAGAGTTAAATAGCTTCCAAAATTAAAAAAATTAATACCAGTGGTGTTTCCTAAAGAGTTCAGATAATGCTGTTATTCCTATCAATAGGGTAGCTAAGGTGGTGTGTGTAAGTGGTAAAAGTATTCTTCTGGGACTGAGAAAGATCTGGGCTTGAATCTCAGTTCTACCATTCTAGCTGATGGGTTGAAAATATCTCTTAACCACTTTGTCCTTTAGTTGTCTCACGGAGATAATAATAGTACCTACTTTTTAAGGTTTTCATAATTATGTATCACAGTGCCTGGAACTGTAATTTATAACTATTACCTAATGTTATTATCTACTTCAAAAAGAAAATGTAGTTGTCTTCTATGATAAACACTAAGTTCAGTAGGAATCTATAAACATGTGATCTTGAAATAGACTTCTTTTGGAAATCTGGATAATACAGTTTCGACAGTACCATGGGAATTGTGCTTTCAGTTTTGGCTCAGCTTGTTTTAATTTGAAAACCTAGGCAATATATCATTTTTGATTTACAACTTTCATTGCTAGGATATTTCAGAGAATGCAAGATTTCTCTGATATATGAACCTTCTCATAAATAGCAATAGTCAGGACCACAGGAGGTACGTATAGACAATAAAAGGTGTTTCCATTCACTCATTTTCTCTGAACTTTATTCCACAAGGAAGTAGAAGCAGAGGATAGGCATAATAATCTTTGAGCAAAATTTGTTGGAACGTGTGGTAAAATGAAGAGAAAGAAAAAGGCAAGAGGAAGAAGGGAGGGGTGGGAGGAAGATAACTTGGGAGTCATCACCTTTGGTTTAAGATTAGAATTCCAACTCTGCCACTTACTTATTAAATAACCTTGTACAAGTTTTTAACTCTCTTATTCTGTTTCTCATTTGTAAGATGGGGATAAGCCTGCTTGCTTTAGAGGGTTGATGTGAGAATTAAATGCTATGATGAAAGGCAAGGGCTTAGTATAGGGCTTGAAATATGGTTCATGATTTATGACTGGTATATGGCATTATAGGGACTAGGAAGATGGGAAAAGTCTAACTTGAGTGTCTCACATTTACTCCTGGGTTGATAACCTCTCATTACCCTTTTGTCTTTCATGCTCAAGTCTTCTACTGCTCTTCCCTCATCTTGCTATTAATCAGAAAGGGGCATGCCTAGCAATTAACCCTGTTTCATTTAGAAGGGCATTTGTTAAAGTTACCATCTCTGTTTGCAAAGTGTCTCTGAAACTGAAGATATATTTCTTGAATATATTTTGCAGAAAAGGCTTTCCTCGACCAAAGTGGTTTCATGATTTAAAATACTGTCTGCTGTATGAGCCATACTATTATCTTCTTTTTTCCTAATTATTGAGATTTGGTCTTAGAGGTCTGTTTCTTGCTATGACTTTTGTCTGCTCTTAATGTTACTAAGAACAATTTCTTTTATTTAATATAATTAAATGACTCATTGAGTTGAAGAAAGTTATAATGTTCATTTAATAGTATTTTCTTTTAGAGTTTCCCAATTATTTCAGTTGACTGCTTTACATTTTTTATATCATATATATTTTTTAGAAGCGTAGACTAGAAAGACCTTTAAAAACCCCACAGCTTTATGCCTTTTCTCTGCACACACCAGTGCCTGACAATAGTATGTAGATTTTTTAATTGCCCCCTATAAATAATTCTGCCTGAGTCTCATTTGGTCTGGCCTTCAAAGCTCCATTAAATGCCATTTACAAGGCCAACCCACATGCCCCTGAGAAAACTAATTCAGCCCCATCTTATAATAGTATTTTATTGTGTTCTTTCCATAACTTTTGAACTCAGTGAAGTTTCCTAAGTAATTATCATGGGCAAGAACTGTGAATATACAAATATGAACAAAGCAAGATCTTTTCAGAAGTAGGAAGGTAACGTACAGGGAAAGAAACTGTAGTAGGAAGTTTAATGAGTCTTTTCTGGACTTGGGATGAGACACATGTAACTTCAGATGCTAAAATGAGGTTGGCTAGACAAAACCACAGAACTACTAGGAAATAGAGAAAACCAATTTCATGACCCTTTCCCATTACCCCCCTCCAGCCATATATATATAAAAAAGCAGTGTTTTGGAAGAAGGCTGTCAGCTTAGTAGATGGATGTGCTGTGGCATATCCCTCCATCCCCAGCTGTCTCTAGGAGCAAAGTGGGAGTATCATTTCCCCCTCAAGCTAAGTGACAAGAGAAGCAAAACAGCTGATGAGGAGAGTACAGATGCTTACCTCTCACATCCTGGCTGGATGCTGTTGAGCTTCAGAATTATGTAAGATGGCTCAGCCCTGCACTATGCTACTAGAGCAGAGACCAAAATAGTTCTTGAGAACATATGGCATTTCTAGAGTTTGGCAGGTCAGAAATGCGAAATGATTATCATGGGCAAAGCAGACACTGTGGAAGGTAGGTTTGAATAAGCCTGTTGGTATCACAGTCAATGAAGTTGCCTGCTAGGAGATAGAATAGTCTCTTAAGAACCCAATGTACTCCGAGAATGAAAGAAGCAGAATGTGGACAAATGCCATCTCCTGGAGCACTCAACATTTATGTGAGAACAACAAATTACAACACGTGAAGTCATTTTTCATTTTCTTCTTTTCTGACCTGGGAAGTGACCAGAATAGCAGTTGGAAGGTCAGGGAGGAAGTAGAAAGAAGAAAGAAAAGACAAATCGTAACCCTTGAGTCAAGGCTGTGCTGGGATGGAGGGACAGAAACATGGGACTGGATATGAGATGAAAGTGTTTATTAAGTTAATATAGAATTTTGTTGTTGCTGTTACTTTTTGGGTACTAGATGTTTATTTCAGACTCTTTTGTCACCGAGGTCAATAAACAATCAAAAGGTTACACATATCTATTGTATTCCAAGACAAATCTTTGCAGGAAAAAAATGTACTATTTCAGCTCTACCTGGAGCTATACACATGAGATATAGATATTCAGTTTCATAACTCCCTAGTTTCAAATAGACCATTAAGTATTTAAAAAGAAAAAAAAGAAATAAAAGAAGCACACACAAACCACTAGTTATACTTGAATGGCTAATACATAGGGTAGTTTGAAAATATTGAGAATAACCTCTTCTCTATTTTATTTACTTATTTATTTAATTTTTTAAACATCTTTATTGGGGTATAATTGCTTCACAATGGTGTGTTAGTTTCTGCTTTATAACAAAGTGAAGCAGTTATGCATATACATATGTTCCCATATCTCTTTCCTCTTGCATCTCCCTCCCTCCCACCCTCCCTATTCCACCCCTCTAGGTTGTCACAAAGCACCGAGCTGATCTCCCTGTGCTATGCGGCTGCTTCCCACTAGCTATCTATTTTACGTTCGGTAGTGAATATATGTCCATGCCACTCTCTTACTTTGTCACAGCTTACCCTTCCCCCTCCCCATATCCTCAAGTCCATTCTCTAGTAGGCCTGTGCCTTTATTCCCGTCTTGCCCCTAGGTTCTTCATGACTCTTTATTTTTCCCCTTAGATTCCATAATATGTGATAGCATATGGTGTTTGTTTTTCTCTTTCTGACTTACTTCACTCTGTATGACAGACTCTAGGTTCATCAACCTCACTACAAATAACACAAATTCCTTTCTTTTTATGGCTGAGTAATATTCCATTGTATATATTGCCACACCTTCTTTATCCATTCATCTGTTGATGGACACTTAGGTTGCTTCCATGTCCTGGCTATTGTAAATAGAGCTGCAATGAACATTTTGGTACATGACTCTTTTGAATTATGGTTTTCTCAGGGTATATGCCTAGTAGTGGGATTGCTGGGTCATATTGTAGTTCTATTTATAGTTTTTTAAGGAACCTCCATACTGTTCTCCATAGTGGCTGTATCAATTAACATTCCCACCAACAGTGCAAGAGGGTTCCCTTTTCCCCACACCCTCTCCAGCATTTATGGTTTGTAGATTTTTTGAGGATGGCCATTCTGACCGGTGTGAGATGATATCTCATTGTGCTTTTGATTTGCATTTCTCTAATGATTAATGATGTTAAGCATCCTTTCATGTGTTTGTTGGCAAGCTGTATATATTCTTTGGAGAAGCGTCTAATTAGGTCTTCTGCCCATTTTTGGATTGGGCTGTTTGTTTTTTTGATATTGAGCTTCATGAGCTGCTTGTAAATTTTGGAGATTAATCCTTTGTCAGTTGCTTCATTTGCAAATATTTTCTCCCATTCTGAGGGTTGTCTTTTCGTCTTGTTTATGGTTTCCTTTGCTGTGCAAAAACTTTTAAGTTTCATTAGGTCCTATTTGTTTATTTTTGTTTTATTTCCATTTCTCTAGGAGGTGGGTCAAAAAGGATCCTGCTGTGATTTATATCATAGAATCTTCTGCCTATGTTTTCCTCTAAGAGTTTGGTAGTGTCTGGCATTACATTTACGTCTTTAATCCATTTTGAGTTTATTTTTGTGTATGGTGTTAGGGAGTGTCCTAATTTCATACTTTTACATATACCTGTCCAGTTTTCCCTGCACTACTTATTAAAGTGGCTCTCTTTTCTCAAGTGTATATTCTTGCCACCTTTATCAAATATAAGTTGACCATAGGTGCATGGGTTTATCTGTGGGCTTTCTATCCAGTTCCATTGATCTATACTTCTGTTTTTATGCCAGTACCAAACTGTCTTGATTACTGTAGTTTTGTAGTATGGTCTGAAGTCAGGGAGCCTGATTCCTCCTGCTCCATTTTTCTTTCTCAAGATTGTTTTGGCTATTTGGGATCTTGTGCATTTCCATACAAATTGTGAAATTTTTTGTCCTAGTTCTGTGAAAAATGCCAGTGGTAGTTTGATAGGGATTGCATTGAATCTGTAGTTTGCTTTGGGTAGTAGAGTCATTTTCACAATGTTGATTCTTGCAATCCAAGAACATGGTATATCTCTCCATCTATTTGTATCATCTTTAATTTCTTTCATCAGTGTCTTATAAATTTCTGCATACACCTCTTTTTTCTCCTTAGGTAGGGTTATTCCTAGATATTTTATTCTTTTTGTTGCAATGGTAAATGAGAGTGTTTTCTTGATTTCACTTTCAGATTTTTCATCATTAGTGTATAGGAATGCCAGAGGTTTCTGTGCACTAATTTTGTATCCTGCAACTTTACCAAATTCATTGATTAGCTCTAGTAGTTTCCTGGTAGCATCTTTAGGATTCTCTATGTATAGTATCATGTCATCTGCAAACAGTGACAGCTTTACTTCTTTTCCAATTTGGATTCCTTTTATTTCTTTTTCTTCTCTGATTGCTGTTGTTAAAACTTCCAAAACTATTTTGAATAACAGTGGTGAGAGTGGGCAACCTTGTCTTGTTACTGATCTTAGAGAAAATGGTTTCAGTTTTTCACCATTGAGAATGATGTTGGCTATGGGTTTGTCGTCATATATGGCCTTTATTATGTTGAGAAAAGTTCCCTCTATGCCTACTTTCTGCAGGATTTTTATCATAAATGGGTGTTGAATTTTGTCGAAATCTTTCTCTGCATTGATGGAGATGATCATATGGATTTTCTCCTTCAATTTGTTAATACGGTGTATCATATTGATTGATTTACATATATTGAAGAATCCTTGCATTCCTGGGATAAACCCCACTTGATCATGGCGTATGATCCTTTATTGTGCTGTTGGATTCTGTTTGCTAGTATTTTGTTGAGGATTTTTGAATCTATGTTCATCAGTGATATTGGCCTGTAATTTTCTTTCTTTGTGATATCTTTGTCTGGTTTTGGTATCAGGGTGATTGTGGCCTCGTAGAATGAGTTTGGAAGTGTTCCTCCCTCTGCTATATTTTGGAAGAGTTTTAGAAGGATAGATATTAGCTCTTCTCTAAATGTTCGATAGAATTCGCTTGTGAAGCCATCTGGTCTTGAGCTCTTGTTTGTTGGAAGATTGTAATCACAGTTTCAATTTCAGTGTTTTTGATTGGTCTGTTCATATTTTCTATTTCTTCCTGGTTCAGTCTCAGAAGGTTGTGCATTTCTAAGAATTTGCCCATTTTTTCCAGGTTGTCCATTTTATTGGCATAGAGTTGCTTGTAGTAATCTCTCATGCTCTTTTGTATTTCTGCAGTGTCAGTTCTTTCTTCTCCTTTTTCATTTCTAATTCTATTGATTTTAGTCTTCTCCCTTTTTTTTTTGATGAGTCTGGCTAATGGTTTATCAATTTTGTTTACTTTCTCAAAGAACCAGCTTTTAGCTTTATTGATCTTTGCTATCACTTCCTTCATTTCTTTTACATTTATTTCTGATCTGATCTTTATGATTTCTTTCCTTCTGCTAACTTTGGGGTTTTTTTGTTCTTTCTCTAATTGCTTTAGGTGTATGGTTAGGTTGTTTATTTGAGATGTTTCTTGTTTCTTAAGGCAGGAGTGTATTGCTATAAACTTCCCACTTAGAACAGTTTTTGTTGCATCCCATAGGTTTTGGGTCTTAGTGTTTTCATTGTCATTTGTTTCTAGGTATTTTTTGATTTCCTCTTTGATTTCTTCAGTGATCCCTTGGTTATTTAGTATTGTATTGATTAGCCTCTGTGTGTTTGTATTTTTTACAGAGTTTTTCCTTTTATTGACATCTAGTCTCATAGCGTTGTGGTCAGAAAAGATACTTGATACAATTTTCATTTTCTTATATTTACCAAGGCTGATTTGTGACCCAGGATATGATCTGACATGGAGAATGTGTCATGAGCACTTCAGAAGAAAGTGTATTCTGTTTTTTTTTGGATGGAATGTCCTATAAATATCAATTAATTCCATTTTATTTAATATATAATTTAAAGCTTGTGTTTCCTTATTTATTTTCATTTTGGATGATCTGTCCATTAGTGACTGTGGGGTGTTAAAGTCCCTTACCATGAATGTGTTACTATCGATTTCTCCTTTTATGGCTGTTAGCATTTGCGTTATGTATTGAGGTGTTCCTATGTTGTGTGCGTAAATATTTACAATTGTTATATCTCCTTGGATCAATCCCTTGACCATTATGTAGTGTCCTTCTTTGCCCCTTGTAATACTCTTTATTTTAAAGTCTATTGCGTCTGATATGAAAATTGCTATTCCAGCTTTCTTTTGATTTCCATTTGCATGGAATATCTTTTTCCATCCCCTCACTTTCAGTCTGTATGTGTCCCTATGTCTGAAGTGGGTCTCTTGTAGGCAGCATATATATGGGTCTTGTTTTTGTATCCATTTAGCCAGTTTATGTCTTTTGGTTGGAGCATTTAATCCATTTACATTTAAGGTAATTATCGATATGTATGTTACTATTCCCGTTTTCATAATTCTTTTGGATTTGTTATCATAGGTCTTTTTCTTGTCTTGTGTTTCCTGCCTAGAGAAGTTCCTTTAGCATTTGTTGTAAAGCTGGTTTGGTGGTGCCATATTCTCTTAGCTTTTGCTTTTCTGTAAAGGTTTTAATTTCTCCGTCAAATCTGAATGAGATCCTTGCTGGGTAGAGTAATCCTGGTTGTAGATATTTCTCCTTCAACACTTTAAATATGTCCTGCCACTTCCTTCTGGCTTGCAGAGTTTCTGCTGAAGGATCACCTGTTAACCTTATGGGGATTACCTTGTGTGTTATTTGCTGTTTTTCCCTTGCTGCTTTTAATATTTTTTCTTTGTATTTAATTTTTGATAGTTTGATTAATATGTGTCTTGGAGTATTGCTCCTTGGATTTATCCTCTGTGGGACTCTCTTTGCTTCCTAGGCTTGATTAACTATTTCCTTCCCCATATTAGGGAAGTTTTCAACTATAATCTCTTCAAATAGTTTCTCAGTCCCTTTCTTTATCTCTTCTTCTTCTAGGACCCCTATAATTCGAATGTTGGTGAGTTTAATGCTGTCCCAGAAGTCTCTGAGACTGCCCTCAGTTCTTTTCATTCTTTTTTCTTTATTCTGCTCTGCAGTAGCTATTTCCAGTATTTTATCTGCCAGGTCACTTATCCGTTCTTCTGCCTCAGTTATTCTGCTATTGATCCCTTCTAGGGAATTTTTAATTTCATTTATTGTGTTGTTCATCAGTGTTTGTTTGCTCGTTAGTTTTTCTAGGTCCTTGTTAAACGTTTCTTGTATTTTCTCTATTCTATTTCCAGGATTTTGGATCATCTTTACTATCTTTACTCTGATTTCTATTTTAGGTAGACTGCTTATTTCCTTTTCATTTGTTAGGTCTGGTGGGTTTTTACCTTGCTCCTTCATCTGCTGTGTGTTTTTCTGTCTTCTCATTTTGCTTAACTTACTGTGTTTGGAGTCTCCTTTTCGCAGGCTGCAGGTTCGTAGCTCCTGTTGTTTCTGGTGTCTGTCCCCAGTGGCTAAGGTTGGTTCAGTGTGCTGTGTAGGCCTCCTGGTGGAGGGGACTAGTGCCTGTGTTCTGGTGGATGAGGCTGGATCTTGTCTTTCTGGTTGGCAGGACTGTATCTGGTGGTGTTTTTTGGGGTGTCTGTGGCCTTATTATGATTTTAGGCAGCCTCTCTGCTAATGGATGGGTTTGTGCTCCTGTTTTGCTAGTTGTTTGGCATAGGGTGTCCTGCACTGTAGCTTGCTGGTCGTTGAGTGAAGCTGGGTCTTGGCATTGAGATGTAGATCTCTGGGAGATTTTTGCCGTTTGATATTACATGGAGCTGGGAGGTCTGTTGTGGACCAGTGTCCTGAAGTTGGCTCACCCACCCCAGAGGCACAGCCCTGACACCTGGCTGGAGCACCAAGAGCCTTTCATTCCACATTCCACATGGCTCAGAATAAAAGGGAGAACAAATAGAAAGAAAGAAAGATAATCAAATCAAATAAAATAAAGTTATTAAAATAAAAAAAGTAATTATTAAGAAAAAAGGTTGAAAAGTAAAAAAAAAAAGAAAAAGAACAAAAAATCCAAAAACGGACAGACAGAACCCTAAGACAAATGGTAAAATCAAAGCTATGCAGAGAAAATCACACACAGAAGCATACACATACACACTCACAAAAAGAGAAAAAGGGAAAAAAAGTATATATCTTGCCACCAAAGTCCACCTCCTCAATTTGGGATGAATCGTTGTCTATTCAGATATTCCACAGATGCAGGTACATCAAGTTGATTGTGGAGATTTAATCCGCTGCTCCTGAGGCTGCTGGGAGAGATTTCCCTTTCTCTTCTTTGTTCGCACAACTCCCGGGGCTCAGTTTTGGATTTGGCCCCGCCTCTGCGTGTAGGTCGCTTGAGGGCGCCTCTGTCCTTCGCTCAGACAGGACGGGATTAAAGTAGCAGCTCATTCGGGGGCTCTGGCTCACTCAGGCCGGAGAGAGGGAGGGGCACAGATGGGGGTAAGCCTGCGGCGGCAGAGGCCAGTATGACGTTGCTACAGCCCGAGGTGCGGTATGTGTTCTCCCAGGGAAGTTGTCCCTGGATCATGGGACCCTGGCAGTGGTGGGCTGCACAGGTTCCCAGGAGGGGAGGTGGGGATAGTGACCTGTGCTCGCACACAGGCTTCTTGGTGGCTGCAGCAGCAGTCTCAGCGTCCCATGCCCGTCTCTGGGCTCCGCGCTGATAGCCGCGTCCCGCGCCCGTCTCTGGAGCTCCTTTAAGCGGCGCTCTTAATCCCCTTTTCTCGGGCACCAGGAAACAAAGAGGGAAGAAAGTCTCTTGTCTCTTTGGTAGGTCCGGACTTTTTCCCGGACTCCCTCCCGGCTGGCTATGGCGCACTAACCCCTTCAGGCTGTGTTCATGCAGCCAACCCCAGTTCTCTCCCTGCGACCCGACCGAAGCCTCAGCTCCCAGCCCTGCCCGCCCCGGCGGGTGAGCAGACAAGCTTCTCGGGCTGGTGAGTGCTGGTCGGCACAGATCCTCTGTGAGGGAATGTCTCCGCTCTGCACTCCGCCCCCCTGTTGCTGCGCTCTCCGCCCTGGCTCCGGAGCTTCCCCTCTCAGCCACCGGCAGTCTCCGCCTGGGGGGGCTTCCTAGTGTGTGGAAACCTTTCCTCCTTCACAGCTCCCTCCCACTGATGCAGGTCCTGTCCCTATTCTTTTGTCCCTGTGTTTTCTTTTTTCTTTTGCCCTACCCAGGTACATGGGGAATTTCTTGCCTTTTGGGAAGTCTGAGGTCTTCTGCCAGCATTCAGTAGGTGTTCTGTACGAGCTGTTCCACATGTAGATGTATTTCTGATGTATTTGTGTAGAGGAAGGTGATCT
The DNA here is from genome assembly GCF_003031525.2 of Neophocaena asiaeorientalis asiaeorientalis. Classification (NCBI taxonomy): domain Eukaryota; kingdom Metazoa; phylum Chordata; class Mammalia; order Artiodactyla; family Phocoenidae; genus Neophocaena; species Neophocaena asiaeorientalis. Next base: position 2,234,855 of record NW_020174793.1, read on the forward strand.
CCACATCTTACTCTTCCGTCATCTTGAATCTCCTCCCCAGTATAGAATTTTTTAATAGTTGAAAATGAAACTGTCCTAGTACCTAAAAGAGCTTTGGATATAGTTGAGGCTGAAGCCAGAGATGAGATGGAACATACTGGAGAACAATGGTGGGAGAAGAATTAAGCTCTTATGTTTAAACTCTATGTATTTCAGTCTGCTCAGTAAACCCGTTACCTAACTGTAACATAATATAGTACAGAAAGTGCTAAGGCTAGGAAAGATTTTCATCTGATTGTTTACCTGATAGTCATATTTATCTGGTTGACCATTAATCTCTTAAATGTAGAAAAGTTTTTCCTTGTGTGGCAAAAAATATGTGACATTTTCCATTTCAAAGTCCAAAGAGAATGACAGGACAGACTACAATGCACTAAGAAACTAGAAAGTTATTGAATATGCAACAATGTGTTTAAGCAAAGTCTTTCATTTGACACTTCTTCTTCTCTGCTCCTTTTGTGTTATCTATGTTATAAGAACCAAAGAAAATGGCTACGTGTTGTGACAATATCATGATCCACTTATGGATGAGGATGGCTAGACAAGAAAAGCAGCATGGAGAGCCCAGACATGGAGGTGGAGAAGGGGGATGTAGAGGGGAACATGGTGCTCTGTACTGTGCACCACACTCTGAAGGGCTCTCTTGACTCCCCAACCATTCAGGTGGGTTGAGGGGCCAGGATGGATGACACACAGTCTGCTGTGGAGACTTCTCAACAGGACAGTGTCTTGGAGATAACTGCAAGCCAAGAGACTGAATAGCTCTTACTATGTTGACAAACATATATTTAACCTGAAAATGTTTCCTCTATACGAAAATAGCAACATGCATAATTACTTTCGTTTAAATTTATATTTATTAAAGTAATAACTCATTTAAATTCATGATAATAATAATAATAAATGGCTAATGTTAAACACTTACCATGTGCCAAACTCTTTACCTTCATTATATTATTTAACACAATAATCCAAGGGAGTAGGTTGCTATATGATCTCCATTTTACAAGTGAAAAAATGGAGCCTTGAACAATGCATATAGCTTACCTATGTTTATTGCTAGTAAGTGGCAGAGAGGAACATTAATCCAGATCTGCCTAACTCTGAACCTCAAACTCTTAATTACTGGTATTAGGTAGCACCTTCTTTGATCTCTCTCTATCAGTTCATCATAATTTGAAATAAAAAACTGCAGGTATTGAGATTTAAACCAAGAGCTTTAATAATAATAGAAATTTTATAGAACAGAGAAGACCAAACCTTTCTAAACTATAGATTACATAGTTAATGGTATCTTCTCTCCTTTTCATTTATCTTTCATCAGTTAGTGTTATAAATATGTAACACAGAATATTAAAGTTCAGTTAAATGAGAGAATTACTCAATTAAATGAGAGAATTGTTCTTGCTAAATTCATATTTACATATTTTATCATTTCTACCAGAGTGTTTATTTCAAAATTCATTTCCTAAAATGTGATTTTTCTCTCTTGAGTGTCATCTTTTTAAATGGTAGGGAAAGCATTCCCAATATTCAACACAAACTTATATACTGGTTTGAAGATAGTAACACATTTCCACATTTGCAAATTTCTTTCTCTCTCACTGTAGCTAACAAACCCACTAAAACTTGTAAGAAAATTGAACTATAATAAATAAATATAAACATACATTAAAGTGCAAACATATACAGGTATCCCTTACTTTTCAAAAGTTTGCTTTATACCACTTTGTTTTTTACAAAAGGCCTACATTAGTACCTATTTTCACAAACTGAAAAAAATCTGAATAGATTTTCTCTTTTATGAAAAAGGTGAAAAATGAAAATTGGTTCTTCACTTTAGGCCATTTTGGCTTACAAGTTTTCTTAGAAATGCTTTCCTTTCAGATAGCTGGGGAAATCTGTATTTGTATCACGATTTTGACATCCTAAAAATAATAAGTTGACTAAACCAATTTATCTTGTATTTATTGCTTATGAAGAGTATTTTGATGACCATAAAATTCAAAATATACCCTACAGTATATTGCAAAGAAAAATTAACCATTTTTGGTGTGTGGGCAAGAAACAATCTAAGGTAAAAATCCTTTACTAAAACTGCTTTGGGATTTAGAATATTCTAGTAAAGAGGAGAATTTTAAAGGGACATAAAACTTTTGATTCAATATCCCGAGTGTGAGACCTTTTCTCTTCTAGGCAGCTCCATTGGTTTTCAAAGATTACTTGGCCCATTAGAACAGCATCATCTTTTAAAATACAGGACATGTACTTAACAGAGGCAGAGTGCATCACTTGAGAGGATGTCTCAGGATGTTAGTGTCCCTTTTAATCTGTGCTGCCTGGCAAAACAGGCACAAAACTCAACCCTTGGTTCAACACCATTAGCAGCTTTAGCCCTGTGTGGTACCAAAGCACAAGAAGCATAAAGTATGCAGTACAGTCTTCCTCAACTCACTTTTCAAAAAAGAGTATTTCATGTATTTTTCATGCTATTTCTCTTCTCTTCCATAAGATTTTAATGGACTAGAGTATGTCATGTGTATAGAACTCATGATAAAATGGAGAGACAGGCGCTATATGATTGAAGTAGCTTCAGAAATAGACAAGGGACAAATCTTTTAAAATGCATTACCTGAATACGATTTAACTTGAAAAGTGAAAGTGTTGTTGTTATTTTTAATAGCACAAAGAGATTTGTACTACAGAAAGTCTAAAATGATTATTCACCCCAAACGGATTATTTATTTTGAAATGAATATTTATAAAGAACATCTGAATTAGGCAGTAATCTTTGCCTTTGTTTAAACACAATTAACAATATGCAAATTAAGGCAGTGCTTTTTAGAAAATATGTGAGCCTAAGTACTAATATTGGCAGTCATTTCAATATCTGCACAGTGAGTACATAAAATGAGGAACAACTAACCTGTTATGCCCTTAATTAATGAACACCTGTACACAATGAAAGCATGGCTGATTTCACGAATGTATGGAAATCCAACCTAGCAATTAATGTTCAATTAAATATTCACACTATTGAAAAAGTAGCAGAAAAAAAACAACTTGTGATAGGCAAATCACAAAAGCAGAAAAGTTGGATTTTTCTGTGAATGAATCTTTTCCAACATATTTAGACTAGTTTTTCTTTTCTTGATTGCTTAATTTTTATATGAAAAGAATTTGAACATCTTTTTAATGATTATTCACACTTTATGCAAGAAGTTGATCATTTGGGATTCTTTTCTTTTCTTTCTTTCTCTTTTTAAGAACCACATTGAATGTGTTTTAGAGAAAGAACCAACTCTTTTGATAATTTATTTTAATTATTATAAGCTTTGTTCGATTTCTAAGAAGTCACAAATCACATTTTTGGTCCAATTCTATAACTATGATACAAAATGTACAATATACAGTTCATTCTTAACTTTCTATGTACATGTGTCTCTGACCTGGGTCCTGATGTGGATAGCAGCATATAAAGGAAAGAAAAGGAATATTCCTTTTTAATCTTTCAACAAAGACATATGGAGTACTAGTGCCAGACATTGTTCTAGGTATTGAAGATAAAACAGTGAACAAATAAGACAAAATTCTCATCCTTAGTGTACTTACATTGTAATGATTATTGAGATTCATGCTATCATTGAGTGTAAAGACATTAATTTGTATTTCTCCTTCTCGTATCTGTAATCGACCCCCCTCTTCATTTCTCTGTTGTTTTAATCTTTCTTATCAACATTATTGATATTTGTGTTTGCCTAAGCTAGTGCCTTACTAAATACTTTTTATATACAATTTTATAGGGACATACAGATAAATCTCAATAAGACTTTGTCCAAAGTAATTAAAACTCTACTAACAATTTTTCTTTATTCTGCTTCTTCCAGATGATGGACAAGCTATCTTAACATTTGTTTTTAAATAAAGCTGTTAATTTTCCTTGTGTGGTCTTTAGAAAGATTCTATCAGAGATACTTCATTCTAAAAGGCCGGAAGAATACTGTTTTTTTTTCTAAGTTAGGAAGCAGTTATTTTACACATAGACATCAAGATGGCAGTAGGTCAAGTTAAGACTATGTTTGTCTTTACCAAGTGTAATTTATACCAGCTCAGACGGTGAAGGGCAACATAAAGAGTTTAAGGAAGTACCCTATAATTAGAGGTAACTGTTATCACTGGTGAAAAAGAGGGTGAGCTAATCTATTCTGAATTTTATAGGTCTGCTGTATTGAATGAATATAATTAGAAGAAGAAACTAACTGCTTCAGTTTCATGGTAACTTGATGCAGGCAAGGTTTGGGAGGAAATTGAAGCAACTAGACCTGTACTTGTAGAAACAAGGAAAGAATGTTCTGAAAACAGATAAAATGAAAGAATTATTTTGAAGAAAAATATTTTATGATGTCTAGGTAAATGAATCAGGAAAAATTATACTAAAGCAAGCATTAATGGTTAATTCAACTTGCTTTAAAAGTGATTAGGGACATACCAAATAGAATGCTGACTCCCCAATATTCTTACCTGCTTCATTTGTGCGGATCATTCGAGATGGGGTGCTTGGATCTCCAGTCCCAATTGGATTGGTGGCCACCACTCTGAATTCATATTCCACCCAGGGGTTCAGGTCCACTGCCATGGCTGATTCCATGTCCCCTGTTATGATTTCTGGGACTGTGGAGAGGAAGCAGATTTCATGCCTTTAAGTGAACTGGAAATGCTTATAGATCGCAATCAAAGATATCACAGGCACTGACATAATTGGCAGGCTGCTGCGTACATCCTTATAACACATGGTCATGTGTCACCTCCCATCTCATTAGTAAAATGAAAATCAATCTTCAGAAGTAAGCACTTGCACATGTCAGTTTGTTGTAGTTAGAATTCTTTTATCTCATATTTACACATAGATTGACATAACATAACTTGCCATGATCATTTTGTCAACACCTCAGCCCCAGATAAGACACCAACTAGTGCTCTAATTTAAGCAAACAGTTCTCATATTTCTAGAGAAATTTCTTGAGCAGTTTTCTCCTCACAGTTCTGGCAAACATGCTTAGCCACTTGGCAGTTCCAAACAACAGAGTAAGAATATATTTCTCTAATTTAAAAACTCCAGTTTGTGGTTTCAAAGTGGAAGCTCTGAACTCTCCTTGGAGTGATTTTTGAACTACATTTAGATTTTATAAAACATAAAATTGTGTGTCAATATAATTACCACATAGTAAAGTATTTTTAACATAGTGTTTGTGCTCTATTTGACTGCTTTTCTTGTTCACTCATCTCTGCTGTGTAGGAAATATTTCTGGAAGAACATTTGTTATAGAGGTGAAAAGGGGGAAAGTAGAAAACCTCCCTTATGAAGTTCAATCATTCTCTGGGTTTATATCAGCCCTGGATTTCTGTTTAAACATGGCAGGACAGTGGCAGGGGGGAGCTTTTGATCTGATGACTTGATGGACTTTTACTGTGACAAGGTATAATTAAATGCATCTTGGATTTCCCATAAAAATCTCTTTTGAAATGTAACAGTAGAATATTACCAAATAATTAGCTTCCTGAAAGGTGAATGATCAGCCCATAGGCAGTGTGGGCTGCTTGACAAATATCACAGCCCTACAGAGCTGACTTTTTAAAGCAGTGAAATGAAGACATGAAAAAAGTCTGTCCCCTTTTGCTGCACTGGCAAATGAGCCACATGCTTGGAGTCTAAGAGGTAGGGGATAAAGGCCACTGTTCAGTCCATAGCTTGGTAGAATACTGAGCTGTGTATGCCAAACATAAAGGTGGGAAGAAGAGATACCAAGACACTCAACTCTCCCTAGAGCCCAACATACACTGCTTCACCAGTACTTGCCTTGGGTCCCTCAGGACTTACTGTTTCATTGACTTCTGTTTATGTCAGTCATTTCAAGCAACTCCAGACAGATAGGTCGTGCCTCATCCGTTTTATTCTAATGCCCATAGAACTCTGCACATTTCCTCTTTCTGTCTCAGTTGTCATCCTTCCCTACTGTTTAAAATCCTTTTATTAGGGCCTTTGGAATTCATAATCCGTCATTAGCAAAATTACCATATACTCATTCTTCTTTCTGAACATTCTTCCAACTTTTAACTACAGTAGAAACATGAATCCACTCTAAGGCAACTTTATGCCTCTCAAGGGGTGGCCCTCTTAAGATATTGTAAAGAAGAGGTCAATCCATCTCAGTTGTGTCTCTCTCCTCCCCACCTCCCCTACAAATGTCTCTAAAGCAAGCATGCAGGTATTTTTCCCACTTAAAAACAAATCAAAACAAAATTGTCTCAAAATTTTCTCTCCTTCCAGCCTTCACTCAGCCTCTATGTTTCTTTTATAGCAAAACTTCTTGAGAGTTATTTGTGCCTTATTTGCTATCTCCAATTATTCTCTTTCTATTCACTCTTGAACCCACTCCAATCAAGCTCTTACCTCCAGCATTCCACTATAACTGCTCCTGTAAAGATCACCAATGGTCTCTATTGCTAAAACCGTATGGTTGGGTCTCTGTTCCTTAGATTGTTTGTTCTAACATCATGCTATGACACAGTTGATCATGCTCTGCTCTTTGAAATACTTTTCAAAACTTCTGTTTTTCTCCTTTCTGATTATGCCTTATCAATCTCCGTTGCTAGTTTCTTTTCTTCTTCCAGGTGCACCACAGTTCTACTAACTCCCATTTTTTTTTAACTCCATGGTGATCTTAGCTAGTCTTATGATTTTAAATACCTTCTGTATGCTGATGACGCCAATATTTTCAGCCATGAACTTCCTCCCTAAACTCCAAATTCACATGTCCTATGACCTATTAAACATTTCTATTTAGATGGGATTCTCAACCTTAATTTCCCCCACCTACTTTTGCAGTATTCCCTACTCAGTGAATGACAATTTCTGTATCCAAAATTTGGGGGTCATCCTGGATTTCTTTCTTTTTCCCCTGCACTACTCCAACTCATAAGCAAATTATGACGTCTCTGACTTCAGAGTGTTTTGATTTCTCCACTTCCCTTTGCAGCAAAACTTCTTAAAAGAGTTGTCTGCATTAACTTTTCTCCATTTTCTCTTAAACCAATTCTTGTGAGACTTTAGTCCTTACTATTTTACTAAAACTTCTAGTGTCAAGATCATGAATTACTTCTATGTTGCTTAAATCAATGATCAATTCTCATTCCTCGTCATACTTTCCAAGTCAGCAGCATTTGACCCAATTGATTACTTTCTCTTCCTTGATAGATTTTACTCTTTTTTTCTGTCAGGAGCTCACATTCTTTTTTTTTTTTTTTAACAAATGGTTGCTTCCCCTTTGTATCCTTTGGATGGCTCCTTTTCCACAACTTCTTTCTATTCGATACTTGAGGGCTTAGTTTTCATACTCCTTTCTTCTTTATTTTATGCTTATATCCTTGGAGATGGCATGCAGTTTTATGGTATTAAATGAAATTTATATGCCAATAATTTCCTAATTTATATCTTTATTCTAAACCTCACTCTTAAACTCCAGCCTTGTATATATAATTGCTGTCTGATCTCTTTAAAGGCGTCTCCCCCAAATACAGTCATACAGTGGTTAGGATTTCAACATATTAATTTTGGGGAGACACAAGTCCGTCCATAGCAGGCAGGTTGTGATTTTTTAAATTTTTTAAAATTTATTTTAATTTTGGAAATTCACTTGATGCACAATCTATGTTAGTTTCACGTGCACTACAGAATGATTTGACATTGCATACATTATGAAATGATTGCCACATTATGTCTAGTAACCATCTGTCCCTAAACAAATATATTACAATATTACTGACCATATTCTTAGGCTGTATATTACATGCCTGTAACTTATTTATTTATAACTAGAGATTTGTACCTCTTAATCTCCTTCACCTATTTCACATCCCCCAATACCAACTTTCTGGCAATATCTGTCTGTTCTATGTATCTAAGAGTCTGTTTTCATTTTGTTTTCTTTCTTTTTTTGTTTTTTGAATTCCATATATGAGATCATGTGGTATTTGCTTTTCTCTGATATTTCATTAGCATAAGACCCTCTAAATCCATACACATTATGTCAAATGGCAAGATTTCATTATTATTATAGCTGAGTAATATTCCATTGTTTATATATTTACCACATATTCTTTATCCATCTATCAATGAACACTTAGGTGGCTTCCATATCCTGGCTATTATAAATAATGCTGCAATGAACATTGGAGTGCATACATCTTTTTGGACCAGTGTTTTTGTTTTGTTTAGATAAATACCCTGAAGTGGGATTGCTGGATTTTATAGTAATTCTATTTTTTTAAATTATGCAATCAAATTTTTAATAACAAAGATACTATTTTTAACGTGGCCAAATATACTTGGCTAAGTCCAGATTTAAAAAATATCAAGAACTTGGTCAACGATAAGAGCTTGTGGAGGGAGCATCAGTGTTCTGCTGCATTTCTGCATCTGGCAATACAACAGCAAGCACCAGATTTTAGTAATCCTATTTTTAATTTTTTTGAGGAAGCTATTACTGTTTTCCATAGTGGATATACCAACTTACATTCCTACTAAGAATGCACAGGAGTTTCCTTTTCTCCATATGCTCACCAACATTTGTTATTTGTTGCTTTTTTGCTAAGAACCATTTTCACAGGTGTGAGGTAATATCTCATTGTAGTTTTGACTTGCATTTCTCTGATGCTTAGTGATGTTGAGTGCCTTTTCATGTGTCTGTTGGCCATCTCTATGTTTTCTTTGGAAAAATGTCTGTTTAGGTCCTCTGCCAATTTTTTAATCAGGTTGTTTGATTTTTTTATTTGATGTTGAGTTGTATGAGTTCTTTGTATATTTTGGATATTAAACCCTTATTAGATGTATGATTTGCAAATATCTTCAAATATTTCAGTCTACCTTTTTGTTTTGTTGATAGTTTCCTTTGTTATGCTAAAATTTTTTAGTTTGATGTAGTCCCATTTGTTGATTTTTGCTTTTAGTGCCCTCATCTGAGGAGACAGATCCAAAATAAATATTAAGACTGATGTCGAACAGTGTACTATGTTTTCTTCTAGGAATTTTATGGTTTCATGTCTTACATTTAAGTCTTTAATCCATTTTGAATTTATTTTTGTATATGGTGTGAGAAGGTAGTCCAATTTGATTCTTTTGCATGTAGCTATCCAGTTTTCCCAGCATTATTTACAGAAAAGCCTTTCTTCTCCTCATTTTATATTCTTGCATCCTTTGCCATAGATTAGTTAACCATATGTGTGTGGGTTTATTTCTGGGCTCTCATTTCCCATACTATTTTGATTACTGTAGCTTTGTAGTACAGTTTGAAATGAGGGAGAATGATGCCTCCAGCTTTTTGTTTCTTTCTTGATTGTTTTGGCTATTTGGGGTGTTTTGTGTTTCCATACAAATTTTAGAATTATTTGTTGTAGTTCTGTGAAAATTGCCATTGGTATTTTGATAGAAATTGCATTGAATCTTTAGATTGCCTTAGGTGGTTTGGTCATTTTAACAATATTAATTCTTTCATTATATCATTTTCTATGTATAGTATTGTTTCATCTGAAAACAGTGAGTTTTACTTCTCCTTTCCAATTTGGATTCCTTCTATTTATGTTTTCTTGTCTGATTGTTATGGCTAGGACTTCCATAAAGGTAGTAAAAGTGGGCATACTTGTTTTGTTCCTGATCTTAGAGGAAATGCTTTCAGCTTTTCACCATTCAATATGATGTTAGTTATGGGCTTGTCATTTATGACCTTTACTATGTTGAAGCATATTTCCTCTATACTTACTTTGTTGAGAATTTTTATGATAAATGGATGTTGATTTTTTCAAAAGCTTTTCTGTATCTACTTTGATATGTATATGATTTTTATTCTTCAATTATTTAATGTGGTATATCACACTGATTGATTTAGGAATACTGAATCATCTTTGCATCCCTGGTATAAATCCCACTTAACATTGCTGTATGATCTTTTTTATGCATTGTTGAATTCAGTTTGTTAACATTTTGTTGAGGATTTTTGAATCCATGTTCATCAGTGATATTGGCATATATTTTTATTTTTTGTGTTGTCTTTATCTAGTTTTGTTATCAGGGTGATGCTGGCCTCATAGAAAGAGTTTAGAAATGTTCCTTCCTCTTCAATTTTTTTGGATAGTTTGAGAGGAATAGGTACTAACTCTTCTTTAAATGTTTAGTAGAAATACCCTTTGAAGTCATCTGGTCCTGTACTTCTTTTTGTTGGCTTTTATTTTTTTTATTACTGATTCATTTTCAATACTAGTAACTGATCTGTTTTATTTTCCATTTCTTTCTGATTCAATCTTGGGAGATTATAAGTTTCTAGAAATTTATCTATTTCTTCTAGATTGTCAATTTATTGGCAAATAATTTTTCATAGTAATCTCTTATGATCCTTTATAAGAGATTAGTATTATTATTATTTATGTAACGGTTGTAACTTCTTTTTCATTCTTGATTTTATTGATATGGGCTTTCTTTTTCTTGATGAGTCTGACTAAAGGTTTATCAATTTTGTTTATACTTTCAAAGAAACAGCTCCTAGTTTTATTGGTTTTTGTTTCCTATTGTTTTATTTAGTCTCTATTTCACTTATTTCTGCTCTGAAATTTATTATTTCATATCTTCCACTAACTTTGGGTTTTATTTGTTCCTTTACTAGTTCCTTCAGGGGTAGGGGTAGGCTGTTTCCTTGAGATTTTTCTGGTTTCCTGAGGTAGACTTGTATTTCTAAAACTTTAGAACTGCTTTTGCAGCATCCCATAGATTTTAAGACGTTGTTTTAATTTTCATATGTCACCAGGAATTTTTTTGACTTCCTTTTTGATTTCTTCAGTGACCCATTGATTTTTTTAATAAGGAGTCTTTCATTTCTTAATGTTAATTATTATTCTTTTTTCCAAATAATATACCTTAGCAGAACAATGCTTTCTTTATTTTTTAAATGTTATTTTATTTATTTATTTATTTTGGCTGTGCAGCCTGCGGGATCTTAGTTCCCCAACCAGGGATTGAACCCATACCCCCTGCTGTGGAAGTGCAGAGTTTTAACCACTGGACCACCAGAGAAATCCCCTGCCATTGGTTGTTTAGTAGTACATTGTTTAGCCTCCATGTGTTTGTGTTTTTTTGTAGTTTTTTCCTTGTAGTTGATTTCTAGTCTTAAATCATTGCATTTGGATAAGTGCTCAGTATGGTTTCATTCTTCATGAATTTACTGAGACTTGTTTTGTGGTCTAGCATGTGGTCTATCCTGGAGAATATTTCATGTGCACTTGAGAAGAATGTGTATTCTGCTGTTTTTGGATGGAATGTTCTGTAGATATCTGTTAATCTATCTGGTCTAATGTGTCATTTAAGGGCAGTGTTTCCTTATTGGTTTTTCTGCCTGGATGATCTGTTCATTGAGGTAAGCAAGATCTTAAATTCTCCACTATTATTGTGTTACTGCCAATTTTTTCTTTATGTTTGTTAATATATGCTTTATGTATATGTGTTCCTATCTTGGGTGCATATATATTTACAACTGTTATATTTTCTTTTTGGATTGATCTCTTTAACATTATGTAATATCTTTCTTTGTCTCTTGTTACAGTTTTTGTTTTAAAGTCTATATTGTCTAATATAAGTATTGCTACTACAGCTTTCTCTTTGTTTCAATTTGCATGGAATATCTTTTTCCAACCCCTCACTTCCAATTTGTTTCCTTAGAGTTCATGTGAGTCTCTTGTCATTGCATATATGGCTCTTGTTTTTTCATCCATTCAGCCACTGTATTTCTTTTGATTGGAGCATTTAGTCTATTTAAATTTAAAGTAATTATTGATAAGTATGTAGTTATTGCTATTTTGTTAACTTCTTTATGGTAGTTTCCACAGTTCATTTTTGTTCACTTCTCCTTTTGCTCTCTTCCCTTGTGGTTTGATGACTATCTTTAGTTTTATGTTTGAATTCCTGTCCCTCTTTTGTGTGTATCTCATATCTCTTGTAAATTTTTGGTTTGTGGTTACCATGAGGTTCATATATAACTATATAACTGTATATATATATATATATATA